>NW_028227264.1:75735000-76227500 GCF_978045245.1 Mus caroli
ATAGAGAGGATCTGTCTGACTGTGTGACCTTGAAAGAGCACCTCACAGTCCCCTGCTTTGACAACCCCCATCTATAACCTGGGAATAACAGTAACAGACTCCAGAGATGGCTCAGCAGGTAGAGACGCTGGCACTCAGGGCCGACAATCTGAGAAGCTCTCCTCTGATCTCTACATCGCCTACACTCCATATATACATAAAAATAAGATAAATTAATAAGAAAATCGAACAGTAATAACGTTCACCTTTTGGGCTGTCGACGGGTTGAACTGACAAACATACAGTCACCTGGAACAGACTAGCACATGACAAGCTCCTGAAAACCCACAAGCCAGAATGATCCTGTTGAAAGATAAACCAGATCACATCCTTCCCTGCCCTGTTCAAAACTCTCTACAAGGGAAAGGGGGAGGGGGAAGAGCAAGCAGGCTAGCCCTCCTAAGACCTCCCATCATTCTAGGATTAAAATTTAAATCCCTCACCACAGCTTCTACACTCCAGCAAGAAGCAGCCCTCCCCATCTCTCCAGCCTCATTTCCTGCCTCTCTCCCTCCCTCCCTGGCCACAATGGCTCCCTGATGCTAACAACACATGTCAAGGCCTTTACCCCAGAGTCTCCTCTTCCTGGAAGGCTGCATCAGGCTGTACCCCACACTCCTCTTCCACCTAGCCTTTCTTCCTTTGCCCTTCAGGGTACACAGACATTAGTGTCTTGCTCACCCTGCCACTGTTCCCATACTGAGAACCTCAGGTGGGCAGAACCTCATCAGACTCACCAGGACAGAACCTGGAACACGGGTACCACTGATGAGAAAGAAAACAGCACCAGGTTTGAAAATCACTGATCTAGAGCTACTTTCATTCCCTTCCTGCTTCATCTGAACTCAACCCATCATGCCTGAAACCAAAGTCACTGGCATAGATGTTCCTAGAGCGCCACATAAGTAAAAACACTGGGAAGAACAGCAGGCAGTATTATCAAATTGTTTAAAAGCAAGCAACAACAACTTGGTATTAATGGTCCTAATTGCAGTGGAAGGCAGGGTAAATCTCTCTGCATCTTCTTTATCCACGCTCCAAACAAAAGGCATACCTCAAGAAAGACACTCACTAAGGAATAAGGAATCTTAATCTAGTGCAACAGTTCTTGACCTGTCGGTCATGACCTCTTGGGGGTACACCCCCTTCATGGGGGTCAGATATTAGATATTCTTCGTATCATACATCTACATTATGATTCATAACAGAAGCAAAATTAAAGTTATGAAGTAGCCATGGGACTAATCTTACAGGTGGAGGTCACCTCAACATGAGGAACTGTATTAAAGGGTCGCAGCATTAGGAAGGTTGAGCACCACTGATTTAGTGAATAAATTTTAAGTGAAATTATTGCTAGTTATTTGTCTTACTTCATATACTAGGAACATATTAAATAAAAGGTTTTTAGGCATAACCATTTCCCCTACAGCAAATTATGGACTTGGAAATTAGTATGTTAGAAAGTAACACAGAAAACTGACTCTCCAAGCCTTCATCCTAACCTTGACCACTTCCCTAATGATTGCATAACTTCACTGACTATAATCTTCAGAAGTTGCCTCTAGAAAACCTCCTAGCTATTTAAACAGCATTCTCTGGTCCTGTGTATTTACATGGCTAATCACAGTACTCAAGGCACTAAAATCCAGTTCTTAAATACAACTTACTGATAAAAGGAATTTTGGATTAAAACTTATGAGCAGGTCTTCCTTGTGCCCCTTGTATAAATAAGAATCCTGCTGTTACATTGTTAAGGGAAACTTGAAAGCACTATATTTTAAAAGCTGAGCCTAATGGCACGGGTCCATAATCCCAGATACTGGGGAGCCTAAGACAGGAGGACTGAAAATATGAGGTCTCCCTGGGCTGCATATAGATTGAGTTCGAGGTCAGCCTGGGGCAGCTTAGTGAGTTGCCTCGAATGTCCTAGGCTCTTGGTTCACTCCAAAGTACCAGGAAAAAAAAAAACTATATTGAAATATACCACAACTATACATACACACACACAACCCACTACTGAGACAATGTCCAAGCCATACACAGTAACATCTTAGATAACTGAGCAGTAGGGTACAGAGAAGAGTGAGGTTGAGCCTATTCTGTGTGCCTTTTGGATGTATTATATACACATGCATTGCTTGTCTTCCTGGATGTATTATGCACATACTTACGTTTTTTAAACCTACAAGCAAAATTTTTCCACTTTGGTAAATACAATTTTATCTTTAAACGCTAACTCTTAAAGTGATTAAGAAGGCAAACTGTCAGTAGGTTCTTGTACTGTGCTGTAGAGGTCAGCGCTGTAGCTCCAGAGGGGAGGTCTAGCACGTGACCAGTTAGAGACTGTTCACTCACTGGACAAGATGGGTTTAAAGGATTTTTTTTTTATTCCAAAAATTCTAAAGCAGTTTAAATGCTTTACGGCACATAAACTTACAAAGAAGTGAATTTGCCTATGAGCCAAGATGTGCTTTCAAGATGATGTTATTTCTTGGTAGCTAATCTTCCTGTCTGGGCCTACCAGCAATGACTGAATGGACACATCATGGAAGATACGCGTCATCAGTTTCTCTCTTCAACAATGTCCTTGCAGAAAGGTCTCCTTTGCTCCTTCCAACTGGAGCGTCACAGCTGACGTGGAAGTAGCTGAGTGTGCCCAGTTTCTGAAACCCCTTGACATCTAACAGGCATGGAGAACGCATTCCTTTCAAAGCCTGTGGACTCCACCTCCCCACCACTGTGGGATCACAGCAACCAGCCCAGTGTGTCTCATCCACTATTTATCAAGCTCCTGTTGTGGAGGCCCATGCTGTGAAACTGCCCCTTGGAGGATCCTGTACCAAGGGACCATTAATTCTCTCATTCCAAAAGGAGCTGTACCAACCTCCCTTCTGCCTCCTTTTCCTTCTCTCCTTCCCTCCAGGGAACTGTCTCAAGGAAGAAGGGTAAAGAAGTTTCATCCATCCCCAGAGAAAGAAAAAACAAAAAACAAAAACAGCTGGCTTTTACAAACAGTTTTGTCTTGAGAGAAAAACAGGTTTGGAAAAATGCAGCTTCCTTTCAAAGGAACAAAGAGGGTTAATACATTATTCCTATTCTCAGTAAAAACTAATGTTTGATCATCTTAATTACCGCACCTACTAGTAAAAAGGCCAAGTTTGCTATCGGGCTTCTTTTCGTTATACTTCCAGAATGGAATACAATAAATGGTTTTCAAAGAAAGAAAAAAAAAGATGCCCTCATCAGAAGTAACAACCCAAACCTGCTAGGTGAAAACACTGACCTCCAATCAGACACTCCAGTGCGGATATCCCCCTCATAAATCCCGAACGGAACACATTTCTGGTCCTCCAAAGGCGACTCCGGCGCCTCTACAGTCTAGCGTCCACAGCCCCATCTGACATTTCCCTTGCACACAGCCACCACACAGTGATTTTCCTCCTGCCTATGTGTGCGCGTCAAAATTCACCTCCAACCCCTAATGTCCCAGATGGCTCCCACAAGCAGCAGACGCGCTGGGTAGGAACTTCGTCACCCAGGCGCTCGGCGCCCATGTGGGCTCTGAGCCCTCGGAAGGGGCATGGACCATCAAAAAAGCAGCCTGCCTCACCCAGGTCACGGTGTCCACTCCGTGGGAGCGCAGTGTCTCTTTTGCAGGACACAAGATGCTCTCACTGGGCGCAGCCTTCCCTCTGTGGGATATAGGGTCAGGGTCTCCCTCCTCGGAGTTCAGAGTATACTCTGCAGGGTTCCCTCCCTGTGCCCTTCCTCTGGGCGCCGTCTCGCCTCTGCGGAGCACATGGTCCCTTCTGCAGGGCACAAAGTCCCCATCCCCTGGTGCAGCTTCCTCTCCTCAGAGCACAGGGTTCCCACCCGCCAGCCCGAGCTTAACCTTCCTTCTGCTAGGCACTGGTCCCTTCTGCAGAATACAGAGCTCAACCTTTCCTCTACCAAGCAAATGGTCCCTTCAGCAGGGCACAGGGTCCCCATCCCCGGACACAGCTTCAGAGTGACACAGGGTGTCTCTTCTCAGGGCGCAGCTTCCCTTTTGCAGGGCACAGGTCCCCTCTCTAGGATACAGGGTCCCCATCCCCGGACGCAGCTTTCCTTCTGCAGGGCACAGGGTCCCCCTCCCGGTGTGCAGTGTCCCCTGTGCTGGGTAAAGGTCCCTTCCCGGGTTACAGGGTCCCCTCCCCGGAGTACAGGTCCCCTCCGCCCGGTACACCATTCCCCTCCCCGGGCGCAGTCTCATCTCTGATGGGCACAGGTCCCCTCCCTGGAGTACAGGGTCCTCTCCGCGGGCACAACCTCCTGTCCGAGAGGCGCACGGTCGGCTCGCCGCGGCGCAGCGCATCCCACGCGGACGCGGCGCCTCCAGGAGCGGACGAGCCGTCCTGGGCGCAGCCACCTCCCGCAGCGCAGCGCATCCAAGAGGACCGCGGCCCGCCCTCCGCGCGCCGCCCGGGATGCGCCAGGGACCCCGCAGCTCGCCGCGGGCTCGGGCCCGGCTCCATAGGGTCTGGGGTCGGTGGTCAGGTCCGCGGCCGCCGGCGCTGCGCGGCCTCAGCCACCTGCCCCGCGCTTACATAAACGCGGCCGCCCGCTTCCCCGCCGCCTTACCTTCGCTCACGCTGCGCCCGCGGGCTGCCGGCGTCTGGCTCTGGGCGCTGCGGCGGCCTCGGTTGGCCCCGCGGCCCCAGCTAGGAGCCCCTCGCCGCCGCCTCAGCCTCAGCTACCTCAGCCTCAGCCGCTGCCTCAGCCTCTGCCTCTAGCCTCGGCGCCGGCGGCTCCGCCCCCTCGGCTCGCCCCGCCCCAGCCGCCGCAGCCGCGCGCGCGTGCTCGCTTGCAGGGGTGGAGCCAGCGCCCGACGCTGACGTGCGCGCCTCCTGCCCGGAGCCGACGTCCGGACTCGCTCGCGGCGGCGGGAACCGCGAGGGTTAGCGGTTAGAACCAAAACAGGTCGTGCGTCGCTAGGGAGACTCGAAGCGGAAAGGAGCCTCTGACACGCACCGAGAAGATCGACGATCGACGGGGGCGGGGTTCTCGAACTCGCGGGCGGGAGCCTCGGATGGGACCTGAGAGGACAGGTGGGACCAAGGACCCTAGAGATCCTGTGGGATCTGGGAATGGGGCAGGGAAAATCAGAGAGAAGCCACCGAAGCGTGACTGTGACCGCCGCTTGAACACCTACTACACCTCGTACGTGGTACCCTGGCATCCCACAAGAATCGTCCCTGGGCCTTAGTCCAGTTTTGAGAGCTGGCCCTGGCCACTGACATCCACCTCCGTAGACCTTGAAAATAAATAGGGAGAGGAGCAGGGACGTGATTTTGTGAAGCAGGGTGTCTACTGTTGGTCACTAGAAATGATGGCCAGTTTTTAACCTAGACCCCAGGGTCAAGTTCAGGCTCTGCCACCTCTTAGACATACCAGATGTGTCTTGTGCTTGCATTGTCTGTTTCCACGTTTGTTTAAAAAGAGGTCTAGTAAAAGACGAGTGCAGGTAGGTAAAGTACTGTGTCGAGCATCCAAGATGTGGTCAACAACTTGTGTGGCCCCTCGCCAGACTGTCTTACCCTGGGGTGCTATGCCCAGAACGGGGCCTGGAGAGGTCCAGAATCGGAAGCATAAAACTGACCACAGGAGTAGTGTTGCAGCGGATCCACATCTGCTTCCATCACAAAAACATGTCCTTTGGACCAGCTAGTCACTCAATGAGTTCTTCAGCCTGCCTAAAAGGTGGGCACCAGGCAGTGTCTACGGGTGTACTTGTTGGCAAGTAAGTAGAGATCATCACTCTTGGAACGCCTACCAGGATGTCAAGCTTCACATACAAGTATGTGCACAAGGACAAATGTGTCTATTTCTGGGTATCACACTACCCCAGAACTTAGTACCTTAAAGTCATGTTTGTAAGTCTGATGATGAACAGCAGCTTTTATGCAGTGTTCAGCTGGTTTGGTTCATCTCTGCTTCATGGATGACCTCACTCCCTTATGTCATGTATTACCTACTGTTAGTAAGCTAGCTCTCGTTGCTTCTCATAATGGCTGTGGTTTGGCCACAAGAGAGCACGTTCCAGCCTTTCCATCCCCTGTGCACATCACCTGTGTTCCTGTGACTCATTGACTGAATTGAAGATGCTGATCTGACACAAGTACATATGAGAGACAGAGATCTGGACAAAGGAAGTATGCTCATCAGACATGGCCGCGTTGATAGATCTTTGGTTCATTGTGGATTGTTACAGCAAAAACAGAACTCTGCGGTTTCGTCCAGGATTAAGTGGAATGACCTTCTTTCTCTGCTGTGCACACTGCCAAAAAAACTAGCTTGAAGTGAAGATAACAGAGCACAGAAACAGAAGCTAGAAAATGACATTTTGACAGCCTCCAGGTATCTGCCTGGTGGTGTCATATGCATGGATGGGTTAATTGGCTAGAAAGATATCTTCATCTTCATAGTCTGGAAGTAGAACAGGTCAGGATGCCAGACAATAGCATAACTGGGAGGCAGTTCAATGTAAGGAGCGGGTATGTTGGACTTGAACTTTGCAAACCCACTATGACACATAGCTGTGAAACTGGACAGATCATTCCATCTATAGGAGAGATGTTGATCCAGCTGAAATCTGGTCCATCACTGGTGACCAGAAAGACTTGATGGCGGAGTCTTAGGAATCATAAAACATACAAATGTGAATTGGGATATATATATATATAATCAGTAGTTCAGGAGTCGCCCCACAAACCACATGACCACTGATTCAGTCAGGTTGGTTTATTGAACACACACCTAAAGACTGATCGACCAGGGCAACAGCTCAGGCTTGAAAGCTAAAAGCTGTGAGCTGGACATTTCGCAGGGCCAGTTTACAAAGGCTAAGCCCACAAAAACCACAATGAGCTCATACACAGGTGCTGGAAGTACTTGCCTGGTGGTCAGCCCTGACTCAAGCCATTTTAGACATAACAGCTCATACTGAATTTTAATTTGATGGGTCCTAAGTAAAGCTTATGGCTGTGGAATTTCTTAAAATTAACAAGCCTCATAACATACAAAACATAACAGGGTATGTGGTCTGGTCAGCATGACCCTGCTCTGAGTCAAATTATTTTTCTGCATCAATGACTACCAGGAATATTACAGCAACAATATGAAATAGCTGGCAAGCATGGAACAAAATGGCTATAGCTATGCTGGGGGCAAGCCTCAACAATATCCGTGTGTGTGTGTGTGTGTGTGTGTGTGTGTGTGTGTGTGTGTGTGTGTGGCTATATAGTTTATTGAAGGAAATAGGTCTGTGGTATTTGAGTGGTTCCTTTAGCATGAGTGAAGATGGTAGTGAGGGCACCCAGGATGGAGGAAAGAGTATTTTCACCTCAGGAATTAGAACTGCTGCCAGTGTTTCTGTGGAGTTATACTGACTACCTCCCTTGACTCTTACACCCTCCCTCAAATACCAGGAGGTGAAATAAATTGGATGATTAAACCACAGGGGATTGACAGATCTGTGGCCCACTTTTGTGCACTTCACAACCTAAGAAATTATTTTACAGTTAGCATTGTAATGAGGGGTGAAAATATGCAACGGGCTTATGTGATATACAAAGCTTAAAATATTCGCCATCTGGCCCATTATATTAAAAGAAAAATGAGCCAAGTAGGATCTACCTTTTGGAGTTGGGAGTTAGATCAGCCACCATCAAAGTGTGTGGGCTTCTAGGGAGGGAATAAGTAAACAGCAGCACTAGTAGTAAAGAGCAATGGCTGATGGGTACCAGCATCAGTGCTAACCCAGGGTCCCAGATTGGATGCAGAGAGCTTAAATCAGGTGGGACTGCAAGGAGTTGTTTTGGGAAATAGCTGTCAGTAAGACAAAGAGGGATGGACTGACTGCCACAGCCTGAGGGGGAAACTCACAAGAAGGACTGCCATCTGGTGCTGGGGAAGATGATCTTAAGGTAAGTGTTGCAGTGGGAGTGGCAGTGGAGGGGGGAGATAGAGGCCCTTTAGGCTCTGTTGAGTGTGCAAGTCTATCAGATGCTCAAACAGTATCAGGAAGGCAGATAGCAACACAAGAGAGTCAGAAGGAGGACATCCATGTAAGACCCAAGGAGGTAGAAGAGGTCACCAACCACCTAAAGAGAGTGGAGAGAGGAGAAAAAAGAAGCTAGGACAAAGGAGGACCCCAGAAATAAGCCAACAAAAGAAAAGATGAAAACCCATTGGATTTGAAAACAGGAGGTTAGAGTGACCTTGAAGATTCAGCCGTGTGTTGGGGGTGCTATTATCTACAAAGAGAAAAACTTCAAATCCCATGCCCCATTTTCTTTTCTTAAGTTTTATTTTTGTGGTGCAGATCAAACCCTGGGACCCATGGAGCATTCTACCACTGAATCACTCTCTGACTTCAAAACCTAAGAAGAATAACAAGTATAGACTAACTTCGCTAATAAAATCCAAAATTATTACAGAGCCAGAGGAAAGCACTCAGCAAACCAAACTCCAGCCACAAACAATGGCTTTGTTCAATTTCATATTACATGTTCAAATTACATATTTTCCCAAACCATGACTTTGTGTTCACATGTTTACATTTACTAATCATATCAAAACATGGGGCAGCATTGTATCATCTCGGGAACTTCAGAGAAGGATTTTTGAGAAGCCAACCTTGGATCAGGCCCATAGTGCTAGCATTAAATAGGCCAAGGCAGGAGGATCAATTCAAGGCTGAGGATAGCATGAGCTACAGAATAAAACTGTGGTGAGAATACAAAGCTAATAAAATCCAGCATTGTTTCTGTTTGGAGAAACACTCTTAGAAAAAGTAGGGCCAAGCGTGGTGGCCCACGCCTTTAATCCCAGCACTTGGGAAGCAGAGGCAGGTGAATTTCTGAGTTCGAGGCCAGCCTGGTCTTACAAAGTGAGTTCCAGGACAGCCAGGGCTACACAGAGAAGCCCTGTTTCGAAAAACCAAAAAAAGAAAAAGAAAAAAGAAGAGAAAAGAAAAAAGAGAAAAAGTAAGAAGAGAGCTTCCTCGGTTCCAGGAAAGCTATATTAAGACTAAGCAGTGGTTCTCAAACTGTGGATCAAAATTCCAAAAGAGCCTTTCACAGGGACCACCTAAGACCATCAGAAAACACAGATATTTGCATTATGATTCATAACAGTAGCAAAATTACAGTTAAGTGGCAGTGAAATAATTTTATAGTTGGAGGTCACCACAATATGAGGGTCACAGCATTAGGAAGGCTGAGAACCACTGCTCTAAAGGAAGAAATTGATAGAATGAATGTATGTTACTGTCTGGGTTTGTTTTCTGCTGCTGTGATAAAAACCATGACCAAAAGCAACATAGGAGAAGATTATACTTTCAGCTTATACTTCTGGGTTTACATTCTATCACGAAGGGAAATCAGGGCAGGAACTGAAGCAGAAACCATAGTGGAATGCTACTTACTGACTTGCTCTGTGCTGTATAGCTTCCATTTTTATACAGCTCAGGACCCCTGCCTAGGGATGGTAGCTCTGACAGTTGGGCTGGCCCCTCCTATAGAAATTAGCAATCATGGTCACAGACATGCTTACAGGTCAATGGGATTGTGACAATTCTTCCATTGAGATTCCCTCTTTCCAAGTAATTCTAGATTATGTTAAGTTGAACAGAAAATAATTCAAACCAAGACAATTACAAGGGCAATTCATTAAACTCACATACTATATACTGGCAGGTCCAATAGTGGCTGGTTGCACACTGGAAAAGCCGAGAACCTGCTTATTTCCATGAGGCCTTTTGTGACAATTATGGAATTTTGGTTTCTTTAAACACAGAAACTGTATAAGAATATGTTTTCATTTTAATCTCAGGTGTGGGTATATGAGGCTGCTTCAGGCTGTCTGCAGAAAGCTTGACTATGCAAAGCCTCGTGCCCTAGCAGAAGCATGATTTTGCCAGCTGCAGATAGTTTCTGCAATTGTGTGACATTTGGAATTCTGGGAACTTTTCAGCGAATATATAAATGCTAGAGCCCCAGTAAATGGGGTGGGTGGTTGTTGGTCATTCAGGGAGGCAGGTTGTGGTTTGTTAGTAGTCCAGATTGTTAGTGGTCATGTTCAAAGAAGAAAGAAAGATTCAGGGATCTCTATCTCCCCTGTATCCTTCTATCCTGTTTAGCCATAGGAGGTGAAATGGTGGGACAGGGATAAAAGGTGGGCAGCTACAGTATACTTAGAAATAATAATAAATAAATCTTTAAAATAAGGGGGGGGGGGGTACAGGGGAAAAATTCCTGAATAGAACAGCAATGGCTTGTGCTGTAAGATCGAGAATCGATAAATGGGACCTCATAAAGTTGCAAAGCTTCTGCAAGGCAAAAGACACTGTCAATAAGACAAAAAGGGGCTGGTGAGATGGCTCAGTGAGTAAGAGCACCCCACTGCTCTTCCGAAGGTCCAGAGTTCAAATCCCAGCAACCACATGGTGGCTCACAACCATCTGACTCCCTCTTCTGGTGTATCTGAAGACAGCTACAGTGTACTTACATATAATAAATAAATTTATATAAAAAAAATAAGACAAAAAGACCACCAACAGATTGGGAAAGGGGACTAATATCCAATATATATAAAGAACTCAAGAAGGTGGACTCCAGAAAATCAAATAACCCCATTAAAAAAATGGGGCTCAGAGCTGAACAAAGAATTCTCACCTGAGGAATACCGAATGGCAGAGAAGCACCTGAAAAAATGTTCAACATCCTTAATCATCAGGGAAATGCAAATCAAAATAACCCTGAGATTCCACCTCACACCAATCAGAATGGCTAAGATCAAAAATTCAGGTGACAGCAGATGCTGGCGAGGATGTGGAGAAAGAGGAACACTCCTCCATTGTTGGTGGGATTGCAAGCTGTGGCCTCCCTTCCCCCAGCCTGGAACCTGCTTGCTCAAGGGTGGAGCTACCTGCTCATTCGTCCTGCCATGCCTACTGCTGGACCCTGCCTTTGCTGCCTGGAGGCACACACGTGTTCGTCCTGCTACTGGACCCTGAGTTACTTGGCGGGATATTGGGTTCCCTCCCCCTTCCTTTATAACTGAGTGTCTGGAAATAGTAAAATTGAGCTTTGATCAGAATGTTGTCTTAGCTCCATTCATTCTTCCGCCCCGTCTAGATTCCTCTTTTCAGCTCGAACTGCCATTCTCAGTTGAACCGTTCGTGTTGTGGACTGCGGGCAGGCCGCAACAGTTGGCGCCCGAACAGGGACCTGAAGAATGGCAGAGGGATGCTAAGAGAAACGACTGCTGTGTGGAGCTCCACAAGAAAGGAAAGGATCTTCGTATCGGAGCATCGGAGCAACGGACAGGTACACATGCTAGCGCTAGCCTAAAATTTCAGTTTTGTAAAGTGTTGCTGAGGATGCGGTAGGATACGAATCAAGTTTGAATCAGTGCTAACCCAACACTGTTTCTGCTTGGGTCAGCAGCTCGTTAATCGGAACTAGATACGGAGACAGGCGGTGTGCTGCAGCTTTTTAGAAAGCTGCTTAGGTGGAAGAAGGAAGGGTTTAAAGTCATGGATCAGGCGGTTGTTTTTAGTTTTCAGGAGTTGTTTCAGGCCAGAGGAGTAAGGCTTGAAGTACAATTAGTAAGAAACTTTTTAGATAAGATAGATAGCTGTTGTCCATGGTTCAAGGAAGAAGAAATGATAGATTGTGGAACCTGGGAGAAAGTTGGTGAGGCCTTGAATATCGCTCAGACAGATAATTTTACCCTAGGCCTCTGGGCGCTTGTAAATGATGCTATAAAAGATGCAACTTCTCCAGGACTAAATTGCCCTCAGGCGGAGCTTGTGGTATCTCAGGAGGAGTGCCTATCAGAGAAGGCCTCCTCAGAAAAAGATCTTCTTAACTCAAAAATTGATAAATGTGGAAACTCTGATGATGGACTGAATTTTAACAAAAATCACTCAGATAGAGGAATTGCCCATTACCTTAAGATATCTTATTAATGATCAACAGGTTATCGTAGAGACTCCTGGTCTCTCGGCTCAGCTAGCCGAATTAACAGCAGTGCTAAAGGTCTTTCAGTCTGTACATGAGGCTTTTAATATCTTTACTGACAGTTTATATGTTGCTCAGTCAGTACCCTTATTAGAAACCTGTGGTACGTTTAACTTCAATACGCCATCAGGATCCTTATTTTCAGAATTGCAAAACATCATTCTTGCCCGGAAAAATCCGTTTTATATTGGCCATATACGGTCTCACTCTGGTCTTCCTGAGCCTCTGGCCGAAGGTAATGATCGCATTGACAGAGCTCTAATAGGAGAAGCTTTAGTTTCGAATCCTGTTGCTCTGGCCCAACGTGATCATGAAAGGTTTCACCTCTCTAGCCATACCCTAAGGCTCCGACATAAGATCACTAAGGAGCAAGCAAGAATGATTGTAAAACAATGTCCTAAATGTATTACATTATCTCCAGTGCCACATCTAGGAGTCAATCCTAGAGGCCTTATGCCTAATCATATTTGGCAAATGGATATAACCCATTATGCAGAATTTGGAAAACTAAAATATATACATGTTTGCATTGATACCTGTTCAGGATTTCTCTTTGCTTCTCTGCATACAGGGGAGGCTTCAAAAAACGTAATTGATCATTGCCTGCAAGCCTTTAATACCATGGGGTTGCCTAAGCTTATTAAGACAGATAACAGGCCATCTTATTCTAGTAAAAACTTTATTGCATTCTGTAAAGAATTCGGTATCAAACATAAAACTGGAATTCCTTACAACCCCATGGGACAAGGAATAGTTGAACGTGCTCATAGCACCTTAAAGAATTGGCTTTTTAAAACAAAAGAGGGGCATCTATATCCCCCAAGGTCACCAAAGGCTCATCTTGCCTTCACCTTATTTGTCCTAAACTTTTTGCAAACTGACATTAAAGGTCAGTCTGCAGCGGAACGCCACTGGCACCCAGTTACTTCTAATTCTTATGCATTGGTAAAATGGAAGGACGCCCTGACTAATGAATGGAAGGGTCCGGATCCAGTTCTAATCTGGGGAAGAGGCTCGGTTTGTGTTTTTTCACGAGATGAAGATGGAGCACGGTGGCTACCAGAGAGATTAATTCGTCAGGTAAACACAGATTCTGTCTCTTCTCGTAAGTATCATTCTAAAGACTAAAATTCCTCTTGTGCTTAAAACTCAGCTGGGAGTGGAAACTCCCAGAAACGCTGTTTTCCTCTGAGCCAAATCCCCCACAGGAGGCCAAAAACTAGCTTTAGCTTTACAATTTGCATCTAAATAAAGTACCTTGACTTCTCCAAAAAGAAAATTTACATTGCTACCCTCTCATTGTTTAGATTTCTTTCTTTTCTCAAGCAGGTCAATCCACATTCTCCAGTTCTCCGCCCCTAAGAGCAAACAGGTGGTACTGCTAATCTCCCTTCCAAGGACATCCCAGCATGTGGCTTTCAGTCTGAGATAGGATTTAGATTTACCAGGAGAGCTAGGGAAGTAGAAATTTTATATATTTACAGAGATTAGTTCTTATTTTGATAGAGATGGGCTTAGTCCCTTAGCTGGCCTCTGGCTTTTCACCCTTGCTGTTACTGCAAGGTGTCCTTGGTTCCTCAGGCTAGGGAATAACAGGGATGAAGAGGAAAGACCTCCAGCTCCTATTTTAACCACAATCCATGGTGTTAATAATGACATAATTCTTGTCTAGGCTTTGCTAGATCTGAGGTTGACAAGTCTCATATAGAGACCGCGCATCGCTCAGAACTGCACTACTGATTCATAATCATATGAATACAGTATGGGTACCGCTTGGCGCAGGAGATTACTGCGGGGGAAGGTCCAGCTTGACCGTTTCTGAGTTCCCTGTGCGACACACCTGATTTGAAGGAGGTTGGTATCTGATTCCAGCTAAAAACCAAAAATACCTAAGGCTCTGCCTCCCCTCCCCAAAAGATACCAAGAGCCACAGATGTGAGTTGTTATAAAGCTCACGGGAGGAATCAGGTCAATGTCCACCAAAGTCAAGGTTAAAGGCCCACTCATCTATGGATGAAAAAAATCATTTGATCACCTCTGTTAAGCATTGCCTATTTAAACTTAATTAATAGGGGGGGGGAGAGAGGTTGGAGACCTTACTGTCGAAAGGGCAAGCCCTTCACTGCCTCCCACCCAAATAAAAAAGCCAACTGGCCTTGTACTAGGAGCCAGCCAGTCTTACCCCTTCTCCCTGTTTCCCTGCCTGTCACCCAAAATTGCGGAGGATTATCAGCTCAGTGTTATTCTAAATTTGTTTAGTTAAACTCAGCCAGGGTTCCAACGCCCTACTTAAAATGCAAACAGGTAGTTACCTATTCAGCACTAATTAGCATTATAAAGTCAGAGCCAATTCTGTTAGTGGTTTACTAGGATAATAAAGACAGTCTTAGCCAAATACAGTTTACCATTAGAAAAGTTAGGGAATCCCACGGAAACAGGTTTTTTCTTTAGTCCTAAGAACTAAGGCAGAACTATTGAACATAAATAATTTTTCTGCCTCAGGCCAGCCCTTTTTTTGTTTGTTTGTTTGTTTTGTTAACTAATGGGAGGAGATGTGGCCTCCCTTCCCCCAGCCTGGAACCTGCTTGCTCAAGGGTGGAGCTACCTGCTCATTCGTCCTGCCATGCCTACTGCTGGACCCTGCCTTTGCTGCCTGGAGGCACACACGTGTTCGTCCTGCTACTGGACCCTGAGTTACTTGGCGGGATATTGGGTTCCCTCCCCCTTCCTTTATAACTGAGTGTCTGGAAATAGTAAAATTGAGCTTTGATCAGAATGTTGTCTTAGCTCCATTCATTCTTCCGCCCCGTCTAGATTCCTCTCTTTTCAGCTCGAACTGCCATTCTCAGTTGAACCGTTCGTGTTGTGGACTGCGGGCAGGCCGCAACAGCAAGCTTGTACAACCACTCTGGAAATCATTCTGGCGGTTCCTCAGAAAATTGGACATAGTACTACCAGAGGATCCCGCAATGCCTCTCCTGGGCATATATCCAGAAGATGTCCCAACCGGTAAGAAGGACACATGCTCCACTATGTTCATAGCAGCCTTATTTATAATAGCCAGAAGCTGGAAAGAACCCAGATGCCCCTCAACAGAGGAATGGATACAGAAAATGTGGTACATTTACACAATGGAGTACTACTCAGCTATTAAAAAGAATGAATTTATGAAATTCCTAGGCAAATGGATGGACCTGGAAGGCATCATCCTGAGTGAGGTAACCCAATCACAAAGGAACTCACACAATATGTACTCACTGATAAGTGGATATTAGCCCAGAAACTTAGAATACCCAAGATATAAGATACAATTTGCTAAACGCATGAAACTCAAGAAGTACGAAGACCAAAGTGTGGACACTTTGCCCCTTCTTAGAATTGGGAACAAAACACCCATGGAAGGAGTTACAGAGACAAAATTTGGAGCTGTGACGAAAGGATGGACCATCTAGTGATTGCCATATCCAGGGATCCATCCCATAATCAGCTTCCAAACGGTGATACCATTGCATACACTAGCAAGATCTTGCTGAAAGGACCCAGATATAGCTGTCTCTTGTGAGACTATGCCAGGGCCTAGCAAACACAGAAGTGGATGCTCACAGTCAGCTATTGGATGGATCACAGGTCCCCCAATGGAGGAGCTAGAGAAAGTACCCAAGGAGCTAAAGGGAACTGCAACCCTATAGGTGGAACAACAATATGAACTAACCAGTACCCCGGAGCTCTTGTCTCTAGCTGCATATGTATCAAAAGATGGCCTAGTCAGCCATCACTGGAAAGAGAGGCCCATTGGACATGCAAACTTTATAAGCTCCAGTACAGGGGAACGCCAGGACCAAAAAGGGGGGGTGGGTGGGTAGGGGAGTGGGGGTGTGGGTATGGGGGACTTTTGGGATAGCATTGGAAATGTAAATGAGGAAAATACCTAATAAAAATTTTTAAAAAACAGTGGGGAAAAAGAAGAACCCAAAAAGTAGCAAAGACCAGCTATAACCAAAGAAGAAATGAGAGAAAGAAATTAGACTCAAGGATCTCTAATCTCTCTCTTTCCTCCTGTATCATTCTTTCCCTCCTATGTAGTAGGGGGTGCAACCAGAGGGATAAGGGGTGGGGGGGAAAAAGCCACAAAGTAGCAAAGACCAACTACAACTGTATCCTCAGAGGTCTCAATTTGTCACTGACAGCATGAAGGATTCCCAGAGAGCCACTAACCTTAAGTCCACATTGGAAGGCAGAAGATGGGTTCTGACAAAAGTGAAGGGTGGCAACCGCGACATCTCAAGGAGCAAAGGAGCAATAAGTCTTCTCTCTGGCCTCCTTACATCTGGGCTGCCGCCAAAAGGGTCCTACATTTGAGTAAGATCACCCCCACACACACAAATCTTTCTAAGAAATGCCCTTACAGACCCACTCAGAGGCATCACTCTCAGTTTATTCCACTCTAAGCTGACAACCAAGATGAACCACCACAAAAGCCATCTATGAAAACACGTGAAACAAACTCATAATGCCAAGACGATTCTCTGAATTAGATGCAAGATGGGAATAAATGCTGCTCTTCCCACCACTCTCTGCAACTACCAGACATGTTGAGTCAATTAATAAGAAGACAATATTACAGAGTTTAAAATTGGCACGCACCACCCAAACATGATTTTCTACGAATCAGCAGCAAACATGTACCGTAAGGTCTGATTTGAGGAGACTGGAGAGACAGTTCAGAGTACTTGTTGCTCATGCAGAGGACTTGGGTTTGAGTCCCTACACCCACATGGTGGCTCACAAACATCTGTAACTCCAGTTCTAGGGAATTCAACACTCTCTTCCGACCTTCACAGGCACAGAACATGCTTACGATGAGCATACACATACACAGGCAAACAGGCATAAAATAAAAATAGTATTTTTAATTTATTTTTTACACTCCATATTCCATTCCCCACCCCCATCCACCCTCTGACTGCTCCATATCCCACACCTCCTCTCTACCCCATCTCCATGTGGATGCCTCCACCCTCCACCCCACCTGACCTCTAAACTCCCTGCGGCCTCCAGTCTCTTGAGGGTTAGGTGCATCTTCTCTGAAGGAACACAGACCTGGAAGTCCTCTACTGTATGTGTGTTAGGAGCCTCATATCAGCTGGCACATGCTGTCTGTTTTGTGGTCCCGTGTTTGAGAGATCTCGGGGATCCAGATTAATTGAGACTGTTGGTCCTCCTACAGGATCGCCCTTTTCCTCAACTTCTTTCAGCCTTCCCTCTTTCAGCCTTCCCTGATTCAACAACAGGGATCAGCTGCTTCTGTCCATTGGTTGGGTGCAAATATCTGCATCTGACTCTTTCAGATGCTTGTTGGGTCTTCCGGAGGGCAGTCATGCTAGGTCCCTTTTTGTGAGCACTCCATAGCCTCAGTAATAGTGTCAGGCCTGAGGACCTCCCCTTGAGCTAGTTCCTACTTTAGGCTTGTCACTGGATCTTCTTTTCCTCAGGCTCCCTCTCCATTTCCATCCCTGTAATTCTTTCAGACAGGAATAATTATGGGTCAGAGATGTGACTGTGGGATGGCAACCCCATCCCTCACTTGATGTCCTGTCTTCCTGCTGGAGGTGGGCTCTATAAGTTCCCTCTCCCAACTATCAGGCGTTTCATCTAAGGTCCCTCTCTTTGAGTCCTGGGAGTCTCTCACCTCCCAGGAAATTTAATTTTTAAAGTTTAGTTTTCTTATGTGTCTCTGTGTGTGTGAGTGACCCAGGTGGAGGCTAGGAACTAAACTCTAGTCCTCTGCAAGAGAAGCAGTTGCTTTTATCCACTGAGCCATCTTTCCAGCCTCACCAGATAAATAGTCCAACGTGTGTGTGTGTGTGTGTGTGTGTGTAAATTTCCAGAAAAACATCACTTTATAATAACTACAAAAGTATGAATTAAAAATAAACCTAAACAGTACATGATCTTTGAGAAGAAAAGACACTGTTTAAGGAATCAATGAAAGTAAATGTATAGCCACACATTGTGTTCATGGCTAAGATGTCAATCTCAGAGTCACAGGGATCCTAAATACTCTACCATGGGTTCCATGCCGTTTGACTGGTTCTAAATATAATGGGTTGGCCTGACATTGTTTGTATTCTAATGTTAATATTGGGCCCCTAAGACTGGTTGCCGCAGAAAGATGCCAACAGCTAATAGCTAAGCAGAAAAGACATAGGTGAGGCTTAGGTTTGGCAGGCTTGGGGTCAAAGGAGAACCATGAGGGGAAGAAGAAGGTGAGGAGGAGGAAGGAGAAGCTGCCATGGGTTAGGATTCAAGAGAATAGTGGCCCTGAGGGCTGGCCAGTTGGAGTGAAGAGAAGCCAAGATGAAACATAGTAACAACTCAGGGTTATTAGTAGGCAAGGAGATTCCAATAACAGAGGGTAGACAACTGCCAAGCGCTTGCACTGTTTAAGACTTACTGTACAAGGTTGTGTGTCTTTTATCCAGGAACTAAATGATCTAAGGTGAGGTGGTAACCTCAGGTTGGGATTAAATACTTTCTACAGCATCTGAGATATGTAATGGGAGGCTGAGACTCTAGACTAGCCAAGGCACTTCTGAAGAAGAAAATAAAGCCAGGGATCTGTATGTCCCCTAACAAGGGGGACCACACAGTTACAGTAATGGCCTTAGTGCAGCAGTGGACATAGTGACAACAAAAATCAGCATGCACATAGGACAAGGTGTCAGAGGCCAGTGGTGAACGGATGACCATTAAGTGATGCTTGGCCATGTGTCCCTGGAGGGGAAACAGAATTAGAAACAACTTAACACTATGTATAAGAATCAGCTCTAGAAGCCAGGCAGTGGTGGTGCACGCCTTTAATCCCAGCACTTGGGAGGCAGAGGCAGGTGGATTTCTGAGTTCGAGGCTAGCCTGGTCTACAAAGTGAGTTCCAGGACAGCCAGGGCTACACAGAGAAACCCTGTCTCAAACAAACAAACAAAAACCAAAACAAACAAACAAGAAAAAAGACCCCCCCCCAAAAAAAATAATCAGCTCCAGGTGAGGTCATCTCTCTATTACTGGTGAGGTGGGATTTCTTTACATACATGTTTTCTTTTTGTAAAGTGTTTTATCTTTTATACATTTTTATTAAGCTGTTGGCTTTTATCATACTTATAATCGTACTTATAGTTTTGTGGTTTTTTTTTTAACATTTCTGCCTAAGACATACTGGTCTGCAAAATAAAAAACTGCCACTGCCAGGGCCCTGTGTTGCCAAACAGTAATTATAAGGAAACCGACCCGATAGACACCACAGCTTTTTCTCTGTAAACTGAGTACAGCAGCGGTTTAAAACAAGGAATGTCAGGTTGATGGTGATGCTGTTGTTGAATTAGATGCAACATTCAGCTTCTTACACTACATTAAAATAAAGGATCTGGACCAGACAGGATGATTTTAGGTTTGCTTGTTTGTTTGTTTGTTTGTTTGTTGACTATTTGTCTGTCTATTCTTGAGACAGGGTCTCACTTTGTAGCCCTGGTTAGTCTGGAACTCACTATGTAGAACCAGCTGTCCTTTAACTCATGGAGATCAGCTGCCTCTGCTTCCTGGGTGCTGGGATTAAAGGTGCACACTACCACCTTGTCCTGTTTTAGTTCTTGTAATTACCATGCTAGCGGTCTTTCTTGAGACACAGAGATAACTAGCAACTGAAGAGGGCAGCTCGCACTTATGCTTCCTCTTGCCTCTTCTATGAGCTGTTCTCAAGTTGGCCCGAGGGATACTAGACTCTCAGTTAGTGGGTAAAGCCTCTTGGGACACCCACCATTCAGTATGTGCACAGTCTCAATCAATGGTTTTAACTTAGGACTTAGGGGTTCAAACCATCTGTTGTATGCAAACCATTGGCCATTAAGGCTACAGATGGTACTCTAGAAAGTATAGTCTGTGTGTATCTTTTGTGCATTCTCACTGGGACATAACACACAGAATAAATAGTACACGTGTGTTGATAAATCAGCCTGAAGTGTACACACATGTGCAAACTGCCAAAGGCAAAAAGCAGACATGACCACCATTCCCAGAAGCCAGTGTGTACCACCCAACACCCCTGAGTCTGTGTCCCCAAGATAACCTTGCCCTGATTCCAGCCCATGGGTTAGTGATGCCGTTTTTACCCTTATATGAATAGGACCACACAATAAATGCCCTTCTGTGCCTTGCTCCTTGCACTTAATTCTGCCTGAGAGCCAATTTCCCTAATGTAACAACTCTGGATGGTTACCTTGTAGCCAGGTCACATTCAGCTTCTGGAAACAAGGTCTTCACCTGCCACTGATGAGACTTAGTTTGATGCCTGCTTTTACTGTTACTTCTAATGCTCCTATGAATGCCTCTGGACATACATTCCCATGCTCCACCTTCGCATCACAGGAGGCAGGAACCCTTTGCTCCCATAGGCAGTGCCCTTTTCCCACGTGTTTTCTGGGGGGGGGGGCACGGGGAATGAGGAACAGACTGCTGGCCACTTTTTGTTGCATATGACCTGCCCATTGTCTACTGCACTTCTCTGACAGCCACAGGGCTGAGCATGTTGATGCTCTGAGACCTTCACGTGTGCATACATTTTGTTGAAGGGCAACAAGGTTGTTTTTTTGGTGGTGGTGGTGGTGGTGGTGGTGGTGGTGGTGGTGGTGGTGGTGAGTTGTTTTGTTTTTTTTTTCCTTACTCCATTCTTTGTCTATCTGGGCCCAGGCTCTTGACAGTTGTGTGTGTTATAAACGCCTTCTCCAACTCTCTGGCTTGCTTTTTCATAATCTTAATGGCCTCTGATTAATAGAAGTTATTAATTTCAATGTGATCCAGTTTGTCTGGGTTGTTCCTTGTGGTTATTGTCCTTTGTGTCTTGTCTAGGAACTCTTCGCTGTTTGCGTGGTTATAAAAATGTGCTGCTAGTAGCTTCTGAATCTGTCCTTGCCATAATCAACTTTAAGGCAATAAGCCAGCTGTGACTTCCCCTCTGTATCATGGGAGGCCCAAGTTTGGATTCAGCTTATTTCTACTCAGTGTCCAGCTAGCCCAGTACTTATTACACCAGTACCTTCACCATAAATCAAGTGCACTGGTGTGGTGGTTGCAGCCCCAGCCTCCCCACCAAGGCTACTTTTTTGGGTGTGGTCACCTGTCTGTCCCTGCATCAATTTTTGCTTCCTTAAACACTAAAGCTTAGAGTAAGTATATTGACTACAGGGTCTTCATTCAGTTCTGTCATTTTTTTTTTAAACATTTTCTTGGCTGCTGTTAGTATTTTATATTTCCCAAGGACCTTGGCTGTTTTGAGATGGAGCCTAACTATGTATTCCCGGTTGGCCGGGAAGTTGTGCTAGGCTGGCCTGGCTTTGAATTTGTGCTAGTTGCCCCCGTCATCCCAGCACTAGGGTCCCAGTGTCAGAATCACATTCCCAACTCTGTGCCCAGTCCCACAGATTCTTGTTTTGTTTTGTTTTGTTTTGTTAGCGGCCTTATCAGGTTCATCAAAAGGCCTCCTAGAATTTTCCTTAGAATTACACTGACATCACCAGGCCTGATGGATAAGCCTGTACTTTCAGATGCTTAGGAGACTGAGGCAGGGGGATTGCAATCAAGGCTTGCCTGAGATAGTTTAAAGCCCACCCTAGGCAACTTAGACCTGTATCACAATTTTAAAATTAGGGACCAGGAGAGATGACACAGCAGTTAAGAGTACTGGCTGCTCTTGCAGAGAGCTCAGGTTCCATTCCCATCACCTAAACAGAGGCTTACAACCGACTGTAACTCCATTTTCAAGGGATCGGACATCCTCTTCTTACTACACAGGCACCAGGCACAAGTGGTACACAGATATACATGTGGGTAAAACATTCATACACATATATTTTTAAAAATTAAATGTTTTAAATTAAATATTAGGGGCCCGGAGTGATGGCTCAGCCTTAAAGAGCTCTGACTGCTCTTCCAGAGGACCCAGGTTCCAGCCCCAGCAACCACATGGTGGCTCACAACCCTTTGTAAGTACAGTCCCAGTGACTCTGACATGCCTCTGTAGAACCTAGGGGATGCTTGACATCCTATGATCATCCTCTAGTGCTGTCAAAAAAATTGCTTTTAAGCTATATGTCAATTTTTAAAGAATGAATAGCCTCACACTGTTGAAGGTTCCAATTCATATTATTTATTTATTTATTTATTTATTTAATTTTTTTTTCAGAGACAGGGTTTCTCTGTGTAGCCCCGGATGTCTGGGACTTACTCTGTAGACCAGGCTGGCCTTAATCTTACAAAGATCTGCCTGCCTCTGCCTACCGAGTACTGGGATTAAACGTACACACCGCCACCTGGCTTGTTTATCTCTACATTTATTTAAATGTTCTTTAGTTGCGTTCATAAACTTCTACGGAGATATTTTACACATGTAAGAAATAAAAGATAATGATACATTTTCAAAAGCGCCTTGAGTCCATCTATTGATGAAGTTCAAAGGTTAAGCCAGCCTTGCATTTCAGGAATAAGCCAACCTAAAACTAACTGTAAAGATAGCCCAGAATTCTAGTCAGGAACTTCTCTGCTTGGCTATCCACCCAAAGTCTGGCTTCATGGGCTACTGTGGAGGCCTTAGAGTGATGGAGAAGCCTTGGGGCTTCCTCTTGGACCCGTTGTAGTCTGGTTGCTAGGCACTCCCTCCCTGTGTGCTGTATCCTGATGATGCTGTAGCTAGGCCTAGGAGATGAGGCCGTCAAGTCTCATTTTCTATGAAACCATTGCAGGTATCTCTGTCAGGGATGAAAATAGGTCACTCGCTAGACAGGAGCCCCTCCTCCGTTTTCAGATTCCCCATCAGAGAAGTTACAATTTTGTCAAAGGAAAATGATTTCAAACAAAGTACATTTTTAAAAAATCGAAACATATAAGCCAGATTTCTAAATGGAAGTCATTCTTTCTACCTAAACCGGGTCCCAGACACCCTTCTTACCTGTGGTGGAGGTCAGTATTTAAAAGATTTGGATCTAAAGGGGATAATATCCCCACCTGTCCAATGCTGAGCACCACGGGAGCATGCACTAGAGCTACTAACCTGTATGTCAACAAGACTATGCAGGGGAGGTTCCCACTTGCATTGTCAGATCACAGGTAGGAGTGGGGGAGAGCCCCCAGATGTCCCCATAGTGAGGAGAGGACAACCAGGCCTGCCTGGGAGAGGGTTTAGAGAGCCACAGCCGGTGCAGGCCCAGGATCAGGGCCAGCTTCCCTCTGTCTCACTGGTTCCAGGGCCACATTCCAGAGAGATGAGAGCATTTACAGTCTGTGCATATCTGTTTGAGTCCCATACATACATACATCAGCCCACCTATTTTTTGCTTTCAAGAATTCCACTTCTATTTTTGGTGGAATATAAAATCTTTGACTATTTCCCAAAATGGAAAAACAGATTTCCTCCCTTGACTGTCTGGTAATATCTCCGTTGCATTTGGTCTGTGCTGACAGGGAGCTCTGTGAACCCCTCCCTACCTCCCATGTGGCAGCTGCCTGGGTACACCACACAGACCGGGTTCTCAAGCCCTACTTGCCAGTATCCCATAGGTGGATTTGAATAAGGATATCAGGTGTGCCCATCACTCTGCTAAGCATTCCAAGATAGCACCTCTTTGAGGATCCAGGCCTCTAGTTCCAGCATCTGCCACGTGCTGGGTGAATAGGTGGTGCTATAAAAGAAGGAGGAGGAGGAAGAGGAGGAGGAAAAGAAAGGAAGAAAGAGAGAGAGAAAGAAGAAGCAGAGGAGGAGGAAGAGGTAGAGGAGGAGGAGAGAGGGGGGAGGAGGAGGAAGAGGAAGAGGAGGAGGAGGGGGAGAAGAAGAAGAAGAAGAAGAAGAAGAAGAAGAAGAAGAAGAAGAAGAAGAAGAAGAAGAAGAAGAAGAAAAGAAGGAGGAGGGGGAGAAGGAGAAAGAAGAAGAAGGAGGAGGAGAAGGAGGAGAAGGGAAGGAAGGAAGAAGGAAGAAAGAGGAGGAGGAGAAAGAGGAAGAAGAGGTAGAAGGTATAAGGGGGAAGGAGTACCACCCTCCTTGTATGGACTTCAGGGTATAAGGTAGACACTGGCTGGGAGAGCGGTTGTTGTAATGAAGTTAATAATTAGAACGTCAGCAAGATTCATGTGTATGGGAGGCAGAGGTGTCCCTGCTCAGCCAACATCCCCTTAGGGCAGGAAATGAGGGGGATCCAGGAGTAGGTGGCTCAAATCCCTGCCATGATGCTTAATGACAGACTGTCCAGTAGCATGTCACAAGTCTATGAGACAAGGAGGGTTTGAACTCCGCAAGGAGACCTGTTCCTAGAAAGCAGCAGAGCTCAGAGCTATAACCATCTCCCTTCTCACAGTCCATTTACCAGAAAAGCCAGCTTCTCCATCTGATCCTGTTTCCCAGTGAACTGCAGCTCTGTCCACCCCTTCCACCCCACTATCCCACCGCACCCCACACTTCCCACCCCCACGCCAGACCCTCTTCTCACCAGTCACTAATTCAGTTCATTACCATACAATTCACATAAACACAGGCGTCTTAAGTCAGTGGTAGTGCCTCACAGATATAGACTGGAATCAGAACCCCAGCCTAGAGCTAGAGCAGCTGTTATCCTAGAAAACTCCATTCAAGTCAGGCCTCCAGCCAAGGGAAGCCATTCCTGGGATTTCTCACAGCCGCTGGTCTATTCCTGCACTCCCATTTGGTCCCATTGATCTCTTTCTCTTCAGGCCAATACTGCATTGCCTCAAGTCCTCACACACAAATGAACTGCTAAATCTTCTAGTCCTGTCTGCGTCGTTCCGAGGCCTTCTCATCCAATTAGCCCTTATTCCACTGGGCAGTGTCTACAGCGGGTCCTGCTGAAATTTTGATAAGGACAACTGGACCTGGAGCCTTTTCAAGATGATTAGACTTCTTGAAGACTACTGTGCCTTCCACTCCATGATCCTGTTCATGGTTACCATAGAATGTGTGGGGTATATATGTGTGTGTTGTGTGCATGCATGTGGTGGAATGAGTGTGCATGTTCAAGTGTGTGGGGGTATGTGTGTGTGTGTGTGTATGTGAGTGTGTGTGTGCAGGTGTGTGTGTGTGTGCAAGTGTGTGGGGATAGGGGTGTAAGTGGGGGGCTATATGTATGTGTGGGTGTGTCTATGTGGGTAGGGTATGTATGTGGGTGTGTATTTGTGAGTGTGTATGTATGTGTGTGTTAGGGGGCTAATGAAAGATGTCTCCTATGAAATAAAGGAAATCTCTTCCTACCCTTAATTTCCTAAGAGTTTTTTTTTCTTCTCATAAACACATACTGAATTCTATAGCTTGTTTTCTTCGGCCTTCGGAAGGATGCCTGAATGTTTCCACTTTGTTCTATTAAAAGACTGAATCTAGGTGACTGAGGTTCAAACGTTAAACCAACTTGACATTTCAGGAATAAGCCAACATGGAAATAGCCCCAGAGATAGCCCAGGAGTCCAGCAGGGATCCTTCTCTTCCTGGCTGCCCACCCAAAGCCTCGCTTCACAGGCTCCTGTGGAGAAGCACGAGGAGAATACAAGTGGAGACATGACATAGAAATGAGCTCCTCTCAGTTCAGGAACCTGGAGGTCTAAGGACATGGAGACCACAGACCTGGTGTCTAGTGACTGCCTGTGTTCTGTTTCACTGCTATGCCATTATGTAGAAGAAGGGGGCTGTGTGGCTCTCTGTTGTCCCTTCTTCATCCCTTCTATACAGACACTAACCCCATTGATGGCTCCATCCTCAAGTTCAAATCTCCTCCTAATTCTACTACCTTGAGGCTTAAGATTGTAGCATAGGAATGTTGGAGGAACATGGACATAAATACCACTGCACTCCCAGGTGACTTAGATTGCCTTTTTTTTTTTTTTTTTTGGCTATTATCTTTGGGTTTTACTGCTGTGAACAGACACCATGACCCATGCAACTCTTATAAAGGATAACATTTAATTGGGACTGGCTTACAGGTTCAGAGGTTTGGTTCATTATCATTAAGGCAGTAGCATGGCAGCGTCCAAGTAGACATGGTGCAGGAGGAGCTGAGAGTTCTACATCTTCATCTGAAGGCTGGTAGGAGAAGACTGGTTTCCAGGCAGCTAGGAGGAGGGTCTTAAAGCCCATACCCACAGTGGCACACCTACTCCAACAAGACTACACCATCTAATAGTGCCACTCCCTGGGCCAAGTGCATTCAAACTATCACAGCTGTTTGGCAGTTTTCAGAGTGTGGTCCAGGACCAACTCCCTGTGTGACACAGAGGGACAATTTGATGGATTCCTTCAGTTTCATAGGAGAAAAGCAAAGGAGAGAAATAAAAGGCCACTGAGCCTCTCATACACATGAATCATGGCCATGAGTCATGGGAATTACTCTGTGTGTGAGAGCCTCAGAGACAGCCAGGGAGCCATGACAAAGGCTACAGAAGGTACCAACTTTTGAAGCTCTGCACATCTTTTAGTTCGCCTGGGGAATCTTATGCACTTGTTGATGCTGTAAATGACACCCTTAAAATTCATTTCTAATTGTTTCTTGATAACAGAAAAGCAATTGATTTTGCATATTGATCTTATGCTTTTCTGTTTGACTTTCTGCTACTGTTTTTGCGTCTGTCTTGTAAAGTCCGTGCTGCTCTCGAATTCTCTGTGGCTGAGGATGATCATGAGCCCTGGACCTTCCGACCTCCATCCCCTAAGTGCCGAGATGACTAGCCTGTAGTTTGCTACCTTTATTTTGTGGGTTCTTCTTTCTTCCACCCTTCTCCGTCCCTTTTCTCCACCCTTTCAGCCCCTTAACACTAGATAAGAGAGAAAAGGGATAAAGACAAAAGGAAAGAGATCCCTGAAAAAAGTCAAGGGTCGGAAAAGAGGCAATGTCATCATTAAACTACTTACTGTTGAAGAAGGGTGTTGAATTTCTTAAGGCAAGTTTGATCTTCACCATCTGCATGTCTAATTTCTTATTGTTGTTGTTGTCTCTTCTTTGCACACAACTTCTTAGAAAGCCATGACCAACAGCAGCCAACAATCAATCAACCACCCAGCTCTTCTCAGAGCCCTAGCATTTTGGAAGGGTTGGTGAGGAGATTCTCAGAGATCTAGCATTTTTTAGGGGGGGAGTTGGTGGGGAGAGGCTGCTGTGAGTTTATTTTCTGCTTTGTGCAAGACACAGTTATGGGGTCAGGAAAACTGTGCTGTGAATCAAGAGGGAGCTCTCTCCAGCTTCTGCTGGTGTCTGTTGTTCAGCCTTCCTAGTTTACAGGGAGGATTGAGAGGGTGGGCTCTGGCCTAGCACCACTTAAACTTGGGCAGGCTGCTTTTGCCAACAGGTCAGGACTGGGCCCTGGTGTTGGTCTGGCCAGGATGGATGACTGGCTCCTTCTTCATGGTTTTAGGAGCCAAGCCACAGGCGATTGGGCTTCTGGAGGCCTGGGGAGATTCTGCTGAGTGCTCAGGCGACTCCAACACTGTGGCCATGAATGGGAGGGTGGATTTCCCGAAAAAGAAGCTGGCCTACCAGTGACCAGGGTCAGCCTTGGGAAGACCAGGGGAGAGTGGAGCACGGTGTCCCCTGGGTACATGGCACTTCTGCCAGAGTTGTTGCTGGACGAGGAGTCCAGGCATCCTGGATAGTAGTCATGGGTAGCCACAAGTGAGCCACTGGAAGGAATGGCTGCTGTGCTTCAGGGCTTACCAAGGGTCTTTGGTGTAATGGGGCACTAGACAGTAGAGCCCATTTGCAAAGATAACCCACAAAACACCACTACTTTAGGACCCTCGTGCTGAAAAGTCCCCAGAATTCCAAATGTCACACAATTGCCCAAACCACCCTCAGGTGGTAAAATCACGCCCCTACTGGAGCACGAGGCAAATCATAGTCAGCTGCTGTGAACAACCTGAAGCAGCCCTGTATCCCACACTTGGAATGAAATTGAAACATATTCTTATAATATTTCCATGTTTTTTAAAGAAACCAAAACTCCTAAACTGTCATTACACAAACCTATGCCACCACACCCAATTTGACCTTCTATATTGGTCTTTGCTACTTTAGCTCACCTTTCTGGTCCTGGAGAAACTTCAATGCTTTTTTGGACTATTTAGGCCACAGTGGTCTCATTTGTGAGCTAAAGTAGACCCGCTTCTCAGGCATCTGTGGAACTGCTTGTTGAGGCTCTTCCTTCACTGCCCTGGCCAGGACCTGTGCTGCAGGGGCACTGAGCCAGTGACAGAGTTAATGGGAGAGTGGAACAAGAGGTAGGTTGAGATATCCCAGGACGTCACACAAGCCACAGCAGTTCAAGACTTGGGCCCCAGGGCTGCAGGAGGGGCCTGCTGCCCACCACCCACTAGGGAAGTGCTCCATTCCAGAACTCTGAGCACCGGCTAGATGAAGAATGAGTTCTTTATCATGTTCTGTCTCATTCTAGGCAATACTGACAAGAGAGGACCTCTTCCTGCTGACAGCTCATATCAACATCTCCTTTGTCTCTTTCCTTTGCATTTTCCTTCTGCTCTTTGTCCTAAATTTCTATGGCTTCCTACCTTGTCACATATGTCACAAATATTTCCTCCTGATACTTTGTTTTTTATGTTACTTATGGTTTTCTTTTCTTTTTTTTTAATATTTGTTTGTTTGTTTGTTTGTTTGAGACAGGGTCTTTCTACATAGCTCAGGCTGTCTTGGAACTCACTATGTAGACCAGGCTAGCCTCAAACTCTTACAGAGATAGGCAGGCCTGCCTCTGCCTGCACTATCACCCCAGTGCTAGTATTAAAAAGCCTGGCTACTCAGATATGGCTTTCTTAGATTTATTTTGTTTTATTTTTATGTGTATGAATATTTTACCTGCAGGTATACATGTGTGCTATTTGAGGGTCTGGTGCCTACAGAAGCTAGAAGAGGACATCAGATTCCCTGGAACTGGAGTTACAGATGGGTATAAATCACCCTGTGGGTGCTGGCCACTGAACCTGAATCTTCTGCAAAAGCAACAGGTGCTCTTAACTAGTGAGCCATCGCTCCAGCCTGTCACATTTTTAAAAGCTGTTCAAAGGGGTTTTCTCTCATGTCTGTGGCCCTTTCTTTGAGCCACGGTGAGAGCACTGCTTCCTGTGTGCAGGTAAGGCCCCCACTTTCTCCCAACACTTATTCATGTCTCGCATTCGATACCAAGCATGAGGGAAAGAGGTCAGTCTCATCTCCTCACGCATGCCCAGAGTACACCCCCAAGGACTCTTCCCCAGAGATGCACAACATCCCCTTTGTCCTAGGTAGATCCCAGTGCCCTTGGCCTATTTCTGGATCCCTTCTCTATCCCAGGTCCATCTCTCCCCTCTTGTTCTGACCCAAGACCAAGGTCATCTCTGGAAGAACTGGTGAGCTGGTACCTCTGCAGACCTTGTCACGGTTTTCTGGCTGTCTCTGAGGATCTCACAGAGTAACCCTCCTGAGTCATGGCAAGATCTATGGATGTGATGTGCAGTGGCCTTTAGCTTCTCTCCATTGCTTTTCTTCTGGAACTGAAGGAGACCTTTGGTCCTGTCCCTCTGTCTCCCTCTGATAGTCGATACTGGCCCACACCCAGCTCTCACCCTTGTGAATGGGTAAAATTCCTAGGCAAGGCCAGGAGTAACGTTTTTTTCTTTTTGTCCCTCCTTGCTGCATTGTCTTGTAGCCTGTGGTATTGTTTGCATGCACAATGAGCATACTTTCCCCTCCTGTGTGGAACAGCCAAGTCACTCCCAAAGCCAGGTTTTTAAAAGCAGGAGCCACATCTCCCATAGCTTTCAGCGAGGAGGGGAGGGGCAAGTTTCAGTCTGCAAATTACAGCTCGTGTGCTTTAATATGCCCTAAAAATACCTCCCATTTGCATCTCCTGCCAGCCAGTGTTTAGGAGACTTTTTCACTTGAGGATTCCTGGGGCAGCGACAGGGACGGACAGGCTGTTGCTGAGGCTCCTTCCCCGGTTTCCTCTCGTTCTGCTCCAACTCCACGGCACCTTCCAGGAAGAGAGGAAGTCTTCCTGCGAGTGCAGGAAGCGAGATTAATGCTGACAAATGGAGCAGCCTCTGCCCTGCATGTCAGCTCCTGGGTTTTTGTCTTCCTTTTTATAATAAAGAAAGAGTTTCATGATTGTTTTTTTTCCCCCTCATGGCTAATTTGAGATTCTGGTTATTTAAGGAGCCAGAGATGGAAGCCAGATGACTCAGCCCCGCCACGGGGAGGGATTTCCTTAAAAGACCTCTCAGTTTGTGGGAGCGTGGACCAGTGTGACTGTTCACAACTTGCTCCTCATGCCTGGAGCTGCCCGCTCAGACACCAGACCACGTGGCAAACAGCTCGCTGAGTCTAAAAATACTGTGCTGGCCATCACAGTAGCTTCTGTTCACAGAATGGACAGAAGCCACAGCTTGTCTTCGTCTGCTGGAGGGCTCTCTGAGCATCTGGGAGCAGCAGCCACTACACCTGGCTGCACCGCCTCTGGACACGCTGCTGAACCTGACCCTGTCCAAGTCTGTCCCCTCAGCTTGTTACCCACAGCCAGAGGACCCACCCGGTGTGATGTTTCTGTCATAGCTGTCAGATGGGCTCTTTGGTCCTTTGGGGGCTGTGGACCTTGCAGAGACAATGAGTTTTTCTAGCCTGTGCTTTCTGTCCCTGGCCTGTAAGGACTCTGCACACTGCTGGGTGGATCATCTTCTGCATTTGGGAAAGACATTCTTGTGGGTGGTCCAGAGAGTGGGCCTGAGAATGTTGGGATCAGAGAGAAAATTCCCCTGCACAGCCTTCACAGCTGATGATTACCACAGATCTGGCCCTCATAATGCTCCCCTCAGGCTGGCTGGTTACAGGCTGGCCAGTGATGCCAGGTAAATAGATGGACTCCAGGACAAAATGTCCAAATGACCTTCCTTTCTGATTTGAGGCCAGTGCAGAGGGAGAAGCCACTAGGCATGATGTTCAGGGCCTAGAGAACCTCGTGGCCTGTTATGTCTCTGCCAGGGCAGCCTTTGCCTCCAGGACAGAGCCCAATTCAGGAGCAAAAGGTAGGGCTTAAGAAGGAGTCTTTCATCAGGCAGTGGTAGTGCACGCCTTTAATCTCAGCAGGCAGAGGGCAGGGGTAGAGGGGCAGAGGGGCAGAGGGGCAGAGGGGCAGAGGGGCAGAGGGGCAGAGGGGCAGAGGGGCAGAGGGGCAGAGGGGCAGAGGGGCAGAGGGGCAGAGGGGCAGAGGGGCAGAGGGGCAGAGGGGCAGAGGGGCAGAGGGGCAGAGGGGCAGAGGGGCAGAGGCAGAAGGGATCTCTGAGTTCAAGGCCAGCCTGGACTACAGAGCGAGTTTCGGGACAGCCAAGGCTACACAAAGAAACCCTGTCTCCAGGGGTCAGGGGAGGTGCCTCAGACTCTCCTCAGTTCTTAGACACGGACACTGTAAGGCCCAGGATCAGATTCCACTCTGTTGCCCTACTCTAGCTCTGTGTCTGAGGGTGCTGCTGGTGGGTGTATGTGGTCTGTGTGGCTTTATGTAGAGAGTGTCCTTGTTCCCTCACAAGGCTATAAAGCTGGGCACAGAGTCCTTAGGTCGCTCTTGCACCCCTCACAATGGTGTGGAGAACCTAACATTGGCCAAACCTACATTCCCTTCCCTGCGTGGAAGCCTGCAAACCCCTTTGGGAGTCCCTTGACTGTCACCATCTCTCAGCAATGTCTGTCCTTCCTTGTCTTGATGCCATGTCTCAGAAGCTATTGTTGTATATTATCTCTTTTGGTTATTTATGGTCACTCAGAGGGCATAAGAATGATCCTTGCAGCCAGGCGGTGGTGGCGCACACCTTTAATCCCAGCACTCGGGAGGCAGAGGCAGGCGGATTTCTGAGTTCAAGGCCAGCCTGGTCTACAGAGTACAGAGTGAGTTCCAGGACAGCCAGGGCTATACAGAGAAACCGTGTCTCAAAAAACAAAAAAAAAAAAAAAAAAAAGAATGATCCTTGCTACTTTATTAGAGTTGTCAGTGAAGTCCTTTGGTCATCTCATCTCCATATTCTCTTATCTCAGAGCAATCTCCTCAGGCCCCAAAGTCTCTGAAGACAGAGAGCCGAGGCTGACTAGTTTCCTCTGTGAATGAGAAACTGTCCTCTGACCTAAAGTAGAACTTGGCCTTGGTGTGCTCAGCATGGATTCATTCAACAGCTCCTGGATAATGGCTTGCCTGGCTCCGCACTGACCCTCACGGGGGAAGCTTCATGCCCTGAGGTCTTAGCTTCCAGTTAAAGTGATGTCTATCTTATTGCAGCCCAGCCCAATCTCCCATCAAAGCATCCCTGAAGAGGGAAGAGAGAGATGGATAACCTTGCCAAAGCACAGGGCATATGAATATTTGTTTGTGGGCAAAGGAATAAATGGCCTAATCAGACCCCAGGCCTGGGCCTGTTCCTACATAATTTCAGTCTGCTTGCTGTGGAACTCAATGCTTTGACACTGGACACAACAGAGTTTTGTAGGGCTCTGACCCAATGTCCACTCCTCATGCCTACCTGGCATACTTACTTAGCATTCCTACTTGACTCCCTGTCCCTGTCAGAGACCAGCACAGGCACACCTTGCCTCCCTGCTACTCCACTACCCTATACTGTAGGGTTGCTGCCTTGGTCATTTTCAGTGAGAGGCAGGTAGAATGTCATCACCTGAGACAGGCTGCCCTGAGGTTACCTCATCTTTGTGGCTGTCAGCTGATCTCCTTTAGAAGCTGCCTGGAGACGAACTCAGCTGACCTAGATGGTCTGCATCTGGTCCCAGTGATAAGTTTCTACCCAGGCCACCCTCTACATTCCCCAGGAAGCTATGAGAGTAGTAGCTAGTCACTAAGCTGGATTTCACCAGGAGTCCACCTCAGCTCCCTCCCATCTTTCAGGATCTAGAACTGCCAGTCAGGACATTTTGTTGGGGGCCCATTTTCTTTGTTGTTTGTTTAGTTATAAAGATTTTAATTTTCTTGAATGTGTTATTGTTGGATTGAACATTGACCAGCATAGAAAAAAAATGGTGATAAGTGTCGCCTCTCCCAAGATTTCCTCCATTCTAAGCTCCCAGAGATCTCAGAAACACATGCCAAGCTGCAAGGGAGTCACCCCACACCAAGCTGCAAGAGAGTCACCTCTCTCTTCCCCAAATCAAAGAAGAATATGTACACTACTTCTTCACCCTGCATTTACAACTCATAATGAACTCATTCAACAAATGATCACCAACATGGCTAGCAGAAGACTGTGACCCTGCCTCCAGGGTGGCTGATGGGAATAAAGTCCATCTAGGGAATAAAGTATGCTCTTGCCCTTGTAGACCATGAGGAAGAAACATAACTGGAAGATGGAGATGGATTGTTCCCTTGAACAGAAGTGGGATCCCACTTCACACCCTATCAGCAAGTGTGATGGTTTGTATATGTTTGACCCAGAGAGTGGCACTACTTAGGAGGTGTGACCTTGTTGGAGTATATGTGGCTTTATTGGAGTAGGTGTGTCACTATGGGCATGGGCTTTAATACCCTCAGCCTAGCTGCCTGCAAGTCAGTCTTCTCCTAGCTGCCTTCAGAACAAGAGGTGAAAATCTTAGCTCTTCCATCCCTATCCCTGCCTGGACACTGCCATGCATGATGATAATGGACTGAACCTCTGAGCCTGTAAGCCAGCGCCAATTAAATGTCTTTTATAAGAGTTGCCCTGGTCATGGTGTGTGCTCACAGCAGTTAAACCCTAACAAAGACAGCAAGAATTCTTTCCCTGGCCCTGGGAAGTATGGTCTTTAGCTGGTGGAGCAGACAAGACACACCCTTGGGCTAGTAAGGGTCAAGGCAGGGAGAGGGGCTCAGGGCAGGGCTGGTGGTAAGCTCCTAAGGAGAGGAGTTTAGCATGGGGAGGGGAAGCAGCCATTCACTTTGTATTTGTATGTTTTGGGGGAGCCAGAAGCCAACCAGACAGGAGGTCTGTGGGCAGCTAGCTGTCTTGATGGTTGATTTCCATTATTAAGCTTGACATTCAGAGAGCTGCTTAGACATTATCTAGGGTATTTTGGTAGTCAGTAGACTGAGTGAAATAGCTGTCTTTCAAGGGTATGGGTCTGCCCAGTCAATTGAGTTCTGAGGGCCACCCTGAATGGGAATGTATACTCTGTCTTCTTCAAGATGACAAACCCAGCAAAAGCTGACCTCCTGTCAGTTTGTTTTCCCCCCAAGATGGGGGTGAGAGGGAGTTTTCCACATAGCCTGAGCTGGTCCTGAGGCAAAGATCCTCTTGCTTCAGCCTCCATATCCATATGTTTCAGGAGCAGGGGTGTGTATGGAGTGCTGGTATGTGTGCATATGTGAAGTACCTACAGAGACCAGAAGATGCCATCAGATCCTCTGGAGCTGGAGTTACAAGCAGTTGTGAGCCTCTTGACATGGGGGCTAGGAACTGAACTTGGGTCTTCTGGAAGAACAGAAAATACTCTCCCCACCCACCCCACCCACCCTCCGGCCCTGCTTGCTCTGGCCCCACTTCTGGCCATATTTATTTAATATATGTGAGTACACTGTAGCTGTCTTCAGACACACCAGAAGAGGGATTCCGATGCCTATTATAGATGGTTGTAAGCCACCATGTGGTTGCTGGGATTTGAACTCAGGACCTCTAGAAGGGCAGTTGGTGCTTTTAACCACTGAGCCATCTCTCCAGCCCCAGAAAATACTCTTAACCACTACACAAACTTTCTATCCTGAAAAAAAATTTAAAAGATAATGTCTGTCTCAGCCAAGGGGATATGCTCACTTCAAAACATGGCTGAGTCTGGAAGTTCCTAGGCAAGATCTGCCTGTGTCTGTTGCAGTTACTTAAAGCCTTAGTCCATTACCACTCCAGGCTGCAGAGCCAAGTTGGCATCCAAAGGGCATCTATACACTTAGTAGTCTCTGGAGGCCTTCTGTTTCCTTCTAGGCTTCTCCTTTCTCAGAACAGAACCTTGTCAATCATTTTCCCACCAGGAGGACCAGGAAGTCACTAGTCCAAGGCTTTGCTCACCCCACAACTTGAGATGCTGTTCAAGGGCTAGGTCTCTGAGGAACGCTGGTTATCAAAGGGCAATTGGCATATACTGTTGTCTTTGAGTGGTGTCTTGTCAAAGCCTAATGGACCTAATGAGTTGGAGAACTTATAAAACACTAACTCTTGATTATATGCAATTAATCAACCACATGGCTCCTTAGAGCTCAGGTTACATCCCACTTAATGACACTTGGGTCCCACTCTGCCAGAGGTTGCAGTAAGAACTTCATGTGGCTTCATGCACTCACTCACCACTCAAAATTGCCCTCAGAAGTCAGCAGTATGGAGGTCATTCTTACCAGTGAGAAGGTTTACAGATGAAGAGGGTGTTGTAGCTATGGATGGTTGGGCCAAGGCCAGCCTCACACTTGTGGTACTAACAGGCACACACAAACCACACCTAGGCTATTCTTCACACAGCAAAGCACGTCTGGTCTCCCTGAAGCCTGACTTGAGAAAGTCATTTGCATGCACCCCCACCTGCTGTGAGGGTCCCCTCCCACCAGGAAGGAACCCTGCCTTTTACAGAACAGCATGAGAAAGCTAACACAGAGGTGTGAGCATGCAGGGAAGTGGCACCCTGACCATAAGCACTGGGGACAAAGACACAGGTCACAATGGAAGGAAAGGCACAAATGAACAAGATGGAATAACAAGCAGAGGGGCGTGCACAAGTGCACACACACACACACATGTGCATGTGTGATAGAGAACAGTGTATGTATGTATGTATGTGTATATGCATGTGTGGTAAGGAACTGTGTGTGTGTGCATGAACATGTATGTATGCGTGAGTGGTGGGGAACTGTATGTGTTCATGTGTGTGTACATGTGTGTGTGTGAATATTTGCAGCAGGTGTGAGAAATAAAGGGTGCAGGTGTGGGAAACAAAGGGTTAATGCCTTGACTAGCTTTGAAAGCCATCAAGTCAGCAATACTGCAAATAAACATATTATAACACAAAAACAGAGGAACAAAAACTAAAAAGACCATCATTCCAGTGGGGAGTGGAGGACGTGGATGGGTCTTATCCTTTGTTCCCACAGTTTAGGATGCACCCTGAGACTGTAACCCGAGATGCACACCCCCCCCAAAAAAATATATTGGCAATGCTGTTTTCATGACCCAAGTCTAAGACCTAAGTTGTCAGCAACAAAGTATTACTTAAGGACAGCCACGTGCTCTGGCCAGGGTGCTCTATGCAACTCAGGGAAAGACTCCAGGAAACCATCACTTACCAGAAACCTGCTGACAGCATAGCAGCTGTGTGCAGTGCGAAGTGCCATCCATGAGGTGAGGTTGTACCCAGGGTCCAGGGTGCCTGCTTGGGGCCCCTTATGAGCACAGATCCGTGAACAGTTACTTGTGCGGTAGGGTAGAGTCACTTTCGTTTTGCTCATTAATTTTATTTCCCCATAGTAAGTATGTAAAGCATATGCCAAAAGGGATTTTTAAAAAATTTCTGCAATATGAGCAGAATTCTATCCCACATCTTTGCTCAGCCACTAGGACAGCTAACCCCCCAGAGTCTTGCCTCATGGCTGCTCGTGACTCTGTTGCAGTGCGGGAGGGGGTACGGAGGAGTTTACTCTCAACTCTGAGCTCTTTGCTGAGCACATCTGACTGATCTGAGCTTAACCTCTCTGAGCACTTGCCATGTATTTTGACATCCCGGGACAGAATGTTCTGTAACCACGGTGGCAGGTCTGGCACAGGCACCCCAGTCTCGATCCCAGGATGGACAAAAAAAAAAACATAGTATATCTAGAAGCGCTTGACCAGAGACGCGTGCATCAATGGCTGCTGGGAAAGCAGCCGTAATGACAGGGTGTTTGGAACAAATACCACGCTAAAGCCCTGTGTCCGGGAATAACACTTCCCTAGCCGCTCTGGCCACAGAACTGAAGCGGCGCTCACTCTGCACTGTTTAAGGACAGAGGCCGAGAAGGGCAATCCCAGTTTGCTGGGTGTGTTAGGGGAGGGTGTTAAAACAAATACACACAAAAATGCACGATGGCTGGAGCCCAGAGGACTATGCTCACTGCAGAGTCGAATCAATGCACAGGGGTAGTGAGGCAAGAACCCAGGCACTTGAGGCTTGGTTGTTTTTGCCCACTAATGGCTAGGGCTTCCAGCGGTTGCAAGCCTGCTACCAGGGGGCAGAGCAGGATGCTGTGAGCCCTTCTGGAGTCAACTGATCTCCTACTCAAGGTCTGCTGGCTGATCGCTGGACACAGCCCACAGCTGGCTCAAGAACAACAGGCCTCCCTGACCTAGGGACATCAGCAAACCTTAACAGTGCTGCAGAGACTCAGCACCTGAGGAGCCTCAGTAGCTTCCAGAGCAGAGTGACTCTCTTTGAACTTGGCAAAGCCTCAAGAGCTAAGTTAACCCAGTGGCTCCCAAAGCTTCACACTGCCACTCACGTGTGTATGAGGTATTTCCGGATCCATAACCTGACCTTTATCAGCCATTTTTGCTTTTCCATGAGCATGTATGGGTTGTTGTTGTTGTTGTTTTTAGCAATAGAGAAACTTGAAAGAAAATAGGGAAATTAAACCTCCGAGTCTCCAAAGTGAAGCCAGACACCCCACCCACTAAAGGTCAACCAGGGAATGTTTTAGCAGGTGTCAATGACAACTGGAGCTCGTGCCAGCCTTCAGCACCCTTCAGCTGGGGGAGTCCAGTCAGCCGGCTAGTCAAAAACAGATTTGCAGTTCAAGGTTCTGCCTAGCTCATGATCCTTCTCTAAAACAACTGCCCCTCAACCCCTCTATTCAGATGCTCTGAGCTTGCCTGCCCTCTTCCTGACTGAAAACCAAAGTCTGATCCCGCCAAAGTCCAACTTGGGAGCCCATGAGTTTATTGGACTTGCTTACAAAACAAGAGTAAGGGGTTACTTACAGGAGCACAGGTGATCCCCCAAACAGCTGTACCCCCCAGAAAGTCTCTCCCAGCGTGGAAGACTTCCCCACAGCTGTAGAGGTGAAGTCCGTTGTTAAACCCCACTCCCTCCCAGTTAACCTTCACCAACCTTATGTACTTCAGTTCCTCCTGGAGGCCCCGGGCAGTTCAGGCAGAACTGTACACAAGACTCAGGCCAGCTGGAAGCTCAGCTGAGAGTCCAATGGACCGCACTCCCTGCCACCTCCTCTGAGGGAATGTAATAGTTAACAGATGCTTGGAATGGTTGTGTGCAAACAGACACAGCCGATTGGTTGGTGAGGGGGCTGTCTTGTCCACAGGGAGGCGCTCTACAGCCAACACCATCAGGGCTGCCCTGATCCAGGGTGCCTGCCATTTTGCCATTCTGTTTCTCAGCTAAACGCCATTTCTTTGACCCCTGCATAATTTATTCTGATTTTAAAAATCAGTCATTGGATGTAGGTGTGTGTCCTTCTCAACCACAATTAATTTAAATGCTATATGGATATTTCTATTTTGCCAAAGAGAGTTTATAGAAGCGTCGTATACCTCCCAATGGCTTTTTAATTTTTTTAAGAAAATGTCCTGTTTTCTTCCAATGTGGTTTTTTTTAATGTTTTTTAAAAAAGTTTTTGACCTCTGTGCAACTTTGTCCTGACCACATTCATTTTCCTAAGTTCTTTTGTAATAGAATACTGTATTTTCTGTTTGTACTGAAATGACGTGAAAGTTACCTCGACCAAGAAGCCCATAGACTAATGTCCACCAGATGGCCTGGCGCCTCTGCTCCCAGCAAAACACACCCAAGTACTGCCCATTTGGTTATGCCGAGGCCTAAAAATGGACTCAAGGGGTGAGATGGGCAGACCTCACACCCTCTTCTGCATCTGGAAATGGAGAGGTTTTGACAGGAAGGAGAAGATAACTACCCCCCACCTCAAAGTGACCATAAACCTGGAGGACATTTGGTGGGAGATCCTGACCAATCAATCAATGATCAATCAATCAACCAATGGAATTTGGGATTGAGAGATGGTGCTGTTAGCACAATGTTTATTCTGCAAGCTAGTTTAGGGCAGTGAGTCTGACTCCCAGAACCAACATAAAAAAGTTTGGCATGGCTGTGAGTGTTTGTAATCGCAGCCCTGGAGAACCAGAAACATCCAGATCCTGGGGTCTCGGGGGCCATGTTCCAGGCCAGGGCAAAGCCTGAGGAATGATGCCTGAGCCTGTCTTCCATATTCCACATACACATATGTGTATCTACACAAACCTACACACACGTCTATACCTGTACACACATGAACACATGTGGTAACACATACACTGGCAGGTTCAGTTTGCAAGTGTGATCATCACTTTCTTAGTTGATAATATACTTTTTGCTTCCACATGCACGCATGTGCACCTACACACATGTGCATACCTGTACACACATGTACATACACCACATACACACTGACAGATTCAGTTTGCAAGTGTGACCATCACCTTCCTAGTTGATAATGCACTTTCTGCATGGAGGGCCCCAAATAAGTTTTCGAAACTGCAGCTACTGAGTATGGAATTCTCCTGGCTAAGGACTTCTTGCAAATAGATACAACCTGTAGGGATGGGAATCTATTTCAGGCATTTCCTTTCTTCAACTAGTGAATACCCATAGTGAAGAATTCCTATAATCTTGGGATCCTGAAGCAGGAGGGTCTCGTGTTCCTGGCCAGCCTGGGATATGCAGTAAGACCCTCTCTTAAAAGATAAACAACAGCAAAGAATAAGATAAGGAGTGCTGGAAGACCACGGCTGGATTTGAGAAAGCCAGGCCTTAGATTTGGTGTAACTACTAGCCAAATCCTAGGGCCTGAAAAACATTGAAACGTATTTGCAGTACAATCTAACATTCACCATACAACCTCACATTGGCCTAAGAAATGTAATCTCCAGTGAGGACGAAAACAACTCCCAAATTCTGTTTTGTTATGCTCCTCTGAGAATGAAATTAAGCAATCACAAAATGGAAGTGGCTTTTAGCTACGGCTTCTGGCTACCAGTCTTAACCGCATTAACTTCTGGATATATAATTTTTTAAAACCAGCCTAAAAGGGATGCCAGTGCACTGGAAATATTTCCCACCACCATGACATTTTATGTACCAAACATCTATTATAAAAATAACCTTCCATAGCATCTATTTGAGGTTAAGTTTTCAATGATTACTGTTCATTAATCAGTATCATATTATGTTTGATCTTTGAGCAGGATCTACTAGAGTGGTGCTCTGTGAGTGGCTTGAAGGTCTGGTAACTCTATGCCCTTCACCAGTACCTACCCTTTTGGGTTCTTGTCTTTCATCATGGTCAAGTGTATTTGAACTGTACTTAATTACTTTCCTCTTTTTAACTCACCCCCTTTTCTATCTACTTTCACCCAAAACTCTTTCAGTTTTGTGACTTCTCTATGGTCATGCATTTATTTATCACATTTTTATAAACTGTTTTTAGCTACATTTGATCTGGCCTTAGTCCCAAAGTCAAATGGACTCAAAGCTTCCTGTGGTGACAGTTTGTTTGTTTTTGCTTTTTTTAAGATTTATTTATTTTATGTATGTGAGTACACTGTTGCTGTCTTCAGACACACCAGAAGAGGGCTGAAGATCCCATTACAGATGCTTGTGAGCTACCACATGGTTGTTAGGAACTGAACTCAGGACCTCTGTAAGAGCAGTCGGTGCTCTTAACCTCTGAGCCATCTCTTCAGCCCTGTGGTGATGTTTTTAAAGTTCAATTCTCAGTTGGCTAAAGGGGTCCTTAAGTTTGTAGTAACAATAATGTCCTTGAATTTTTTTTTGGGGGGGGGGGGGGTTGGTATGTCTGTCCACTGCCTTCTGTTGTACAGGCATCTTAGCTGGGTATAAAACTGACCTTCTCATCCTTCCTTACAGGTGTTTTAAATTCACTACAAAACTGAGTGGGAAGTTGGGAACTTTCCTAAGTATTTCCTGTCCCACAGGTTACTCACTACCTACATCCTTCTCCCCAGGGACCCAGTATAGTCAGCCCACCAGACTGCTATGATTCATCTAGTTTCTATGTGCCCTGTAAGTTCTGGCTGAGGTTGAAGGAAATGTGACCCCACTACAGTATCACACAGCATTTTCACTACAGAATAAGTCTTCTAAACTCTGAGCACCCATCCCTTCCTCAGGCCCTGGGAAGCCCTTTCTAAGATGCTGGGATCAAGCAACGTGTAGCCTTTCATTTAGACCATCTCCTTCACTCCGTCACATGTACCTATATCTCCTCTGTGTCTTTTCATGGTGCTGTAGGCTGAATGTATCCCTCCAAACCCAGATGTTCAAATCCTTATCCCAAGATGCTGGTGTTGGAAGGTTAGGTGATAAACATTTAGGGAAATGATGTGTCAGAAGGGTGGAGTCCAGGAGATGGAGGCAGGATAATATAAATAGCCAAGTCATTGGGTAGTATTGGAAAGAGCCTCACACCAGACATAGAACCTTCAGATGCTCTCCTCAGTCTTGAACTACAGCCTCTAGTACCATAAGAAATAAAATGTTGTTAACAAGCTTCTCCGTGTGTGCCATTATATTATGGAATTCAAAGACTGTTTTTTTTTTTAAATCGCATCGGAGAATGGAGACAGGAGTCCAGTAGTGCATGGGGAGAGGGATGCTGAACATTGCATGCCACTGGGGCACAGACCTACATATAGCTTGAAAGTTCATTGAATTTTAATGCTGAGTAACACACCTTTGCATGGAGATGCCATAGATCTTGGTCACTTTCAGCTTTTGGCAATTATGAATGTTATAAACATGGTGAGGGTTGGGGGTAGGCTTGAGTGGACACAAGGTTTAGCCATTACCAAGGACCATGAGTTCTGAGTTGTATGGTAAGCATATGTTTGGCTTCATAAAACAAAACAAACAAATGAACAAAACGACAGAAACAAAAACAACCCTGCCAAGCTGCCTTCCATAATGGGACCACTTTCATTCCCGCCAGTTATAAAGAAGAGCACCTGCTGTGCCATGTCCTGCCAGTGCTTGGCATTGGTTTAGGCCATCCTAGCAGGGACACAGTGTTTGGCTTTAATTGCATTTCCCTGATGGCACGCAAAGTTCAGCATCTCTCCATGCACCACTGGACTCCAGTCTAAGTTCTCCGATGAGATTTATTTTTTTTTAAACTGGTCTTTGAATTCCATTCTCTGTTTTCTTTTCGAGTTCTAGGGGTCCTCTCCATATTTCGGATAATAATCTTTGATCAGATATTTCCCTTTGGAAATACCTCCTCTCAGCGTCTGCTCACCATCCTCTCATTCTCCTGACAAAGCCCCACCCCCTGCCTATTTGTTTTTGTGCTTCACTGAAGAATGGCTTACCCAGCGTCCTTACTGAGTGAGTAGCCCATGGGGCAGTGACCTCTGTGCTGCCTGTATCATCATCAGTCTTTCTAACAGTCTTCACTGAGCACAGAGCCACCCAGGTTTTCGCCTGTGTGATCTAGGAGTTTTGCATTTTACATCTAAGTCAGTGATCCACTTGGAGATAGTGTGGAGAAGGGTTTATCCTGTGTGTTTCTACCTGCTCCTCTTCTGTGTCCTGCTGGTACCATTTGTGGAAGGGTATTCTTCTTGGTGTATTGCCATCTCTCCTTCCTCCTTTTGTCAGCTCTTCAGCTCTCTCTCTCTCTCTCTCTCTCTCTCTCTCTCTCTCTCTCTCTCTCTCTCTCTCTCTCTCTCTGTGGAGATCTATTTCTGGGCTTGCTGATGGTTCTGTTTCTGTTCTCCCGACAACACCACACTGTCCTGATGAGTGTGGCTTCACGGGAAGCCAGGAAGGTGGAAAGCACCTGTCCCCCGACTTTGTTCTCACAAGCTGTCATGAACAGACCCAGCCCTGTAAGTCACAAACTTGTCATGGTGTAGAACAGCTCGTCTTCCTGGGAGGACCTCTTGTGCTACTCCCAGGTAACCCCCAGTCTCTGAAAGAAACCACCGTCTTGAGTTTGTCCTGGTTGCCTCCCTTTCTACGGGACTCAGTACAGCCTGTACTCTGTGACTGCCCACAGCGGTGTCCCCTGAATCATTGTTCAGTGGGACCCCAGCCTTTACAACACACACCCTTCACTCACATGGTCACAGATGTCAGAGCCCAAGGACAATGTAGGACCTTTGCTGTCCCACAAGCCACGTGATCATTCCCTGCTACTGTAGCCGCATAGGTGAATCATGCCTGCGTGTGTAGAAAGTCACACAATGCACTGCCAACGGCTTTCATTTTCAAGATGGATAGAGTGGCACACGCCTTTAATCCCAGGATGCACTTAGAAGGCAGAGGCAGGCAAATCTCTACAAATTCAAGGCCAGCCTGGTCTACATAGCAAGTTCCAGGCCAGCTAGGGCCACATAGTGAGACCCTCTAAATAAATATAATATAATATAATATAATATAATATAATATAATATAAAGCAATTTCATTTTCAGATGCTCCTGTCCTGTAAAGTGAAGTAGGAACCCATCTTTTTTTTGTGGCCTTTACTTGGTAGCCCTTGGACTCTCCCTCCATGCTAGGGACCAGCTCTCCTCCTAGTGGCTTTCCACACATTCCCACCATGCAGGTTGACTATGGACAAGTCCTGCTGACTGTGTCGGATAGCAGCCACATTCCTCTCTGTTCTGGGAGGTCAGGGAGGTCACGGGAGGACAGGGGTTTTCTCTTTCTCAGCCTCTTCAGCATGCCAGCCTGCAGCCTCCAGGCCCCAGTCCTGGTGGATTATCCCCCAGTCCCCAGGGAGCAGGGTTTGCCCGCCTGCCTGCTGAAGCTTCACGCCATTACTGAGGTCTGAAGCTTTGACTGTGCTGTACTTTGGCTGGGTTCCTTCCCATTTATTCTTGTGGTTTTCTGAACTTAAATCTACCAAGACTAGGGACTTTCTGATGCCATTCCCCACCCCCACCCTGCTCCCCAGTCTAGCTCAGTGTATGCTAGATCATGTACTGTGTCGACAGCCAAGAGGAGCATTGTATGCTTTAGAGCTTTCTCCATCCCGATCAGCAACACACAGAAGATTGGCGAAAGCTGAATTGCAGTATCGCTGTGTGATGCAGGTCCAATCCAGAGCTGCCCTCTCCTTCCAAGTCCAGCCAACCCATCCCAAGTGCAGACAACAGCCCTTGTCCATGCCAGGAGGGCCTGATGGGAATGAGGAGCTACAACCTAGATAAGAGACTGGCGTCACAGCATACACTCACAGTATCACGGGCAGTCTCTGGAACTTGAGGGGGCTTCTGGTGCTGACTCACTGTCCACCTCTGAGGAGAGTCTGTCTCACTGGGACTCTCCTGACTTTCTCACCACAGCACCGCCGCTTGCCCCAGAGCCCTGGCCCCATGGTTGACATTCCAGGTTTCTGCCTGGGTATTGCAGCTTTGTTAAGTATGGGCTATAGCAAATGTAGTCACAAACCTTATCACCTCTGCTCCATCCCTGTCCCTCTGCTTTGTGTGGATTCTGGGTTGGTGGGGGGAGACAGAGCCCCTGGAAACTTGGGAAAGCCTCCATTGTGGGCCCAGCCAGTTCACTCCTGTGAACTGGCTGGGCCATTCGATCCCTAGGATCTAAACAGATGTCCTCCGGGTGGATGTGACCATCACCTTCTTGAATCAGAGCAGCTATGATCACCAGCACATGACCCCTCAAGATAGTGTATATTAATATTCTCTTGTGGAAGGAAGAGGGAGGCTCACCATTGGGGCTCACATTCCTCAGCAGATCTTCAACAGGGCCCTTCCTCTCCCCTTATCAGAGTCACCGTATAAGAGCTGACAATGGACTGGGCTGGGTCCATACACTCTGTGTAGCTAGCTACAGATTCCTCTGCTCCTGTAAACAACCCAAATCAACTCCCTGGCTCGCCCAGCTGGGCTCAGATGGGATCCTGTCCTTGGTGTGTCAGTATGGGACAGTGATGGAGCAAGGGTGACAAGGTTTGTGACTAGATTTGCTATTGCCCATGCTTAACAAAGCTGCAATACCCAGGCAGAAACCTGGAATGTCAACCGTGGGGCCAAGGCTCTGGGGCAAGCGGCAGTGCTGTGGTGAAAAAGTCAGGAGAGTGCAAAACCACAGGAGAGTTTCATTCTGTCCGGGTGAGGCACACAGGCCTTTACAACTCCCCTGGAGAGTCATGCCACCAGCAAGAACTTCCCACACTCACTCAGCGGTGCAAGTCCCACCCACAGAACAGCCCGCCCTTTGTCACACATACCATCCCGTGCGCTATCAGCGCCCCACAGCAGACGCCCACCTCCGCTGCTGTGGCATCCTGCACTATTTCTGGATGACGTGGTGCTGTGAGTGAGGACCCTTGGGGCTGTGGGAACCAGGCAGCAGCAGGCGAGTTCACAATCCCTGGAAGCCCAGCGCTTGGGCTGTTCTCAGCTTTCTTTTTCTTTGAGTGTGTATTAGGGGCAGGCTTGTGAGTTGACAGCAGATTCTCACCCTGAAGTCACAGCATTTCCAGAAGGAAGGTGGCCTCATCACAGGGTAGGTCATGGCACGGACAGAGCTCCCAGCATTTCTGAGATTCCAAACTGACTGTAGCCTATTGCCCCATCTCCTGTGATTTTGTTATTTTTTCCCCTTTCTTCCCAAAATGGACCAGAAGAGCAGACAAATGAAAAAAAAAATTCCAACTTTTGTGTCTGAGCTGGTTTTGATTTGTCTGTGGGCAGAGCAGCAAAGCCCGGAGGATGCTTTAAGGTGGCAAGTGCAGAATTTGTCACCTCGCATAAATTCGAACACTAGAGTAGCTCTGTTAAAGTGTGAAACGTGAATCCTTCTCCAGGCTGGAAATAAATATCTGCAGGGCCAAAACCCACTCCCCACTCCCAACAGCCACACCCACATCCCACAACAGAAGCCTTGTGATTCCTGGACCAAGAGAGCCCACACAGAAGCAAACATCAGGACACTGTAGAAGCCCTGGGTGGCTGGCAGGCTGGTGGGCTGGCTACACCTAGGCCTCCCTAGCATCCTGACAGCTGTGCCCTTGAGGCTCAGGTGAGCCCCTGGAGCAAGTGCCCACTTGCCCCAAGTTGTCAATCAATGGTACACTCCTCCACCCCACCTTCACTACTCCCCCCACCCCCTTTTTTTCTGGTTTTTCAAGACAGTGTTTCTCTGTATAGCCCTGGCTGTCCTGGAACTCACTCTGTAGACCAGGCTGGCCTCGAACTCAGAAATTCGCCTGCCTCTGCCTCCCAAGTGCTGGGATTAAAGGCATACGCCACCACTGCCCGGCTCCCCTGGACTTTCTACTCTGCAGAAAAGTGTCTGGCCTTCCCATTGGATCCTGCTGGTTTATGACACATTCTAGAACCACTTTTAAGTCCCCCTAGGCTGCTCCATGAACTCATTTTCTAGTACCTGTCCTCTTGTCCCCTTGCTCTGGAACAGATGCCTTTGTTTGGTGTCAATTCAGTGCCTCAGTTTCCAGACAGTGAGGCCTAGACACCTGCTTCCCCTTTGTTGTTGCTTTTGATCCTTAGCGGGGAGGTTGGGGGAGAGAAGGGGACAGTCCTAGCCAGCCAAGTATATAGGAACTCCAGACCTCAGTCTTGGGGTTTCATTAGGGTGGACTTACTTTCCATCTCCACCTTCTCTGAGTCTCCTGGACCATCCATGGGGCCTCCAGACCTCTGTTTCCCTGAATTCAGATGGCTCTGCTTCTCCCATCCTGCTCCCTGAGGGCCCTGGGTGAAGGTACCGCTCCCCTCCCTCTCTGCTCCTCTCTTCCTTTCTCTTGATGTCTGAACATTCATCCCCACCCCAGAGTCCCTGAGCTGTGATATTACTGCTGGGCTTTAAGGATCAGTTATTTACATTCTTTTCCTCCTCAAGCAGAACAGACCACAGGCTGGCTTGCTTCAGGTCTAGGCTGTGGGCAATACTGGAGACCCACGAATGGTGCCAAGTTCTGTGGCCAGGAGATGAAATGCAGCCTCTGTCTTGCGCGGGCTGCTGGCGTTTGTAGCCTGAGCGAGATCAAGTCAATCCTGATGAGGTTGGGTCCGCAGGTTGAGGCTGACCAGACACAGTGGCTAACATGCCTGAGACCCACCGGTGCTGAATGTCAAGAGCAGAGGTCACTTCACACTTGGTGTGATCTTGCTGCATCTGCACCTACCCCATGCCTTTCCTGGAGGTTTTGTTTAGCTCACAGGACAAAAGGGTTATATAACTTTTCCAGTTTCTCCAATCGGTGCAGAAAATAGATGTGGAACCAAACGAGGAAGAGAAGCCAGGCCCAGGCTCCTTACCCCATGCTGTGGTGCAGACTGAAGCCTTCCTCCCCTTCCCTTCACCAGAGACTTCACCTAGGGCAGGGTTCTCCTCCTTCCTGATATGTAGAACTCCTGAGGTCGGGCATGCGTTCTTAGCTGACAGTAGCGCCTAGTACTACTTAGATGGTCCACCTCTTCTTGTTATTTACTTGTTGAGATTATAATATGATTACATCATTTCCCTGTTATATATTTTTTCACAGCCTACTTTTATTAGGGATCAACCTTCCTTCTAGCCCACCACCCACCAGATGTAGTAGAAAAGAAAGATTATTAGGATACAGGGGATGTATACCTGCTTAGAAATAGTTCTCTGGGGTCTTCCAATCTTCATAGTTCTCAGTCCAGTCCACTCGGCAGACACCACACACGAACCAGCAAGGGCAGTTCAATCTAGAAGAAATCACAAAGCTCACCAATCTGCCCAAGTCTGCGGAAGCGGCAAGAAGCCACAGGAACCTCATGAGAAGTTCTTTGGTGAGTTTCTCTCTATGAAGTCCTCACAAGCAGAGCTCAGCAATGCAATGTAAGGCAAACCGATACACGTGTGTCGAAGACTATTGAGGCGGAGCAAAGCAAACCAATGTTTGAGCTCCCACTGTCTGTAGGGTCATATTTATATTCTTTCTGAACATCACGCATCTTTTCACAGGTTTGCTATAGCAAAACATCCTTTCACCTGTGTGCCCAGACAAAAACATCATTATAACCTAAGTCTCCAAAGAAACCAGACATTTCCACTTTCTTTCCCCTTTTCTTTCTCTCTTTAAACCCTCTCATGTCCCTCTCCTTGCTCTCTTTCAAATTCATGGCCTCTTTCTGCATTGTTATTGCATGCATGCATGTATGTGTATGTATGTACATACATACATATACATTTCTTTCCTTTTATTTAAAGATTTATTTACCTGTGTATTTGAGCACATCATTTGCATGTATGCCTGCATGACAGACGAGCACATCAGACAGAAGAGGGACATGTCATGTTCCCATGACAGATGGTTGTGAGCTACCATGTGGATGCTGGGAATCGATCAATAGATAGATAGATAGATAGATAGATAGATAGATAGATAGATAGATAGATAGATAGATAGATTTCTAAATATATCCTGCTCAGTTTGAATAATGTTACTCACACTCATGTTTTCATGTGTGCTGACTGTGTAGCACTGGATATCCACTCAGAGAGCTCCTCTCTGGGGAAGACTGTTTTCTCACTCTCTGCTTCCCTTAGTTAACTGTAGGTTTTTAAATAGTATTATGGATGCATGGTCTTTCCCTTGTCTACTTTGGCACGTCTGCCCTGCTGTCCTTGCTCTGCTTACTTTTAGGCAGTCTTGTTGATGAGACTTTGGGATGGCTGTAGATTCCGAGATCACCAGGAAACAGTCTCAGAGCAAACTCCCTGATACTCTGGTCCTTAAATCTTCCTGCCCCCTCTTCCACAACGTTCCGTGAACCTTAGGTGTGGAGACTGTTTTATAGATGTGTCTATTTGGCAGGGATGTCCTACCTCTTAACACAATGACAATGGAAACAGAAAACATTCAGATCATAGTAGCAGGAACCACAGTAATTAATTTGGGTGCATTTTATTATATTATACATGGAAAACAATGGGTTTTGTTGTGACATCTCTGTCATACATCTCACCCACCCAGCAATATTTACCCTCTCTTGCCCCAATTCTCCCAGCAGCCCCTTCTTCTTGAATAGCCCTTTTCCATCTGGGTTCCTCTTGTGACAGAAGAGATGTTTGTCTTCCCGGGTCTGGATCATGTCACTTAGCACAATGACCTCCAGTTCCATTCCGTCCAAGTGCTATGACTTTGTTCTTCGTGGCTGACTAATACTCCACTGTGTGTGCGTACATTTTCCTGGCCATTCCTCTGTGGTGGGTGCTTGGCCTGGTTCCAAAGCTTGGCTATTGGGAATGGTGTTAAACATGAGTGGTCAGGTGTTTTTCTTGCTGACTGTAATTTTCTAAGGAAGGGTCCCAAGAGTAGGAGGATGTATGGTGATTCTGTTTTTGAGGATTTCTGTAATGGCTGAAGCAGTGTGCAGAGCTCTGTCTCTGACTCTGTCTCTCTGTCCCTCTCTCTCTCTCTCTCTCTCTCTGTGTGTGTGTGTGTCTTTCTGTCTCTGCCGCTGTCTCTCTGTCTCTGTCTGTCTGTCTGTCTGTCTGTCTGTCTCTCCCTCTAACCAGCACTGTTGTCCTTAGTCTTTCTGAACGGCAGCCATTCCCATGGGCAAGGTCTACTTGCTGAGTGGTTTTGATTTGCATTTCCCCGGTGGCCAAGGATAAAAGCCTTTCAGTGTATTTATTAGCTATGTACTTTCTTTTTTTAAAAAGCATGATCAGTTCAATTCATTTGCCCATTTATTGATTATATTATTTGATCACTTGGCATTTAATATTTTTATTTTAGTTCCTCACTGGTTTATTTTTGGTTCAGCTCTTATGAACCTGCTTCTGGCATGGGGGCCGGGTCAAGAAACGCTGAGCTTCTAGAACTAAAGAGCTGAGAGGAGCTGTCAAAGGACATGGGAGACAGATGCATGACAGATGGGCAGTGTAAGGTCAGGGGACTGTGGCACCTGGGTGTCACAGATAAAACACGCCAGGGTCAAGGGCTGGGGTCCCCTGAAGGGAGATCCATGAGATGGCTGGAGTTTCAATGTCATGGGGGAGCCCTCAGATGTCCCAGCTGTCCTGCAAACCTCCTGAAGTCCTTTCTGTCACATGGTTCCAGATTCCTCAAACATCTGAAGATGTCCCTGGCTGCTTCCCTCCATGCTATCCTCTGTCCTCCTTACCTTCCAGGGCACAACCGGAAGCTACCAGGCTGTAGACTTATAGCTGCAGCTTGCCAGGGTGGGGAGACAGGACCCTCCCGTGGACAAGTCACAGAAGCAGCCTGGAACATTGCTTGTTGGGACTCGGCAGGATTCAGCTTCTCCTGGGCAGAGATATGGGGTTCCCACACTGCTTCTTGTCAGGGACTGATCGGGATTGCTTGTATTTTCCAGTGGGGGTGGGGTGGGGACTGTCACCCCTTGCCTTTAGTCATGAACGCTCCAGGGCTGGCATGGGGTCAAGGGACACAAGTCTATCTTAAAGTTGGCCCCTCTTTTAAAAACCCAAATACTATCAAACGTCACATTCCTGAAGCTAAAAATAAGCACAAAACCCGACATTTCCTAAGACTTGAAGGTCCCAGCCAAGAAGGCTGTGGCTAAAAGTCCCTCCGTGTCAGACGGCCATGCAGGAAGAGGTGGTGGCTGCAAGGCTCTTGTAGACTGCCTTAGCATCTCCATGGACCAGTGATGTTCCCCAGACACAGGAAACACTGGCTTGGGCTCGAACCAAAACATCCAGTATCCCCCATGCCTTGAGATGTCTGATTTTGCAAACCTCTCATGGCCTGAAAACAACAGGAGCTTCCATTCCTCTGGCAAAGCCAAACAACCGAGACATTGAGAAACCTAAGGTCTCTGTGCTGCTCCTTGGTGGCTCAGCCTACAGTGATGTGCCCTGGCCTTCATGAGGGCCAGGTGCGGGAACGGAAGGGGGTGCTTTGGCATGCCCTCTTGGGTTGGGGGTAACAGAGGCCTACTTCTTCATCTTGGGGTGGGATGTTTCTCTCTGAGCATGGCTGGTTAGAGCCTGGGGTTGGGAGAAATGAGCTTTCAGCCCCAACAGCACTCTGGCTTCAGGATGCTGGGACTATTGCCCTGCCCTGCCCATGTCTGATACCTGGGGGCCTTCAATGTTCCTCCAGCTGCTTCCTCTGCCTATGGGGTCCCAGAGGGACAATTGGAGGAAGAGGGGTGCCCCATGGAGCTACCCTAAAGCTGAGGAACAGCTTTACAGACAAAGCACTTCTGCGATCTTGCCCATTGTCTTCCCATTCCCCCACCAGGTGTAGGACACTCCAAAGTGGAACAAACACATAGTGAATGATCCCAGTACTGTCCCTGGGACACACAGGGAGGGACCAGCCTTGTCAACATAGGGCAGGCAACATGGTCTTCAGACACTCTCTGCCCTGAGGACAGACGGGGCCTATGTGGGGAAGGACTGGCTTGCAGACAGAGGGACAGCAAGGCAGGTGCTCGGAAAGGTAGCATCCTGCTGCCAATGTGAGACACACAGTCACTGCTCCTGGACTGTCCCTCTGTGGCCCAAGTGACCCCATTTCCAAGTCCTCCGTCTGTCCCCTCAGGCAGGCATCTTCTCCACTCAGCAGGGAAAGGACAGCACTGTCTGATGCTCCTGCCTGGCTCCCGGGCTCCCGCCACAGAGGAGAGTGCGTCCTTGGAGCGGCTGCCTGCTATAAATACACATCTGAGTCAGAAAATCAAAGGCCTCCAGCCAGGCAGCCAGTCTGCCCAGCAGCTCCACAGAGTGGGGTCCAAGCCCTCCCTGGCCAGCCCAGAGCGGCCTACTTTCCCAGCTAGGCACACTTAACAAAGGCAGGTTGGATGGACAAGAAGGAGATCAATGCCCCAAAAGTTGCTGTCACCTCATTGGAAGACTTTTAGGGTGGACACCCCCCTCTCCTCCATTGGCTGAGAAGGGTTGGTTCCAGGGACCCTACTGACTAGGAACAGTCTCTTTTCATCCTCCAGGTCTAACAGAGGTCCCGATGTCTGCCCTCTAACTTCTGAGGTGACCACTCAATAGACTTTCGGGGCTTTAAGAGGCAGGAGAAGATTTCCTAGACTTCTGTCAAATTTTCTTGAGGTCTGGGGACAACCGGCAGAGATCATAGACCAAGGCCTCACAAGAGGCTGATTCTTGCCCACTACTGTCCCTGACTTGGGTCCCTGTGGGGTTGGCTGTTGCCTGCTGAGGCTGTCCCTTTGATCTCTGGTGACAGGCACTGTCCTAGGCTTTTTCTTTAAACTAGCTTCCTCCCCATGGGTCGGGGGAGACAGCTTCGGGAACTAGATCACATGGGTATCAGAATAAGGCTACAGTGGACCACAGTTGGACCTTACTCAGTGTCTTGGGTAGGGTTTCAATTTCTGAGAAGAGACACCATGACCAAGGCAACTCTTGTAAAGGATAACATTTCACTGGGGCTGGCTTGCAGTATCAGAGGTTCAGTCCATTATCATCATGGCAGGAAGCTTGGCAGCACCCAGGCAGACATGGTGCTGGAGAAGGAGACAAGATTTCTACATATTGATCTGAAGGCAGAAGACTCAGCATCCTCAGGGAGCTAGGAGGAGGGTCTCAAAGCCTACTCCCACAATGACACGCTTCCTCTAACAAGGCCACACACACCTCCTGAGAGTGCCACTCTCTGAACAAAGCATATTGAAACCACTACACTCAGTGACTTGGGTTTGGTTCATAGGTTGGCTCTGAGAACATAACCTTGGAAAGTCAAGGAAAGGAGCACGGGGGTAGAAGAGATCCCTGTGACATGGGACATGCTTTGTAACTGGGAAGTCATTCCTGAATACTATGAGCTCCTAGACCCTGACATTTGTACCCTGTCTATGACATCACGTGTTTGTGTGGCTGCATGTTCAGTGATGACATTTCCAGTGGAGCCCTTTGGGTCTGACACTGCCTAGTTTGGAGACAAGACCACGGAGCAGCCTTGCCAAGGTGGCAGTGCCAAGGGAGGCTGGTGGGGCCAGGGGACAAGTAGGCAGACAGTGAGCTGAGCTCGCCAGCATGTGTCTGTGAAAACAGGGTCCTGTTATGGTAAGCTGATACAGGGTTCTGTGGGCCTTGCAAGGGCAACAATTTGCTTCAGTCTGGAAAATGCAGAGTTCACCCTTGTGAGCCTGCTGCAGGATGAGAGCCAGGATGAGCCATTATGGTGTGGACATCACTGAAGATCCCTTTGTCCTTTGTCCTTTGTCCTCAGTACCCCTTGTTCTATTAGCTCCAACTCTTGAGCTCCCAAGTGCCTCATTTAGCCCCACACGAAGCTCACTGGAGGGGAGGAGCCATGGCGGGCTCTCAGGAGAGGAGTGTGGGCTGAAGATGTGCGTTGATGAGAACCAGAGAGCCCCGTCAGGCCTCTAAGGTACCACCTGTCCCTATCTTGCCAACCTGCCCTCCCCCATCACCTCCTGAGCTCCCTATGCAGGGCATGGCCTGATGTCCCCAAGAGATGGGCTCATATCCTGACTCTGGAAATATTTCATGAGGAAATAGGTGTTCAGGATTCTTGGGGTCAGGATATCCTAAATCCAGCTACAGGTCCTAAGGATCTAAAGGAAAAAATGAAGGCCAGGCCAGGCAGAAGTGGGAATTGCCACTGCTGAGGGCAGCTGACCTTAGGATCTGAAGAACACATCAATTACTCGTGTGCACAACCGACCGTCTGTCCCAGGTGTGTCCATTCTGGCTTGGAGCACTCAGTGTCAACAGATGAGATGGGCCGTGCTCTGGAACACCCACAGAGAGGGCATGCTCCTGGGTGTATAAGCAGACCAGGATCAGGACTCAGAGATGGGGATGTAGCTACAGGCTCTCAGGAACTTTGCCTGGCACAGGGGTGTGTGTGTGTGTGTGTGTGTGTGTGTGTGTGTGTGTGTGTGTGTGTGTGAAAGAGAGAGAGGACACACACACACATGAACATGTATGTGCACACACATGTATATGCACACATGCACATATACACATACACACAGATGAGCACTCATGCACACACATGTACACATGCATGCGCACACCCATGTGTGCTCATGTGCAGCCCAGAGGCCTGCATCTGGTGTCTGATTTCCTCCACTGCTCTCCACTTTATTTTATTTTATTTTATTTATTTATTTATTTATTTATTTATTTATTTATTTATTTATTTATTTATTTTTGAGACAGGGTTTCTCTGTGTAGCCCTGGCTGTCCTGGAACTCACTCTGTAGACCAGGCTGGCCTCGAACTCAGAAATCCGCCTGCCTCTGCCTCCCAAGTGCTGGGATTAAAGGCGTGCGCCACCACCACCCGGCCCCACCTTATTTTTTGAACAGGACCTGTCACTGACCCCACAGCTCACTGATAGGCTGGACTTTCAGGCTAGCATGCCTGCAGACCCTCCTGTCTCCACATCCCCAGGGCTGGCATTTCAGGCATGTATCCCTGTGCCTGGCTTTTTCGAAGGGTGGCTGGGGATGTGAACTCAGGTCCTCATGCTGGAACGGCAAGCGCTTTACTCAGCTGTCTCAGCTCCGCAGGATGCACTTCTTAATGGAAGAGTCATGCTTGTTTCTAGAACAGAACCGTTCCTCCAACAGGGCCCTCATCTTTATGCCCCAGGGAACCATCTTTGAGACAGTGGCCAGGGGAGCTTGGAACATCTACTTGGTGGTCCACCAGTCCTATGGTCCAGAGCTCTCCTACCCAGGAATCTTGTAGCCTCTCTGAATTCTGGGGTTGGCATCAGCAGTGAGTGAACCTCCCACCCAGCAGTGTTTCCGGGGGGCAGCACTCTGAGGGGGGATGCCATCTGCTCTTTGTCTAATCTGACTGTGGGTCACACTCCACCTGTCCAAGAATCTGTGTATCTGGCTTCGGGGGAGCTCAGGGCTTTGGCTCGTCTCTGAACATCCCTGATTACTTGTTGTTCTGAACGTGGGTAAAGAGAATACCAGTGCCTGTGGCTCCTTTAGGATTCTGCTCTCTTGGTAGGGGAAAGGTGGGTATTCTCCATCCCTGGTTCCTGTATTGTAACTGAGGAGTTACTAGGGTGGGTGTTGATGTCCACTCTCCCAACCTGAAGAAGACATCATCCAAGCCATCCCCAAGTGTTAGGTTCTTCCATCTTCACAAGTGAGCTCAACAATTTGCCAGTCAGGCCTCATCTTAGCATCTCTGCCCATCTGGGTAGAGGATTTCTCTATGGAAAGAAAACCTTTGTTAATCTATTACTCGGCTCTGCACAGTAGCAGGCTCGGGTGCTCACTACCCAGCACCACAGCTGGCTCCTCTCAGGACAAAGCCACCCTCATGGGCTCGTGCACCTCTCCCTACAGGTCATGCATGCTCTGGAAGGTTCTGCCTTCCAGATAAAATGGTCATCCAGTCACGTAGGTGCTGGCGTACTTGTATGCTTTGAGCTATAGTGTCAGGCTTCCCTGAGTCCTGAAGCTAAAAATAACCATGTTGAACTATAGTTATTTTTAGGGATCAATACAGGGATGCAGTTCATCCAGCCATAGCTGCATGAGCCCCTCAACCCTGCCCCAGTGCTCTGGAAGTCAGGGAGACAGAATCCAGTGCTATCCCACTCACCTCCCTCCAAAGAGGCTGGAGCATGAGGCCGGAGCGTAGCAAAGTGTGGCCTGGCTCCTGGTGAGGAGAGAGGCCCTCGGACCACTGAGTACATGAGCCTGGGCCTGCCCCATGTCTGAGGGACAAAGAGCCCCAGAAGCTCCCGTTCATCATTTCCGTTCTAGTCTTTTAGCTAACCAGAAGCAGGACGACACCCTGGTCTGACTGACCACTCTGGAAGTAATGCTTTCTCTCTTCAGTTGGCTGGAATATATAGGTGATGGCTGGCAGGTAAGATGTCTTCCGGGGACTATAAATTAGTATCCGAAGGCTGGAGAGATGGCTCAGTGGTTAAGAGCACTGACTGCTCTTCCAAAGGTCCAAAGGTTCAAATTCCAGCAACCACATGGTGGCTCACAACCATCCATAATGAGATCTGATGCCCTGTCCTGATGTATCTGAAGACAGCAACGGTGTACTCACATACAACAATAAATACATCTTTGGGCCAGAGGGAGCGGGGCCAGAGAGAACAGAGGTCCTGAGTTCAATTCCTAGCAATTACATGATGGCTCACAACTATCTGTACAGCTACAGTGTACTCATATACATAAAAAAATAAATAAATCATTACAAAACAAACAAAAAAATTAGCATCCGAGTATTGAGGTTGACAATAAACTAGGAGCACAGAGTCCCTGTGTGGGAGCATCTTGCTTAGAGAAATGAGCATTCAATCCATTTAAGCCATTTTTATTCTTTTTTCTTTCCCTCAGATTTCCTCCAAAACGCTCTTAGGGCTTCCACAGGTTGACTAGAAAGGTGCGGAGCATCTGGCCTCAGGCATGGAGACAGGAGGCGTTCCACAAGCTTGCCACTTGATATGCCGCATCAGAGAGGCAGCCAAGTGTGGTCAGGCTATGGCCATTCGCCCGAGTGCTAGGAATCGCTGTTCTAGGATTCTTTGATTTTGTCTCAGCTGTCATCTCTCTCATGGCATGACTCTCTTCATCCCAGCCCTTCTGTGTGACCTCTTAGGAGATCCTCGCTGTCCATGAGGGCACCATGTTGCTACCACAACTCTTGCAGTTTTATCAGTGGTACCCCTAATGGTGTATCTACTCTGCCATCTCACTGTCTCCTTGGTAACCAGAGATGCTAAGCCACTTCCAGTGCCTATTGCTCATTTGAGTCTTCCCAAGTTTTGAGTCCTGTCTCTTCTACTTCTTGGTGCTATTGTCGTTTTGGTGGTGGCTGTCCCCTACGATGGGCCTGCAGACAGCAGCTCAGGGAAAGGGCAGTGCCACTCACTTGGGTGACACTAGCCAGAACCTGGTTCAGACAGCTTGCTTATTTGTCCATCCACCACCCAATCTGTGAAAGGGACAATGTGGGCTCAGATGGGCTGGGTGACACCTGCACCCTCCATGGGCATACAATGGGGGACAGTCCCAACATTAGGCAGAGAAAAAAACATAAGAACACCCTAATATGCATAACACACACACAACACATAAGCAACATAATACCGTTATTTTCCATATCATTTCAGAATATGGAAGTGATCAACTTTACAAAAGAGCTGTGTCAAACAGACACACCTGTATTTGTGAGAGGTCACTCAGGGCCCCTGAAGGGCATACATGGCCTGTCAAGAGAGGACATAGGGAGCACAAAATGACCTCCCAGCAGGGCCATTAGAGAAGAGGTGGATGGATAGACTAGACCCAATCAGGAAGGTATATAGGGAGTTGGGACGTTGGTGAGTTTTGCTGTCTTTAGCCAATCTGTATTTACTCACAATTCTGAAAAGAACTCACTAAATCTATGATGGAGACAAGCACACATTGTTGATGAACAGGTCAGAGGCAACCTAGCCTCCTTGACTGCACAGGCACCGTCACGATGAGATTTCTTCCCTGCCCTCAGTACCAGTTTGGGATCTGCTCACTGCCCACATGGCCTCTACACAGAAGCCCTGGACTTGTATCTAACCACCTGCAGGGCTTCACACCCAGCCCAGAAAGCCTCATCATTACCCTGGGACCATGTCCCTTCAGCCCTGACTGTCCCTCCTCACTGCCCCTCCACCACCTTCTTGGTCTCTTTTCTGCTTGCTACAACAAAATACCCTGAGGAAAGCATCTTAGGAAGAAAAGATTACTTCGGGCTCACAATTCCAGGTTATAATCCACCATAGTGGGGAAGTCAAGGAAGCCATTTGAAAGCATGCCTGAGCTCAGCACAGTTTCTCCATTCATACAGTCCAGGAAGCCCATCCAGGAAATGGCACCATCCACAGTTAAGATGGGTATTCCAATGTCAGTTAATGTAATCAAGGTAACCCCTGCTACCCCCACTAAGGAATGCATAGAGACCCATCGCCCAAGGGATTCTGGGTTCTTGTAAGTCGATGATAAAAGCTAGCGATCATAATCTGCCTGACTTGTCAACCTGACACCCAAACACATCCCTCTGGAGCTATAATTTTCTACTCCTTGTTCTCACAAGCTCATGACCATGTGTGTCATCATGCATTCAGTCCAACTTCACAAGTCTCTATTGTTCATAGTCTCGAACAATTCCAACACTTTATAAATCCAAAGTCTCCTGTGAGTTGCTATAAAACAAAACCAAGTCATGTACTCCCAATATATAGCGCAGAGTAAATGATCCTATTCCCAAAAGGAAGAACAAAGACAGAGTGGGAACAGCTAGACCCTTTAATCCCACTACTGGAGAGAAGAGACAGTAGACCTCTGTGTTCTAGGCTAGCCTGTTCTACATAGCAACTTCAAGGCTAGCTAGGACTACATAGTAAGAGACCCTAGGGGAATGAGGGAGGAAGAGAAGGAGAGAGGGAGGAAGGGAGAAAGGGAGAGAGGCAGGGAAGAAGAGAGGAGGGAAGGAGGGAATAAATAGACCAAAACAAGATCTAACTACAGTAGGGCAAACATTAAACACTACAGCTCCCTGTCTGGTGTCTGGGTGCTGTAATCCTCTGGGCTCCTGGGCTATAAAAGACTTAGACAGCTTCAGCCCTCATCCCTCCAGCTCCGCTGCCCTCAGCAGACACTGATTCTCCTGGACCAGCTCTATCCTGTTCCTATAGTTCTGTTCAGTGCCTGTCCTGTGATCCTGGCATTTCCAATGCCCTAGGACCTCCACTGCAACCTAGGCCTTACCTTTACAACTTCAGACAACAGCCTGTCTGGGTCTCTCTGCAAGGACTCCAACCCTGCCACACACTGGCCTCAGTGGATTTCCACACCACCTCAACAGTCCAGCTTCCATGCCTCTAAGACCATTACCTCATGGATTACGTGCACCCCCACCCACCCACCACCCACCCCACCTCACTCCTGCCACAAGCTCTGCCAACTTGTGTATGCTGACTGTAAGGAAACACTTTTCTTGGCCATTGCTCTTGAGCAACAGGGAACCTTTCAGCTTAGGGTCTTTTTTTGTTTGTTTGTTTTGTTTTTCCTTTAAATAAATTTGGAGCTAAACAGGAGGGAGCCTCTGGAGGGTGAGGTTTCCTATGGTGCTAGATCAGCACAGGAGTTGTCTCTTTAATGGTGCCTGTCTCTAACAGTCACAGCTGCTTGCTCAGCACCGGCTCGAATATTCTGCTATCCTGAAATTTCCACTGTTCCACAAATCAGTCCACTGTCTTTAAAGTCACCTTCTCTCAGGTTCTCAAGACACAAGCAGAATGATCTGTGTTCCTTGTAACACTGCTATTGTGGTGGTTGGAAGAAGTTTGGTCCCATAGACTCATAGGTTTGAATGCCTGGCCAGAGGGAGCAGCACTTTTAGGAGGTGTGGCCTTTTAGAGTGGGTGTGGCCTTTTGGAGGGGGTGTGGCCTCGTTGGAGGAAGTGTGTCCCTGTGGCTGTAGCACACAGTATGTGTCAGCTATCCACAGTGCTGTTGTCTATAGCAGCTGGAGTCCAAGGATATGAACTGCTCTGTAGCAGACAAGATTAAAACAACGGAAACTGTGATTAATGGGAACACACCCATGCCAGCCACACCTTGGTGTTCCATAACCCAGGGGAGGGCACTGGTGCCAGGGTTGGGAGCACTTGGCCATGCACCTGGGAGGAAGGGGCCCCCAAACACTGTGCTGTCCACAGGTTCTTGCAGAAGCCTGGCCCGGCACGTCCCAGGGATATACCCTTGAGCCAAGTGCCCCGGCATCCTGCCAGGGCAACACAGACTCTGGCTGGCTCCCAACAGCTCCTGAGCCCTCCGAGGCCCCATCCACCCCAGCTGCCATCGATTCTGGACAGTGTTTACCGTGTAGTGAGATGGATTCACCCTCTGGGGCGGCCTGCAGGGATTTAATGAGCAGACAGCAGACTCAAGAAAGATGTGGGGAGTGCTAGGGACTAGAGGAACACAAGCCCTTCCCCTGGGTGACAGGGCTGGTTCAACAGCTACAATGGGGACCTCCAGCCTCGGCCATCTGTGCCCCCTCAGTACACACGCTTGATGTCCTAACAAGCTTGGGGTCAAAGACTAAAGTTTTGATACAGAGCAGTAGCTGGCCCTCTGCTCGGTATCTACTGATACTGACTGCTTAATGTCTGGGCATCTGGTGGTAGAGACATCCTGTAGGCCACCCACCCTCTCTAACTCTCACTCTCAGGAGATGGGTTAATACACTGCCCAGTGGGGTCTATTTAGACCCTTGAAGGGGCCTGGGACAACACTGCTGGAATCCAGGAGACCCAGAATCCTAGTCCTAGGCTAGCCAAGAGCCAGCTTTTTCCTGGCAAGTGGGCTGTCCATGTAACTATCAGATGGGATGCTCTTAGAGCCTGTCAGTTCCTGTGCCCTGGCTCCTGCTGTTACACTTATTCCCATCTACACAGGGGGCCACATGGGGCTGCCCCATCCAGATGAGGCTCAGATAAGTCACCAATTCGCTACCTGGGTCTCTATCAGCTGGCAGGGCCTAGACTTCCACAGGAGCCACTCCCCACAGTGACACTGCCCCTGACCTGTCTTTCACCGTCACCTCTTTACCTGAAACAGGCAGAGCCACCGCCCATCCAGGAAATGAAGTGGCCATCATGAGAGTGGACCTGGTGGTGGGGCCCCAGGTTTTCACGTTGACATTGGTTCTCGAGATGCTCCAGCAGTAGTCCAATCAGATTGTCAGAGATAGTGGAATGGAGCCACCTCTATCCTGGCTACTCGTAGACCAGTCCCACTGTGTCCAGAGGAAGTTCTGGGAGCCATGTAGGTGTCACCAAAAACCCTGCATCAGAAAACCTGTGTGACACTAGGTTTCAGTTTACACGAGAGCTGAAGCTGAGATGCAGCAGAAATGGTCAGTCAGTTCATGTCCATCTGTGGACTGATGCCTCTTTTAATGTTATCATGTCGTAGAACTGTTTCTTTAGCCTGGGGAGCCTGGCTTCTTCTACTCAGAAAGCCTACTATCCCAGCTCATGAGGCTGAGGGAAGGGGATCCCGAGTACAAGGCTAGCCTGGGCTACATACCAAGACAAAAGGAACGGAGGCTATGTAAGGAGACCTTGCATGTAGGCAGGGAACACCTCCCACTCCTGGGAGGATGGCTCGGCTGTGCAGGGCACAGCTGACTTTGAAGCCTAACAGTGAGATCATTCTGTTCCGTGCCAGTCCACACATGTCCCCAGCCAACCCTCTTGGCATTCAGGTGGGAGGTGATGTCTCCTTTAGCAAACCGTCATCGGTGATGCGACCACAAGCCTTTCTGGTCCTAACGGATGGGTGTGGGACTGGCTGTTGACTGATGCGAGCTACCAGCTCTGGGTTGGTTTCTATACGGTCTTGAGAGCTTGCTTCTTAAGTTGTTTTGCTTTCTCTCTCTCTCTTTCTCTGTCTCTCCAGAATTGACGATCGGGGTAAGAAATCTGGGCAAGACACGAGCCAAGCGTTCCTATGTGTAAACATGAAGTCGATTCCCACTAAGTCTCCACCAGGATTACTATGAGGGAACCACAGAATAAACTGGGTGGAGTAATGCTGGGTCTCAAAGGCCTGGGGGACAGCAGGGGAAAGGGCTGTGACTGCCTAGGAACATACTGACATCCCACAGCATGGAGACACCCCCACCCAGAGATGCCCTGATGCAAGGCAGAGATTCTGTTTTCATAGGTATAAGCACTCATCTGTCCACATCCAGAGTCTGGCTGGGCTTGCCTCTCTCTGCAGATTCAGGCTGGATGTGGGTCCCTGGAAACCTGCATGAAACATGGAAGCTAGTCAACCAACCTCAGCTGTACAGCCCACAGCACTGAATTCCCCAGGTTACTGCATAAATGACAGCCATGCACCCTGAGATGTTCTCTGGAATAGATGGAGAAACGTCTGTGCCTGGCTCAGGCAAGACCTGTGTGCAATCCCCCTGTGGGACATGTGGTTGACAGGATTTGAGTTTGCTGTACACCGGGTAAATGGAGGATACCTGGAAGGATGCAGCATCAAGGAAGATCTTGCTGGAACATTCCCTGGGCATCTAAGCCACCCCAACTTGCTCTTTCTGAATGATCCCACCTCGTAAGCTTGTGAGCATTGAACATCAGTGCTCCTGGCTGTGGCTGGAGCCTCACGGGTTAGTAGCATCCTCCTGCCTGGGGCTGGACCCTGCCTGTCCATCCTGCTCTGCCCAGTGGTACCTGAGTCAGTAACTCTGAGCCTAGGGCCTTATCTAGTGCCTTATCTAGCTCCCAGGAGCTAGGGTAAAGTGCTTCCAGGGACAGGATGCCTGCCTATGTGTGGCTCCGGGCAGGGTGCTCCTGGGCTCTGCTGAATCTCAGGGCAGCCTCCAACACACCACATCTGCTTGCCAGGAGAGCCTCACCAGAGTGTCTTTGCCACCGTGGTGTTTGCTGCCAACTGCCACTCACGAGCACTCGAAGCTCACACTGTGGCTCCTTCCACCCACCCTGTGGAACAGGAGCTCAGTGACATCTGGGAGATTCACATCCTCTGAATACCTATGACCCTATGCCCCCTCCCCCAAGCCAGCCTGGGCTCCTGGACCTTACTGGAAGAAGAAGCTATATATATTCAGGGATGCACGAGGCACCGGGGCCTGCTCACAGCCTCCTCCAAGGTGTGTTAAAAATGGAAGTGCAGCAGCACCTCACCCTCCGAGCACCAACAAAAGCTGACAATGCAGACTAAAAATAACAGGTGTTTTTCCTGGAGGCGACAGAGTCAGGCTTGCACCGGCACCCCTCTCCCCTCCTGTACTCAAGGGGCTAGGGCTGTAGAGCCAACTGGTCCTGGATCTCAGATCTCATGGGCTCGTAGAGACTGTGCGAAACCCTTTCTAGTGGCCAGAAGCTGCAGGTACGACATATCTGCAATCCTACTGTATGTCAGCGCTGCTGCAATGGGCTAGGTGAGGGCAGCAAGGGGCCCCTTGTAGGGGTTCTCTTCTGCCTCAATCCAGGACCTCTGTGTGATCTTCTCCATGTGTTCCTGGCTATCCTGGTCCTCTGAGCCCAGTGAAGAGGAGGAGGTGGCAGAAGGAGACACCATTCCTAAGTGTCCTTCCAAGTATGCTGAACCTCAGAGAGGCTCCCAGCCCTGTGGTCATACTAAGGTCTCCACATAGTCATGGCTTCTTGAGGCCTCTGGAGTGTGTGACTTGGCAAAAGACCAGGAGGGCCGGGCAGTGGTGGCGCACGCCTTTAATCCCAGTAGTCGGGAGGCAGAGGCAGGCGGATTTCTGAGTTTGAGGCCAGCCTGGACTACAGAGTGAGTTCCAGGACAGCCAGGGCTACACAGACAAACCCTGTCTCAAAAAACCAAAAACCAAACCAAACCAAACAAACAAACAAAGGCCAGGAGGACCAGGGCAGTGGTTGTGGTTGTGAAGCCAGCTGAGGTCTGGACCAGCATGGCTCCCATCTTTCACTGTGACAGCTGTCCAGCCCAGGATGCCCCTCAGGGATGTGCAGCTGGAGAGCACCATGAATAGGCAGGCTCTCTTTCCACAGAAACCTCCCCCAGGATACTTACTCAGCCTCAAAAGGGGGAGCGTGCATGCACATGACAGAGTTTGGACCCTTCACTACAGACTCTCCATGGGGACACCCTTCCACAGAACAAACAGGACTGGAACCTCAATTTCTGCTTCCCATCATCCCTTACCTGCCAAGGGTTGCAAGCCTCAGCCGATATATAGATCAGGGACCAGAAGCAGCTTGTTGGGTCAGCTGGTCATGGGCAACGTGGAGAGGGGAAAAAAATCGAACTCACAAGCACTGTGCATGATGGGTTCCTCAAGTCTCTCCAGCCACCTTGGAGTTCACAAGACAATCAACTTTTCTGAAGGAAATCCTGAGAACCATTCTGTGTGTCTGAGCTATTATTACCCTTCTCTGATGTCTACCAACATACTCCCAGGAAGGTGGGCCAGGGAGGAGGCCACAGGTCTAGGGAAGACCCCACCCCCGTCAGGGCCTGGCTTGGAAGAACAATGGAGAGAGGTTTCCCTTGACTGCCTGTTTCTGGGGCAGGACCCGTGGTCCCAATGCATGGCCCAGGCCTCTACTGGAACTTATCGCCCTAATGGTATTCTTCAAGACATTGGTAAATGTTCAGACTGAAGCAATAACTAAGGGTTAACCATTCCTGGGGTCATAACAGACCCCTGCTTGTCCTCTTCTCTGGGTCTTGGAGAGCAACCTGGCTTCTAGGCCCTACCCTATGTGAGCATAGCAAGGCCCAAGGCCTCTGTGTGCAGAAAGCAGTGTGCAGGATGCTGTTCCTGAGGCCTCTGCATGCAGAGCTGGATGCCCAGACAGTTCCCTCACCCAGCCAGGTCCCAAGTCTGACTCTGACAACATTTTGTTCTTCTCTTATGTGAGATGGGCTGCTCACACTGGGTGTACTCCAGAAAATGCATCGTGATTTAGTTTCTAGAACTATGCTTGCCCCACCCTTGCTCCCCCAGGCCTGGTTCTGCTGTGCCAACCGGAGTCCCAGATAGCCATGTCACTGAACAGGAAGCAGGGCTTCTCCAGCCCCACACCCAGGCGAGAATCTGGAAAATGCTCTCACAGGGCAGATCACTGCACTGCTTCAGTGGGCTTTGGCTAGCTGCGGAACCTTAGGCTGCCTGGAACCAAATAAACATGTGGCCCAGGATATCAAGTTTATAAGGACGCCGGGCGTGGTGGCGCATGCCTTTAATCCCAGCACTTGGGAGGCAGAGGCAGGCGGATTTCTGAGTTCGAGGCCAGCCTGGTCTACAGAGTGAGTTCCAGGACAGCCAGGGCTATACAGAGAAACCCTGTCTCGAAAAACCAAAAAAAAAAAAAAAAAAAAAAAAAAAAAAAAGGTTATAAGGAGACAGGCAAGCCAGGTATGATGGCGCACACCTGTAATCCCAGCACTTGGGAGGCTGAGGCAGGAGGGTGAGCTGGAACATCTATAGTGAAAACCTTGTCTCAAGAGCGAGCCCACTTTATACACACTCAGAGGTAAATCACACACCCACCCACTTACCAGACACCCCCACAGTGTCTCTCATGCATGCATCCAAGGGCAGGCCCCCATCTCAGCACCATAGCACATTTATAGAAACACAGAAATGTCATTTTTTTCATATAAGCCTACACAGCCTTCTTGTTGCTGATGCTCTCACACATGACAACAGTCCACAAACATCTTTTCTCCCACTGTGCTCTCCTCATGCCTCGCAGTCAATGGCCACCAGAGAGCTGGGACTGGTGACAAATGGGCAGGGTGGGCAGGAGGCAGGGTTATTATATACAAATGAATAAGGAGGTAGACTTAACTGGTCTCAAGAGCAGGCTCTACAGGAGAGCATTCTTCAAGCTATATATATCTGGGGGGGAAAGGCAACGGGGGACATTTTCTGCACACAGATAGAGGAAAGCTTCACCATGCCTCTGAGCTGCATTCACTCCTTGAAGGCTTTGCCGCTCCCGTGGGTGTGAGGCATAGGGGTGAGGGGTGTGGTCCCCATAGGCTCATAGTTGTGAATGTTTGGCTCCCAGTTGGTGGACTGTTTGGGAAGGCTTAGGTATAGCCTTGCTGGAGGAAGTGTGTCAGTGGAGGTGGACCACAAGATTTCAAAAGCCCACGCAAGGCTCAGTGTCTGTCTCTCTTTTTCTGTCTCTGTCTCTGTCTCTGTCTCTCTCTCTCTCTCTCTGTATGTGTCTAGCTCTCTCTGTGTCTGTTTCTCTGTCTCTGTCTGTCCATCTGTCTCTGCCTCTCTCTGCCTTTTGTTTGCGGATTAGATACAAGCTCTCAGCTACTGTTCCAACGCCATGCCTGCCAACAGCCATGCTCCCTGCCATGACGTTCCTGAGCTCACACCCTCTGAAACTGTAAGTTAGTCCCCAACTAAATGCTATTATATGTTACCTTGGTCATGGTGTCTCTTCTCAGCAATGGAGTAGCAACCAATCCCTGACATGGCCTCAATTGTGTCAAAACCATACACTCATCTGGGACTCCATCCTCTCCCTCCAGCCTGGCACCAACTAGAACCATGGCACTTTATTTACCATGTACTGCTCCAATCAGATATCCATCCAAACAGTGAGTGAACTGTTCCACGACTTCTAAGGCCCATGTGTTCAGCTCAGGTGTCTTGTCAAGCTGAGAACCCAATGGGTTGGCAGGCTGCATGCAGGATGGCTCCCTCCCAAGGCTGGCAGGAGACCTTACCCTACCACCTGTCCCCAGTGCTACCCTAGACTGCAGCCTGGAGTTTCACAACCTTGCCTTGAAAGTGGCAGTTGCTTGTGCCTGTCATACACATTTAAGGGTCACTTAAGTGTTAACATGGGGGCAGGTGCCAACGGCGTGAAGAGCCATCCTGGAGGACAGCTGCATCCAGCTTGGCCACCTCTGGGGTCCTAAGGTCTTGTTCCAGTGAACCAAGAATGAAGTCTCGGCCTCCTTTCTCAGCCACTCAGAGACCATGATCCCTCAGGAATGAGGCTGAGGAAGCACCTGTGTCCTCTTCACGGGTCACTCTTTTGTCCCTTAGGAAGGAGGGATGGAGAAAAATACCTGTAGCCTCATGACAAAGCTTCTCACCAAGGAAGAACTTGTGTCAGGAGCCTTGGTGGCCTCCAGCAGGGGTGGACTGCAGTGCACAATGCCCTACAGGGCCAGAGAGAAGTGAGGTGGCCAGCTGCATGCCAGCTATGCCCATGTGACCCCATGGCTCTGAGCAGGTAGAAAGAGTGACCTTTTAGTGCCTCAGTTTCCCCATTTTCTCAAAGCAGGCAACATGGGCACCTGGCAGCGGTACTTGGGGAAGAGGAAGACTATGAGTTCAGCCTGACCACCTGCAAGGGTGCTGGGCTGTGCCTGTGGTGACTTCTCAGCCCTGGTCTTGTTGGTGTGAACTGCACAGCCCACTGTGGACTTCCTGCCTTTCAGCGCTGGCTCGGGACATGGAGGCACGCTGCCATCGCAAGCCAAGAATGACGCGCACATTTTTCTAGGTGTGTATAGTGGAAACAAAACCAAAATATTAGCACAAGGCTAAGTTTGTTTTACAGCAGCGGTGATCTATAGCAGTACTTGTTTGAATTTGTCTAAACAGCTTTCCCGATGCTCACAGACACTGCCAGCTTCCTGCCCACTGTCCCCTGGGGCTCCAAGGATAATCTCTTCAGCTGACACCCAGAAGACAGACAGCCTTCAACAAAAGATCACCCTAACAATGTCCAGGATCCCCAAGCCCTGCTACCCCCTTGCATGGCTGGGTATGAAAAAAACCTAGGCTGGGTCTGCCCCACTTAGGGTTGCAATAGAGCCCAAGGGTACCCTGGCCTCTGAATGCTTGATAGCTACGGTCCCCTCTACTGTCTAGAGGAAGAGGCAGGGGCTCTATAGCACATCCCCAGTCTCTCTGAACACTGACAACAGTGACTTTTATTCACAGGTCCCATGGCACCAACTCAGCCCCTCAGACACTTGAGTTCTGGGTTGCAAACTTCTTCCTAAACCTACGAGAAACCACCCAGCCAGGAGAAGCTGCTCTAGGGATGGCCACAGAGATGCTCTATAGCACCGGCACCCTCCCAGGAACTCAGCCTAGAAAGAGATGAGAAGCAGGCAGCCATCTGTTTGTGGGAGCTGAGCTCACGGGCTAGTGACTGACAGGTGTTGACAGAGACTCAGAGCCACAAACAACTTTAAGCCTGTTTCCCAAGCTCTCGTCATCACTGGTCCCGCCTTGAGAGAAGCACTCATCACCACAGTAGAGACAGCAAAGTGTCACGTGGCTCAGAGAGAGCAAAAAACTCCAGGAGGAGGGTGGGAGAACCAGTGGAGACTTTGGGGGAGACTTGACCGGCTTGTGTGCAGTGCTCACTGGACAGCTAAGACTAGCATGTTATACTCGGTGAACGAATGTTATACTACACTGTCTTCCACTATGATGACAGCTCAAACCCCTGTTACACTCACACTCAGTGGGACTCTCATAAGGCTCCCCATGCCATGTGCTCTGCTGACAGCTGCTGACAGTGACTGTCCTAGCATCTATTGCTGGCCTAAGGTTTGTTCCTCAGTGTCTTTCCCGGATATTTGAGGCTCAACAATTAAGCCAGGCCGTATGGCCAGTGAACCCTAGAGATCAGCTTGCCTCTGCTTCCCCAGTGTAGAGATTACAAATGTATACCCAGTTCTTAATTTTTTAACATACATTAATTAATTAACTAATTAATTAATTTTATGTGAGTACACTGTTGCTATTTTCAGACACACCAGAAGAAGGCATCCGATCTCATTACAGATGGTTATGAGCCACCATGTGGTTGCTGGGATTTGAACTCAGGACCTCTGGAACTGCTGAGCCATCTCACCAGCCACAATTTTTTTTTAATGTATTCTTGCCTCATATATTACATCCTGATCACAGTTTCCCCTCCCTCCTCTCCGTCTAGTCCCTGCCCCCACCTCCCCTTACCTTCATCCACTCCTCCTCCGTTTCCCTTCAGTAAAGGGCAGGCATATCAAGTTGCAGTAAGATTAGGCACCTCCCCTCACATTAAGGCTAGACAAGGCAACCCAGTAGGAGGAAAAGGGTCCCCAAACCAGGCAAAAATCAGAGACAGCTCCTGCTCCCACTGTTAGGAGTCCCACAAGAAGACTGGCCATAACATATATGCAGAGGGCCTAGGTCAGGCCCATGCAGGCTCTCTGGCTGTCTGTTCAGTGTCTGTGAGCCCCTGTGAGCACAGGTGAGTGGATTCTGTGGGTTTTCTTGTGGTGTCCTCGACCCCTCTGGCTCTTACAATCCTTCCTCCCCTGCACACCTGGTTCTTTAAGTGGGCTCTGGGGATCAAACTCAGGTCCTTGTGCATGTGTGACAAGCGCTTCGGTGACTGAGCGTTGTCCAGCCCAGAGTCCCTGTTTTCTTGAATGTGGCGACCGCAGACACCACAGCAGTAAGTTAGCATAGCTAGTGTCTTAGGCTTTCTACTGCTGTGATAAAACTCCATGACCAAAGGCAACGTGGGGAGGAAAGGGTTTACTTTAGCTCCAGTTCCATACCGAGGAAAGTCAGGGCAGGAACCTGAAGGCAGGAGCTGAGGCAGAGGCTGTGGATAAGAATTGCCTACTGGCTTGCTCCTCATGGCTTTCTCAGCCTGCTTCCTTATAGAACCCAGGATCACCAGCCTCAGGGTGGCACTGTAACTTTAATTTTTTTTTCAAAACCTTTTTTGTTTTGGTTTGGTTTTTTTGTTTTTTTGTTTTTTTGAGACAGGGTTTTTCTGTGTAGTCCTGGCTGTCTGGAACTCACTCTGTAGACCAGGCTGGCCTTGGAACTCAGAAATTCGCCTGCCTCTGCCTCCCAAGTGCTGGGATTAAAGGCATGTGCCACCACACCCGGCCTCAAAACCTATTTTTGTTTTTGTTTTTGTTTTGTTTTTTTTTTTGATTTTTCAAGACAGGGTTTCTCTGTGTAGCCCTGGCTGACCTGGAACTCACTTTGTAGACCAGGTTGGCCTCGAACTCAGAAATCCGCCTGCCTCTGCCTCCCGAGTGCTGGGATTAAAGGCGTGCGCCACCATGCCCGGCTCTATTTTTTTTTAATATTTATTCATTTATTTATTTATTTATTTATTATATGTATGTACACTGTAGCTGTCTTCAGACGCACCAGAAGAGGGCATCAGATCTCACTATGGGTGGTTGTGAACCACCATATGGTTACTGGGATTTGAACTTCGGACCTTTGGAAGAGCAGTCAGGTGCTCTTACCCACTGAGCCATCTCACCAGCCCAAAACCTATTTTTAATGATGGTTCTTAAACACTTTAACTTCCCTTTTAGCCAGCCATCTACAAGAGGTAGTGGAAAAGAAAGGATATGGGGGAAGTGGACCTGTTTAGAAATGGTTTCTTGGAGCAACTCCTGTCTGTGTTGTATGGAAATCTGCAGTTCGGTTCACAGATCAGCAGTGGCAACTTGATCCACTTGCAAACACTTCACAGATACACCAGCTGTCCAGTTAGGTAGAGTCGGGAGAGCAAACAGGAATCGGCATCAGTGGCACTACCTAGCAGAGACAGCCAGGCCTCAGCTTCCACACAAGTCAGCAGGAAGGACCAACAGGAGCACCAGGAGAAGTTCTTGGCTGAGCCTCTCTCAGGAAGCAAAGATGGTAGAAGACCCACAAGCATTACACAGCTAGGTCTATGCCTAGCTCAGCCTCAGTCACTGTCAGTTGAGTCCTATTTATACCTCCAAACATCCTGTGTCCTCCACATGTCTTGCCTCGGCAAGGGTTCGTCTCAGCTGACATCACTCTGCAGATTAGCTCAAGCCTGCAGAAGCGGCACGCCACCAGAAGTTCTTTGGTGCATTTCTCTCTATGGAGTCCTGACAGACGTAGCTTAAACTACACAATGTAAGACGGCTCAATACATGCACGTTGTTAGCAAAGAATCCTTCATCACCTGTCCTTTCACGTGCTTGCTTTAGCAGAGCATCCTCTCTCCTGTGTCTGCTTCAGCGAAACATTCCTTCACAAGTCTTGCCTGAGCCTTTCACCTGTGTCCATTTCAGCTAAACATTCCGATTCCGTCATGTGTTTGCCCCAGCAAAACACCATCCAACTGACTTTCCAAAGAACCCTTAGGTTTCCACTTCACGGCAATGTCTACAGTGTGCTGTGCCCCTCCCCCTCATCAATCGTTAGTCAAGAGAATGTACCTCAGGCTTGCCCTCAAGCCAATCTTACAGAGACATTTTCTCATCTGAGCTTCCCTTATCTCAGATGACTCTAGCATGTGTCAAGGTGACATAAAACTAGCCAGCACATCTGCGTAGGTGTCTCTTGTGTGTGCTGACCATTCCTTGAAGTATATACCCAGAAGTGGCCAAGCTGGACCTTATGGCTCTACTTTTATCTAGGGATGCTTTGTCTTGTTTAAGGCATTTACAGCTGACTTCCACTGGGGCTAGACATCTCTGCCAGCATGCATATTTGTTTGCAGTGACACTTGAACCCAGGGCCTCAGGCATGCTGGGTTAGTACTATGCCACTGACCTATGTCCCAGCCAGCATTTTCTCTCTCCTAGCTGCGGTGATAGTCAGAGGGAGCCCTGCTTACTAAGGATGACAACAGGCTTTGTGTATTTATTTATCTATCACTGGCGCCACTTCTGAAGACTCTCATCGGTTTATTCCCCATTCACTGGTTACAACACTAAGTTGATACTTTCAGTTACATGCCCTGGGTCTGAATCCTCTGAGGGATGGATACATTTCCTCCTTTGGGGCCGCTCTTCACTCTGGTGACCGCTTCCTCTGCAGTGCGAGCTTCTGGGTTTCATGTGTTCCCACCTGTGGGCTCTCACTGTTATTCCTGGGTTAGCACAGCCCTCCTCTGAGCTGTTTCCTATCTGCTACCCTGAAGGGTTTGCTCTGCATTTCCGTTAGCAGTTCCACTGTTGGGGACCTTACATCACATTTGGAATCACTTTGGTACAGGGCGTGAAGTGAGGATCTAGTTTCTGTCTTCTGTCTGTGGACATCAGCTTTCCTAACACTCTCTGCTGAAGAGGCTGTCTCTTCTCCAGTAAGTTTTTGGAATTTTCGTAGAGAATTAGGTGGTTGTAGCTATGGGCATTCAGTTAGTTGGTTTACATGTCTATATCTGTATCATACCATGGTATATTTGTGTTAAGACTCTGCGGTATGTATTATTCTTTTAGATTTTAAAAAATATTTATTTATTTTTATATCTTAGTACACTGTAGCTGTCTTCAGATGCACCAGAAGAGGGTGTCAGATCTCATTACGTATGGTTGTGAGCCACCATGTGGTTGCTGGGATTTGAACTTAGGACCTTCGGAAGAGCAGTCAGTGCTCTTAACCGCTGCGCCATCTCTCCAGCCCCAAATTATTTGTATTTATTTAAAATGTGCTTTGGTGTTTTGCCTGCATGTGTATCTGTGTGAAGGTGTACACAGACCTGGAGGATAGTTGTGAGCTGTCATGTGGTGGTAGGAATTGAACCCAGGTCCTCAGGAAAAATAGGCTCTTACCTACTGAGCCATCTCTCCAGCTCCTCATACTGCTCTTGTTGCTCAGGATTTCTTTGGCTGTCTGGGGCCTTTTGTGAAAAATGCCATTTTGAAAGGACTGCACTAGATCTATTGATTGATTTGAGTAATACAGCAATATTTACAATAAGAATTCTGCCAATCCAGAAGCATGGGCGATCTTTTCATCATCTAGTGGTTGTATCAGTTTTAAAGTGTCTCATGTTTAATATTTAATTAATATTTTAATTATTAATGGCTTTCACTCCTTTGTTTTCATGAATGGGTTTGTGGTTTTTTTTAATATTAATAAAAAAATCAATCATCCGTATGTATGTGTTGGGAGGTCTGTGTATTTATGGGTGCAGAGGTTCATGGAACCCAGTTGAAGGTAATCAGGTCCCTTAGAACTGGAGTTACAGGCACCTGTGAGCTGCCCAGTGTGGGCACTGGGAACTGAATCAGGTCCTCTGCAAGAGCAGTCTGTGCTTTTAACCACTGAACCACCTTGGTGTATATATTATCATGGGGAAGAGGGCTATTTCTAGTCCTACTTCCTTCCCAGTTTTTACCATGAAAGGATGTCAGCCAACTTTCTGTTGTCTCTAAGAAACAAAAGATATCCACGGGCTGAGAGTCAAAGAATAGAAAACAATCTGCCAAGTGACCAGAAACTAAAGACAAGCTGGCTTAGCTGATAAAGTAGATTTCAGACCAAAATTAGTAAGACGAGATAAAGAAGGCCACTGTGTTTTAATAAAGAAAACAATCTGTCGAGTATATAACGATTGTAAAAACATACGCACCAAATGCTGGGGCTCCCTATACCATAAAACAAACACTAATAAACTTAAAAGATAAAAATGGTCCAAATACAATACGCCACTGTCATCTCTAGATACATTATCGGAACTAAAAACCAACAAAGGAGCCTGGAAGTTAAACTATATCCTAGATGTAACAGACTTAGCAGATGTCTACAGAAGGCAACACCCAATAGAAACAGTAACACTCTAGTCAGCAGCCCATGTAACCGGCTCTAAAGGAGACCACGCTCCAGGCTACCACCCTCCAGGCCACCGATTACTTTTTACCAAATACAAAAGAATTTACACTATCGCTTGTGCTGAGTCAGCTCATAGGACAATAAAATAGAAACCAACAAAGCAAGAAACACAAAACGCAACACAAATACATCCTTGAGCAACTAATGGGTTGGGGGCAGTTAAAAGTCCCTAGAGTTGAACGAAAACAAAAGCAGATTTACCATAACCTCTGGAGTGCATTGAGGAGGATCTGAGAGGAAGTTTCAAACTATGAGTGACTTATTCTTTTTTCTTTTTTAAATTCAGAATGATCTCAAATAAATAACCCAATGGTGTATTTCAAGGTCCCAGAAAAACATGAACAGTCCCAACCCAAAAACTGTCGACAGGAAGAAACAATAAAGACCTACACAGAAACAAATGAAATGGGGCTGGAGAGATGGCTCAGTGGTTAAGAACACTGGCTGGGGCTGGTGAGATGGCTCAGTGGGTAAGAGCACCCAACTGCTCTTCTGAAGGTCCAGAGTTCAAATCCCAGCAACCACATGGTGGCTCACAACCATCTGTAAGGAGATCTGACTCCCTCTTCTGGAGTGTCTGAAGACAGCTACAGTGTACTTACATATAATAAGTAAATAAATCTTAAAAAAAAAAAAAAAAGAACACTGGCTGTTCTTCCAGAGGTCCTGAGTTCAATTCCCAGCAACTATATAGTGGCTCACAACCATCGTAATGGGATCTGATGCCCTCTTCTGGTGTGTCTGGAGACAGCTATCATGCACTTACATACATAAAATAAATAAATAAACTGTTTAAAAGAATTTTTTAAAACTGGAGACAATTTTAACACAACCCCCTTCAAAATCTCCATGAAAACCATCCCAGAACTAGCAAAGCAATTATACATTTCCTTTTTGATAGAAGCAAAGAGGCTTTGCATGGGTCTAGCAAACCTTAACATAAAGCAATCAAAGGTATCACAATAACTGATCTCAAACTATACAACAGCCCCATAGCAGTACACCCAGCACTGGTCTCAGTTTCTACTCCCATTGTGGTAAAACACCCTGACAAAACCAAACTCAAGGGAGAATGGGTTTACTTTGGTTCACGTTTACAGGTTGTGGTCTATCATGGTGGTGTGTGGTCAAGGCAGCAGACACTTAAAATAGCTGGTCCCACAATCAAGAAGCAGGGTGTGGTGAACACAGGCTGCTGTTCACCTAGAGAGGAGAAATAGATATGAGGAAGAGAACAGGAGTGAATAATAAATGAATTAAAAATGGAATATTAGATAGATGTAAGAAAAATAATAAAATATAAAATAGTTTTTGAAAGCATAATAAATTAAAAAGACTAAGAGACAGTTAGTTCATCGCACTTGTGTGAAATCCAGATCAGGATGGTGGCTGGGTATGGTGGTCCAGCACGAGACATGGAAGTCTGGCAGGTGCTCTTCTATTAGGTTAGTATTGCCTGTGCATGAGCTGGGCTCTACAGAACCCAGGGGGCCTGGAATGGATGAAGTAGGTAGTTCACAGTGGGACTGGTTTTGATCCAGATGTGATCAGTTGGGACAGGGTTTGCTGTTTCTGGGCTGAGAAGACAGGCCCTCGTGGCTCATCCCAGGGCCTGGGCTCAAGCAGAGTCCAACCTCAGAGAACCCCCAGCCTGGGGCTAGGCAGAGGCTGGAATATACTTCCCTGCTAGCAAGCCATGAGTTCATACACATCCCCTCTCCTCAGCCCTGACTGGACACAAACCCAGGAGGAGCACCTGCATCCCGGAAACGTCCCACAGGAACAAAAGGCTGCAGGTCGGGTCACATCTGAGTGGGTTGGATCCTGAGGATGCTAGCGAAAGATGCGAGTGGAAGGGAATTCCCCGTGCTCCACTGGAGCACTAGGAACTCAAGGCCCTGAAGCACAAGAAAAATTAATAACCTACTCACCCTGCCAACAGGAAAAATAATAATAGAACATATGGTTTTTCTCAACAGGCCCCAGAGCAGAATTCAGTGGAAGTCCACATCTCTGCGTGATAAAAATGCTATGCAATTATGAATAACAGGTTTCATCGATATTCGGATGGAGAATGTGTTTGGAAGCAAACGCCTACAGGGTACCTGGGAGTATGTGCGGGTTTGCCCTAAGAACATACATACTCATTTAAATGCACATGCCGCACACACCACATGGCTCTGTTCCTGGGGATGTTGTAGTGTGGGCACACACACACACACACACACACACACACACACACACACCTTCATTTAGGTGGCTGCTGTTTGACAGGTATCAACCTGAGGATTCCAGGAAGCCTCAAGACTTCATGCTGGTGAGGCAGGAATGTCTGAAGGGGAAAAGTAGAAAGATAAGCAAGAAAGCCAGCCTGGCCCTGGGTCAAGAACCCTCAGCTGGTGCACATGATCTTTGTGTGAGCAGCCAGCAGTGACTTAGCTCGGCCTCCATGAAGAATACTGGCTGGCTGTTTATTCATAGCGAGCTCTAGACATAGTGACGCTGTTAGCAGTAGCCATAAATGAACAGTGACTCAAAGGAATTTGACAGACACAAGATCTCTTGGATACCCAGGTAGTATATGCCTCGCAGGTGGTCTGCCTAGACTCCATGCCCAGATAGTCACAGACCAGGGACGTGGGTCAAGTTTACTGCAAAAAGAGATATATTGCTGGGCGTGGTGGCGCATGCCTTTAATCCCAGCACTCGGGAGGCAGAGGCAAGCGGATTTCTGAGTTCGAGGCCAGCCTGGTCTACCGAGTGAGTTCCAGGACAGCCAGGACAGACAGAGAAACCCTGTCTCAAAGAGAGAGAGAGAGAGAGAGAGAGAGAGAGAGAGAGAGAGAGAGAGACCTACATAGAGAGCCCTTGTTCACACAGAAATGCAGGAAAAGGGGGTAGAGGCATAGGTCTTGAAAGATGTCTCTGTCCTCTGGGGTTCAGGGACACTCTTAGCTGAAAGTCTTAGGGAGGGAAAATAAAAAACCCACATACCCAGAAGGGGATGCAGAGATCTTCCAGGCAGCAGGAAAGGCTCCTTGGATAAGATGGCCTTGGAGGACTTCAGGAAGTTCAGGAAGCCGGATAGTGTCCCTGTAGTCAAAGGGATGACCTGACAGGCCCTCACAGGGACAGCAGGAAAATAAAGGAAGGCCTGGAGTGGAGGAGACCTAGAGTTGGGCTGCAGACCTTTGAGGATTGCTGAGGGGAGGCCTAGGCCCAGGCTGCCTCATTGCAAACTCAGCCCTGCCTGGCTCCTCAGGAAAACAGACCTGGGCAGACACTGTCCTCTCGGAGCTGAGCTATGTGTATCAGGGCTGAAAATAGGGGACTCCCCATCCAAGTCACCCAACTGCTGGTCACATCACCCTACGTCCCTCCTGAGTCAGTCTCTAAATCTGGATATTCATCCCTGATGAGAGAATGCAGTACTGTGGTCTGTGACCCTGTTTGGGCAGGTCCAACCAATGGTCTGGGCAGTCCCAGTTGGGCCCCTGAAGATACTGTGGCTGGGTATCTCTCAGTCCTAGAGAGCTGGGAGACAGACCTAGGATCGATGCTGGTGATTCTGGTGTCTGTGCACTCCAGAGGCAGACATTAGGGCCCTAGAGCCACACCAGGTCTCAAAGTGAGCAATACTGACTAGCAGCAGAGATTAATGGAACAGACTGGGTTTCCAGGACCCCTCGCAGAAATGCCTTCTCCTGCAGCACTAGGATGGCATGTCCACCCCTCCTCTGGGAGACCTGAGAGTCAGTATGTCCATTGGTCTCTGGCTGAGCAGCAGGGCCAGCAAGCAGCTGAGTCCTTGCTAGAGGTTGGGGCATCGAAGTTGAACCAGCTAGAATTTAGCGGAGGGAGGAGACACTGGGGTCTCAAGGAGCCCATGGCATCTTCTACAGCACAGCTCATCCCAATCCAGCAATCCTAGCCACCTGTGCTCTGGCCAGGACAACCCCCCCAACCAGGCCAGCCCTGGGTTCCAGGTTCAACCCTGGGTCAGAACCCCAAGATGGGAGAGAAATGGTACCTGCCCAAGACAAGGGCCAGGGCAAGGCTTCCTCTTTTCCACTTCAGGTGTATGGGAGCCTTGGAGTCGCCTGACAGTCTTTGAGCACCTGAGAATGGAGACGGCATGAGAAAGGCGTTCCCTGCCTAAGAGTTCCAGAAGTCAGGCCTGGGTCAGCTCTGACCTCTATGGTGGGCTACTTGTTCCTCCAAGCTGGTAGACATCTCTTGGGGTGGGGGGTGATCTGGAACAGATCACTATGACACCCATTCCAGGGACAAGACCCCACAGCCCCAGGCCTCAAAGGCTCGGCAGGGTTAGATCACCTCCCCATTCACCTTCTAGTTGTGTTGCCTGGGAGCTGGAACATCTACCTTGTGGCCCGTGGCCTAGCCAAAAGCAACATGGGCCATACTCATCTAGCATCTCTTGTTGCTAGAGCAACTTGCCTTTGGACTTCTATCCTTCCGTCTGGATCATGGCGGGGACATAGTTATATTGATAGAGTGGCATTCTCCCCACAGCTTCTAAGACAACCCAGTGACAGCGACTGTTCCTGCTGGACACCTCCTGCCCATTTGCCCAGCCAGTCTGTGAGCTTCAGCAGATGTAAAACAAGTCTTGCCAGGGTCTGGCTCTCTCACTAGGGACAGTCAGAGCAGGCACTGGGGCTTACAATCAGTGTAGTTTGAGAACAGCAGGTGTGGACAACTCCTGGGGAGGCCTCATACTTAGATGGGCTGTGGCCACCAGTGATATTCTGGGGATCTGGTCCCCATGAGCTAGGGCTCTAGGGTTCCTTGGACCTCCTGACCACCAGGAGGGTTGGGAAATACAGGATGTAGGCCTGGCTAGTCAAAGCCAGGTACCCTGGGTCCCTAACTTCATGCCCTATTCAGAATCCTCTGAACTTTCCATTTCCTCCCAGCTGTGGTTTCTTCTTCCACCTGACTCTACCACACCTGAGGCATCTTTCCATCCTACCCCCTCATTTCCCATGATGTCAGCAAGCACCGGAGTGAGGTGGGAATGTCCCCAAAGGCTGTTTAAAACCCCACAAGTCAGGAAATCAGCTTCCTGTGTGTCTTCGTCAGGGTTTTTATTCCCGCACAAACATCATGACCAAGAAGCAAGTTGGGGAGGAAAGGGTTTATTTAGCTTACACTTCCACATTGCTGGTCATCACCAAAGGAAGTCAGGACAGGAACTCACACAGGGTAGGAACTTGGAGGCAGGAGTGGATGCAGAGGCCATGGAGGGGGGCTGCTTACTGACTTGCTCCCCCCGGCTTGCTCAGCTTGCTTTCTTATAAAATCCAGGACTAACAACCAAGGGATAGCACCACTGGCAATGGGTCCTCCCATCCTAATTGATCACTAATTGAGAAAATGCCTTACAGCTGGATCTCATGGAGGCACTTCCTCAAGGGAGGCTCCTTTCTCTGTGTTAACTCCAGCTTGTGTCAAGTTGACACACAAAACCAGTCAGTACACTGTGGTAGACATGGCCAGTACCTCCTGTATCTTCTGGCCTTTGGGGTTGTGACAATTGGTGGTCTTGGCTCAAGTGAATAGTCCCTTCCTGGCATCTAGGATTGGACTTACCTCCAGGAAGATTGGAATCCTTTGATAGGTCCAACTCCAGTCTTCTGGTTGTGTGGCCAAGGACAAATTATATGGGAGGCTGGGTAGCTTCTCCCCAGAGTAGAGGACAGGGTGGTCTCTGTGGATAGGACTTCCTTCCCCTCAGCTCTCCCAGTTACCCAACCTCCATCAATCTGGGAAGCATGTGTAAACCAGTCTTGGCTAGTGAGGAACAGGTGGACATCGCTGGTGAATCTCTGAGAAAGCCATCACAAGGGGACATCACACAGCTTTTCCTGGCCCTCTGACCATTTCCCCTCTGCACAGTTCATTCCTGCCTAGACTGTGTGCATATGAGAGTTGCGGCATTGGCAGATGCTCCAGTATGAGAAGAACAGGATAGGTATCCAGGCTGTGGGCAACAGTAGGCAACTCTCCAGATTTCTCATTGACAGACCACGTTGCATTTTGGGCACCAGATGTATGTGTGGTGCATAAGCAGCTTGTAGATGACCAATGGAATTGCTGGCTTCGTTGGAATTCCTGGGTGGACTGCATCTCATCATAGCCTGTTTGACATGGGAATACCATGGACCAGTGTCCTGTCCCTAGGAGGCAGAAGAGTACAGGACCCAGGCTCTGGTCAACCCTCCTGACTGGGGTCTCAAGTGCAGCTGCTCAGCCTCTGTATCTTACAGACTGCCCTGTGCTCTTTCTGCCCTTGGAGCTGGGCTTTGTTCACACCCAGAAAACCTGGGAAGAGCTGTCCATAGATGAAGCTGGGCAGATAGTGGAATGCTTTGGACAGAGTTAGAGGTGAGTCCTCAAGAGTAGAGCAGGCCCTGAGGACAGACAGAAGGACAGACAGAAAAGCTGGTGACTGAACTACAGGCCATGTGCAGAGACACTCTGAAGGGAAGATGGACTCTGCTCCTTCCCACAGGCCCAGCCTATGCCCACGTTCCTGAGAACACAGGGCAGAAGCTAAGATGGGGAACCAGGTGCTCAGAGAAATAGTGAGGACTCTCGGGGATGGGAGGGGCTCTGTTAGCCAGAAGGGCCACCCAGGAACCTGAGATTTCGTTCAACTTACCCTGCTATCACATAGCATGTAGCCACGCCATGGGGAAGGACAGGGCCCTTAAGGTCCTGGCATGCGACTCTTTCTAGCTGAGACTTGTGAAGTGAGGAAACCTGATTACTCAACCCAAGGCCTGGAGGCTGAGTACCTCTTCCAACAGTGAAGGGAGAGCATGGAGGGCCTGTGGGAGCCTAGGCATCAATTACTCATCCAGAACTCGGGTGCCGCAACTGGCGACAGGATCCGCACCACCGCCAGGCAATAGCCTGGCTACATACAGATTCAGAACAGAGAAGAGCAGAGGCCTGATGCACATTCCTCCATCACTGTCTTCAAAGAGGTGAACAACTAGAAAGCTCGTCTCCCACTAGACAAAGCCGCCAGGACTGCCTCAGACGCCGACACACACTTGCCTGTGTGTCCTGTTCATGCATGGTGCCTGTGCGTATCCTGTCTATGCAGTGAGCCTGCACGTGTGTACCTAGTGTGTGCGGCTGTGAATGCACCTGTGTGTGGAGCTTTCCAATCCCTGACCCTGCAGGAGGCTGAACTGAAGAGGACAGGTGACTCGGCTTGCCCCAGAGCCAGTGCTGCCCCAGTGACATCAAGAGCTCCTTGTGCATCTCACACACCTGAGAAAGGGACTGGAGAAAGGGCAGCAGCTGGCAGAGAGGAGGGGGCTCGGCACTCAGGCTGAGCGGATCAGGAGGGAGGCTCTCCCCACAGACCTGAGTTTCCCCCTGCTGTGGCCTTCTCTTCCAGATGGCATGGACTGACTACACAGACATGGAGGCCACTCATACTCCAGAGGAATGACAGACACTGCCTGGCCTCTGGGTCTGTGGGACCAGTTAAGAAACTCTAGAAGAGTATTCAGTGCTCTTGCCTGCTGAGCCATCTCTCCAGCCCCCTGTTGTGGCGTTCTTAATCTCGAGGCAGATTGAATCCACACCTCAATGATCCTGTAGCTACATTATCTTAACAGATCTGGAAGAAAAAACACATGAGCTGGGGCTCTATTTAAAATAAGGCAGGTGTTGGGGCTGGAGGGATGGCTCATTTGTGAAGTACACTGGCTGTTCTTGCAGAGGACCTGGGTTCAACTCCCAGCAACCACACGGTGGCTCACAACCATCAATAACCCTAGCTCCAGGGGATCTGTCACATTCTTCTGAACTCCACAGGCACCAAGCATCCACCTGATGCACAGATGTGCATGCATGCAAGCAAAACACCCATCCACATAAAATAAAAATGTTTTTTAAATAAATAAAGTAGGTGGTCTCAAGGCCAGGCTCAGCCCAGGCACCCAAGAGTGACTTCAAAGAGAATTCGGAGGCCTGCCTGCTATCACCAGAGCCAGCCGGCTGCATAACATCCTGGAAGCACACGCTGATAGTGCTCTCTGGAAACGGGCCACGGGGGTGGCTGAGAACCAGAGGCTGGGGCCCCTCCCTGCCCATAGCTGCCAGGCCATGTTCGGGAGACACATATGGACCAGGCCTGGGCACCAGCCAGCACCTCCCAGAGTCTCATGGAGATGTTATCAATGTTCGAGGAACATTCCAGAAGAAACGCGCCTGGTGTTTATTTAACACTTGGCTTCTAAGCAGCACAGAAGCCTATGAGATGTCAGTCTGGGCTGCAGCACAGCCTGGGAGCCGTGCACATGCCTGTGTCTCACACACCCCAGCACCCGCCATCCAGGTCAAGCCTCCGGGAAACTCGTTTTTCGCTTAGCCTGAATAAATGTCTCGGGCTGTAGTGCTTGGCCTGATGGCCCTTTTGGGTACAGTTGTCTGCTGAGGGCAGCCAGTAGTTTATGATTCCAGCCTGCGGTGGGTGGGGTGGCTACTCTACAGTTTACCACAGTCAGCAACCCGAGGAATGTCAGCTGCAGCACGCGCCCACAGTCTGCTCCTCTCCTTCCCAGCGTATGTGCAGCCCCTCTTGCTGGAAAACCCCCAGTCCTCTCCAAAGGTAGGGTGTCCATGGCCCAGGCAACAAGGAAAGGGAAATCCCTGAGCAGAGGGGGGCTATGAGCCGTCTGAAAGGTGAAGCGCCCTCTATCCATTTGTTCCATCATTCATTCATTTATTCCATCATTCATTCATCCGATGACAGGGCACTGTCCATGGATATACAGACTGTGGGAAAATGAACAGCTACTATAGAACAAAGGGCAACTGCACAGATGTGTGTGCGACACACAGATGTACCCTCCAACTGCTGTGTCCTTCCCCCAGGCCCCTGGATCTCCAGCATCACTGTCATTCACCCAAGACCTCTCCTCTCAACCCAGTATGGTTCTACGGACTGCCCACCTCAGAGAGAGAACTGCTAAAAACCCAGGTGCCGAGATGCTAAGACCAATTTCCCATTCTGAGAGACTTCATACTCTCAGAAGGGTCAAGAGTTTGGACAAACTTGGAAATGGAGTCTTTGCAGATATAGTTGAGAATACAGTGTCAGGCGGGACACCCATGCCAGCTGAGGCAGGTGGTTTGCCACAAGTTTGAGGCCAACCTGGGCTACATAGTAAGACCCTGTCTCAACAACAAGAAATATGTTCAGGTCAGAGGGCCCTAAGTCTAGAGTGACTGTTCTGAGTGCATGCACGCAAGCAAACACATTTTCCTCTCCCCTCCACACCTCCAAATCCTGGGATCAGAGCAGAGAGGAGCAGTGTGGGGCAGGGCTGTGAGCATCCAGTCTCCAGACCGTTTCATTATGCCACCTGGTTGGAAAGAGGCTCCCACCACCCCGCTGTTGGGTCACTCCAATGTGGTTCTTAACTCTCAAGAGCAGTACCAAACCCTGGGAGACTCCTATTCCTCCAAGTGTCTAAGCTTGCTAGAGCAGAGGAAACTTGGGTGGGGTGCTCCATGCATTGATTTATGGTATTTTCATCTGAGTCAAAGGCCAGCTTTAATTTATCCCAATGAACAAGGGTAAGCTGTGTAGTCTGCGCAGGCTCAGGGGGTTGTGTTTTAGCAGGCTGGCAGCTAGGAACACCACAGTGGAGATGTAAGGGGAAGGGGGGACTGAGGTCATGTGACTGGCAGCTGAGAGGTCCCTCAAGAGCCCCAACCCCCAGGACTCAGGATGACCTCCCTTCCAACTACCACACACCCCAGTAAGAATGGGGCTGACAGGCCCAGTTTTGCTTAGGACAGAAGAAACTCCATGCTCAGGTCTGGGCTCAATGGGGGAGTCCCATGCTCTGGGGCCACTGACTGTTCTTCCTTTCCTGAGCATACTTTGTTGAAATACCTGGGGAAAGATCTGTCCCTGCTGGTGTGGCCCCATGGTGATGACATCATACCACAGAGCAATACTCAGTTCATGTGACTGAAAATCAGGACTCCAATGTCCCATATAAGGACAGGCTCCCAAAGACATAACCTCACTGGTCCCTTCCTCTCGACAGAGCCGTTGTCTCCTGGGACAGGCAAGCTCCAGCGGGGTCCCCACAGCTGCCCTTCCCCCCAGCTCAGCAAACAGCCTCAGGGAAATGACAGGGCTGCCTCCTACTGTCTCCTGTCCCTACTGTCTGCCTACCTTCATGCTTCCTTGGTGGCAGTCCAGTGCAGAGTGGGATGTGTCCTGAGAGGGTGTGTTCAGAGAAGCCAGGATCCACCTCGTGAGGGAGGAACCAGGTACTGCTGTTCCCCATGGTCATTTCATTTATTATCTAACCTTCAAGTCAGGAAAGCCAGGGAACTGTATGCTTTCACAGAAACCATGTTACCATGTGACTCATGTTTATTCTATAAAGATCAGGAAATACACAAATCCAGCAAACTCCCACCATCCACGCAGAGGACCGCTTTCTTGGAATCTGCCTCCTGTGTCAGTCCACATGAGAACACACGCTTTGTCTCAGGTGAGAAGGGGCGAGCCCTGCCTGCCCAGTGTCTAGCCTCTGGCCAGCTGTGCGGCTCTGCCAAGCCTTAGACACATAACTCATGTCATACCACGTTTTGCAGATTCTGAGGTAGTCCCAGTGATGTCCGCTTGTCTCCTCTCCTGCTCACTGCACGTTAGTGTCCATGGTTGGGTGTGACCCCCTGACCTGCTGTAACTGACCTGTAAATGAAGCTGGCCAGTGGAATGCTCTTCCAAGAAGGACCCTGAAGGGTGGGCCTATGTTCCCCAGCAGGGGCATACTGGAAAGGTGCTCGCCATGGCCAGACCAGAGCTGCTTGAAGCCACATCAAAGAAATCTTAATATACATAACTCAAGGAAGGTGGAAACTTCCTAAGCGGTGTCAGGCACACTGGCCAGTGCTTGCACCACAGGTGGGTTTAGGCACACATGGCTTCTCTTAATGAGAGCCTATTCCCTCCTAAGCAAGGTAGCTGCAGTGTCTCAGCAGACTGCTGGAATGGCCCCTGACGAACGGATCTTGAGTCTGTGTCCAGGACGGTTCACTTTTTAATTAATTAATTAATTAATTAATTAATTATAGACAAGGTAGCTCTGGCTGTCCTAGAACTCCATCTGTAGACCAGGCTGACCTTGAACTTGGAGATCTGCCTGCCTCTATCTCACCCAGTTTAGGCCTATTCAGTCTTACCCACTTCCATTCACCAAGTGCCCTAGGTGTCCATACCATGCCTAGGGGGCTCACCTGTTCTGCCTGCTCCCCACTCACAGGGCCAAGGAGCCATGAGCACGTGGGCCACCCTTGTAAAAGGCTTGGGAACACCGTCGGATGAGTAGTGCCACAGACACGCCCAGGTGAAGCATGGGTCCATATGAGCTGTGGGGCCTGTGGATGCTGCCCTGAGAACTCACACAGGTCTAACACAGGTCTATCTTGCCACCCAGCCAAGTGGCTCCTGGGCCGGGCTGTTCTGCCTCCAGGCAGGACCATCTGCTTCTCTAGTCACAGCAGGGCAAGGAAAGGCAGTGAGTAACCTGGGCTGAGAGAGGTCAGAGCCACAAGAAGCTATGGCTTGGCTGAAGGCAAACAGTGTGAGAAACAAGGTGGCTGGCGGAGGGCCCTGCTGGGACCAGGATCCCAAACAGCTGGGAAGGAGTGCTGAGGCCTTAGGGACCGAGCGACTTGACAGGCCTCTAGTTTCACACTGGCGTAGCCCTTGCAGATCCCCACAAGAGCAACCACTCCAACTCTGGCCCCTAGCTGGGGACCCTGGGCTTGTTCCAGGGTCAGCAGGAGTGGCTGTCTCGAAGAGGGAAGTAAAGCCACAGATGGGCCTCAGGCCATGGAAGCCACAGTCCCTAAAGTCATTTTATTTGTCCTCACTGGCAGCTCTAGCTCGCCTTCCCTAGGTCTCAAGGCTGGCTAGTTGGCCATGCAGATACAGGATGGGATTCAAGAGCTGCCAGCACCTCTGGCCACATGTGAGTCCTCTGGATCTCATGGCACACGCTGTCCTTGGTCAGAGCTGTTCGCCACCTTCCAGCTGCATCTGGTGTGCCAGCTGCTGCCCGATGGCCAGCAGGGGACTTGCTCTGTAGGCTGGGCTGGCCAGCAGCTTCTGAAACCGGGTCCTTTCTTCCTCACTGAAAGTGAGGAAAGCAGAGGTCAGCATGGGGAGAACAGGGACCCCAGGTTCCATCCACACGACAGCCCAGACACCTAACACTGGAGCAGACAGCATCGGCCCAGAGCACCCACGAGTGCAGTACCAGGGCACACAGGCTGCTGAGCACATACCAACCACCCGTGGGGTCGCCCTACCAGTAGGTCTCAGAGGGATTTGCTAGGGGCTGCTGCCAAGGCACAAGCTGATGATCAGGGAGCAGTGGCAGTTGCTTTATGTAAGAGGTGCCTTCCTCCCAAATGAGCCCAAAATATATGTGCACTGGATTGCTGTGAGCAATGGGGCAGCTACGGACACAGGCAGCTTGGGGGCCTCTCAGATACGCAAGAGCCTAGGCTGTCAGGTCCTCTTACCCTTTCTCTAACTCAGCATGGCTACTTCAGTAGAGCCTGAAGACACAATGAGAGTCAGCAGAGAAGGCAATGTCTCACAGGCTCCTATATTTGAATTTTTGGTCCTCAGTTAGTAGAACTATTTGGGAAGGATTAGGAGGTGTGACCTTGTTGAATTAGGTATGTCACTGGGGGTAGGTTTGAGGTTTCAAAACCCCACACCCGGCTCATTCTCTCTTTTTCTCTACCTGCTGCCTGACTCAGTCAGAGAGAGTTCAAGACTAAACCTAGTAAGAACTACAAGACTAGATTTAGTAAGAACCTATCTCAAAAAAGCAAAAACAAGAGCCAGGTGGTAATGCACACCTTTAATCCCAACACTTGTGAGATAGAGGCAGCTGGATCTCTTTGAGTTTGAGGCCAGCCTGGTCTACAGAGCAAGTTCTAGGACAGTCATGGCTACACAAAGAAACCCTGTCTCAAAAAACAAAAACCTAAAACCAAACAAACACAGGACAGGCTATATCTCAGCAGTAGAACCCAGAATGTGTGGGGGTCTGGGTACAATTCCCAGTACTGGGAAGACAGTTTAGACTGTAAAATTCTATACTGATTTCCAAAATCAAACATAATCATTCAAAAGGCCTTACTCAATCTATACATTATTGACACAGAACACTCAACACTAAAAACTAACAGAGGTTGTATACAAACAAAATAACTACCCTGCGTGAGTGAGATCCAGGCTGCCTCAGGCTCCCCCAAGACAGCACAGCACTGGAGCTAAGTTGACAGAGACTTAAGAGCAGAGGCAAGAATCTCATGCCCAGGCTCACATCTGAGAAGAGAGTCAGGCAGCCAACAGGGCAACACCGCTGATGGACGAGGGGCAGAACTCCCAGCCACCTCCCTGGAGACTGGGGAAAGGAAGTTCTCACACCAGATAGCATCACCTCTCCATGGAGGAACTCCAAGGCCTAACTACAGGACAGCAAAGCTTTTGGTTCCCAAAAAAATGTCTCCCACCTGTAGTCAGAAGTCAAGCTAGGAGAGAGAGGAGGGTGGGAGGTAGAAGTGGGAGGGGGCTGGAAGTCGGGGTGGGAGTGCAGATCAGGATATCAGGAAGAAGGCCCTGTGGGGCAGGGCTATACTCACAGAAGCTGCTGCCTCTGTGCTGTGCTCATTCGGCTGAGCTCCACTGGCCGGGGCTTGCTGGTCACCCTGCTGTGGATACAGAGTCCAAGTGAGTCTGATACATTTCATCAGAGAATTTATTCTGTAGCTCCTAGTGTCTACAGCATCAGGAGTTCAAGAGTCCACACTGTACATTGGCTCTGGAGACTGAATCTAGATGAGCGGTGTCACCTGGCTACCAGATCTAGAGTTAATAACCACAGTATCCAGGATCTTGTCTCACTCCCTAAGGTTCCTGTGTGATATAGAAAGGTCTATCACCTCAGGGAAACACATCACTTTCGTACCCCGAATCTGCCACCTGACCAACCTGAGTGCTGAGTGGAGAACAAGTCCTCTAGGCGGCAGCCTGCCCTAGACCCTCGACTCCACTGCCAGGGCAGAACCTATTTCTAAAACCAGATGGCACTTCCTGGCATCTGTCCTCTCACTTTACTAGCGGTATGTGGTACCTGCCATTCCAGTGCAACCCTAGGAGCCAGGTACCAACCCATGCTGCCTCCAGATGCCAACGTGCACCGAGGGACATTCTAGGGCAAGAGTGTGGTGCCCGCTGACCACCAGAGGGGAGTGTCATGACAGATTCTCAGGCCTTCCAAGCCACTACACTAGGTATGACTGGGTGTGTGTGTGTGTGTGTGTGTGTGTGTGTGTGTAAGGTGGGGGGTGGGGGGGTAGGTCTGAGGGCCTGGGGCTCAGGACCTGGCAGCATCTCCTAAGGTCAATTCTGATGGCTGCAGGTCATGCCAAGAACATTCCTATAACATCCTGGGGAGCCTGGACCAATATCTGAAAGGGAGAGGCAGCCCCAGTCAGCAGCACAGAACCTGGGCAGAGAGGAAGAACCCAGAGCCCACCACCTGACAAGATGATTTCAGAGATGTCATGCTCAAAGAGAGGCCCAGAACGGGAGGCAGCCAGAGGAAGGGCCAAAAGCCCCGCTGTGTCCTGGGCCAACACCTAATTTAGGTTCCAGATCTATTCATGTTCCTTTTCAAATATGAATGAGCCGTGCTTTTGTGTCTTCTCAGTGACTTCTCACACCCTGGCCTCAGGTCCCTGCCTGGAGAAGGACTGCCAGGCTGCATGCAACCCTTTCCTGCCCCCGGGCTGTTAGGATGGTAACCTCAGGCCTGTTTGCTCGGCTCTTCCAGGGTCCCAGAATCCGCCATGGTACAAGAAGCAGCACCTCTGTTCCTCCTGCAGAGGCCCACTGCCTCCCTCAGGTGACCTAGCTAGTGAGCAAGCGCTCTCAGGCCCACTGGCTATACCATGGGGAAAGTCTCCCTAAATGCAGGTCAGGGCTGCTGAGTATGGTGGCAGTAGCCCAGGTCTTATAGGACTCTATGCATGGACACAGAGAGATCCTAACCTCAAAACACTGGAAGCAAGAACACAGCCTGACTCTGTAAAGTTCTTCCACAAGCAGACGGTGGGACTTCCTAGAGCACAGCCCCATGTGGTGTTTCATAACTGAAAAATTTAAAAACGGTAGATTTCCAAACATACAACAGCCAAAAATAAATCCAGAACCGAACGCAAAACCATTTAGGATGTCTTCAGAGCTCGTCTGAGCTGCATCATGTACTTTTACTGAAGTCTTGGTCCTGATTTTGCACAGCATGCCTGACACCTCAGCTCAGAGGTGAGACAGTTACATGGAGGAATGGCAGCGTTCTCCCTGCACAAAGCTTCTGGCTCCCAGAGAAGCACAATGGTGTCACTGTGGAGACAAATGCTTGTGATGTGTTCTTATCATCCTTCATGCCAGGATCAAGGTGTCTTTGCACTGTGGGTTTTAGAATCCTTGATTTAAAAATTGCTGTTTGAGGGGCTGGAGAGATGGCTCAATGGTTAAGAGCACTGACTGCTCTTCCGAAGGTCCTGAGTTCAAATCCCAACAACCACATGGTAGCTCACAACCATCCATAATGAAATCCGATGCCGTCTTCTGGAGGGGGGTGGGGTGTCTGAAGACAGCTGCAGTGAGTGGGGCCAGAGTGAGAGCTGGAGAGTTGGCTCAAAGGTTAAGAGCACTGACTATTCTTCTGAAGGTTCTGAGTTCAAATCCCAGCAACCACATGATGGCTCACAACCATTTGTAATGAGATCGGATGCCCTGTCTGAAAACAGCTACAGTATACTTACATATAAATAAACCTTCTTTTAAAAAAAAAAATTGCTGTTTAAGTTGCTGGCTTCAGTTTGTAAAAATGAATGAATGAATAAAAGAAACTGTGTTTGGAATCAGAAATTAGTTTACAGCAGTTTCTGAAACAGCCCTACCCACACATTTTGCCCTCTATACTGTTTACCATGTGACCCGCCATTCTCAGCACTTACTACTGTAATATAAAAATGAAGATTAACTGAAAAATACTAAAGAAGCTCTACAGCCTTATTAACACAGCCAGGATTTACAATTTTCTTAAGACTTGTTTTTTATTTTCACTTATGTGTACATTTGTGTCTGTGACTGAATGCCATGGGTGCAGGTGCCCATACAGGCCAGAAGAGGGCATCCGATCCCTGGAGCTGGAGTTACAGGTGGTTGTGAGCCACTCGGCTGGAAACTGAACCACAGACCTCTGCAAAAGCAGCAAGCGCTCTTCATCACTGATCCATCTCTTCAGCTCAAGACTTGATTCTTTTATGTTAAACAAGCATGCTCATTTCATCAGTATGCAAATATGCTTTAATCTTTGATGAGGATAAAATTATCCCACAGGATTTTTAAAGTAAATGTATTTATGATTTATTCTGTCAGTGTTTGATTTGCTCAGCTACCTTGTAAACCTCTGTACTTGGGGCCACATAAAACCCCCTCAACAGCCAGGCACAACGCACGCCTTTAATCCCAGCACTTGGGAACAGAGGCAGACCAGTCTGGTCTACATAGTGAGTTCCAGGCTAAACAGGGCCAGTGAGACCCTGTCTTGAAAAAAACAAAACCAAGAACAAACGAACAAAACAAACAAAAAAACAAAAACCCCCTTCTCAGGTGCAAAGGGGCCATGAGTGGAAAGCACAAGCCCTGTCCTAGAGAATTTCTTTTTGGTTTTGTTTTTTGGTTTTTTAAAAAAGATTTATTTATTATTATACATAAGTGCTCTTCAGATGCTCCAGAAGAAGGTATCAGATCTCATTACGGATGGATGGTTGTGAGCCACCATGTGGTTGCTGGGATTTGAACTCAGGACCTTCGGAAGAGCAGGCGGTGCTCTTAACCAATGAGCCATCTCTCCAGCCCTTGGTTTTGGTTTTGAAGACAGGGGATCTGCGTAGCCCTGGATGTCCTAAAACTTGCTCTGTATACCAAGTTGGCTTCGAACTCATAGTTCTGCCTGTCTCTGCCTCTGAGTGCTGGAATCAAAGGCGTGTGTCACCACACCTGGTTTGTTGTAGAGAATTTTCTCTCTCATAAGTAAGTTAGATGGAGACAGACAAGATGGTCTACCTCAGTCTATGTCAGGAATTCTGTAGAGCACGCCCTAGCCTAGCTCCAGTGAGTACCTGGAAGATACTGTGAATGCCCTCGGGCTATGCTGTCATTCAGCAATGTTAGGCCACACCATGGACTTACAGCGGACCAGGTAATGAGAAAGGGTCACAGGACTGTCTCATATCATGTCCCTCTAAACTTAGGACATGGAACAGGGATGGGCAAAAACTAGCTGAACCCTGTGCAGCCATCTGGATATAGCACCTTCCTTCCCACTTTGAAAAGCAGTACCCAGGACAAGGCCAGTTTAAAACAGTAAAGAGATACCTGGGGCCTGAACCCCAAGGGCCAGAACAGCACTAGGTGGCCCAGAGGGTGGTAAAGTGAAGGTATGGAGAGACATCTAAAGGCAGTCCCTGGCATGGGGAACATCCCTACTGCAGCCCTCAGTTCTGGGTGAGCCTCCCATCCTGTCTCCAGCCTCTGAGACTCCCCATGCTCTGCTGTGGGTTTCCTTTCCTTTCCCATATAAACCATGACCGTGATGTAACAGCTGTCTCTGAGACCACCGGATCCTAGGATCACCAGAGTGGAGTGAGCTGTCTCTGGTGCATGCACACAGGTGGCAGAGTGTCTTCTAACTCCCAGTACGCAGGCATGGGTCGGCTCTATTAGAAGTAAGACTCTGGAGTGCCCAACACTCCAGTCTCAGATCCTGCTGCCTGGTGTCATTCTCCAAGGCAAGGAGCCAGGTTCCTCGGAGAAACACCCGGTACCAGGACCAGGCAGAAGATGCCCAAGGTGAGCTTTCAGCATCTGCTGACATCAGAAAGTGAGGAAGTGCTGACACACCCACTCCACAGATGGGCAGATCAGAGCCATTTGAAAGCTGCTAAAAGAAATGACAGTGGCCACTGCTGGAACAATTTCAGCAATAAATAAAGTATCACTGGATGAGAGCCCACTGCATAAAGTAGATGCTCAAGGGAACCTAGTCCAAGGATGGTTTGTCACTGGACCACCTGGCAGAGGTGTTTCCCAGGATTCTCACTGTGAAAGGCTTCGTCCCCTTCCACTCTGTGCCTCTGGGAAGGAAGTGGTCACTCTGCGCCCAGGGTGAGGAGCTCTGCTCCCTCTCCTCAGAGGCAGGGTCTGCAGTGTCTGGGGGTTCTGCTGAACAGGAGTTTTGACTCTTCCCCAGTTATTGACCTAGCCTATCTCAAACAAGACAAAAACAAAACAAAACAAAAGACCCCCACCCCACTCACCCCCAAAAATGCTTGACTCAGTCTGAAAAGCTCACAGCCAGAAGGAACCTGAGTAAACAGGAGAACCACACTTTAAATTTCTTCCTGCTAACTATTTCATTTTATGATGTGTTTATACAGATATGTTCATATATGATTATATATATAATCAATCAATCTGTGTGTGCACGCACACAAGTGTATATGAAGGCCAGAGGTCAACCTCAAGTGTCTCCCTCAACCCATCTACCTTATTTTACTTGGAGCTCATCAATTTGGCTAGGCTGGCCGGCCAATGAGCACCAGGAATGTTGCTGCCTCCACCCACAAGGCACTTGGGTTACAGATACCACACCCAGCTTTTTACATGGGTGCTGAAGATCCAAACTCGGGTGAGGTGACACGCACAGAGGGAACTTCACAGCCTGAGATGTCTCCTCAGTTCTCTGGCCACTGCTTTAGATTTGAGACTACACACAGCTCGATCCTGGCTCATTGCCAGGATCAAATGACAAACCACGATGCTAATTTAGATGTTAACCGTCTTTGCTACTCTTGTGCAAATCTAAACTGCTATTGGTATTGCTTCTTATTCTGAGTCAGGGTCTCGTGCTGTCGTGCAGGCTAACCTCACGTCTGTAGCAATTTTCCTGCCCCAATTACTCAAGGGCTGAGATTCCAGGCACAGGCCACCAAAGCACCCGGTCCATGTGAGGAAGCAGCCAAAGCTGGGGCAGGATGGGAGCTTTCTCCCTTCACAGCCGAAGCAATCCTGGGAGGCTCACGGCCCCAGCACACCTCTCTCTGGGCTGGTAGAGCAGGCTGCTTGCGTGGCTCTCCCGGGTCTGGGAGCCCCAAGCACATGTCTCCGAAGAGAAGCTGTAGGAGGAAGGGCTCCTTGGGATCCTTGACCAGGGTCACATTTTTTGCTTAAGAACAGGAATGGACTCTGCATCGCTGGCTCTGCTCAGCTGCTGAGTCTTGACTCTGTGTTGGGGCCCTGTCTGGCCTGAGCAGAATGGGTATCCCATCTTGGGAACTCAGCCCTTGGCCCTCTGGTTCTATAGCCAGGCACCCACTTACCCCATGACAAGGGCCAGGGCTCACAGACAAGTGCACGGAACCTTTGCTTTATCCTCAGATAAAAATTCACTGGGAGAAAGATTTTTTTTTTAAAAGGCAAAATAAGAAGTAATAAGCCTTGGGTGGTTGAGGCAGGAGGACTGTTTTAAGTTCAAGGTTAGTCTGAAGCACACAATTAATTACACGCCAGTGTGGATAGTGAGACTTTGTCAACCCTCACCACCACCACCCTCCAAAACCCAAACCCAAACCAAAACTCCAGAAAACAGAAATGACAAAGCCGAGAGTTTTGAGAGCAGAGTCCTGAAGCCCCTCCCTCCAGCTGCCCCACCCCCACCCCCAGGGCAGCTCTGCACTGCTGAGCCCCGGGGCCTGCACCCATGCCTTATCCTTTCACTGAACAAGGACAGGTGCATTTAGGGCTATGTGGGCTCCAGCCCTCTCCCTGAGGTCTCCATGCAGTGTGCCCACATACAGAGGCTCACCATCAGTGGGATCAGGGGAGGGAGGAACCCAGGCAGATGTCAGTGAAGTTCCCTGAGAAAGGGATGTCAGAGCTGTCTGCAAGAGGATCAGGAAGGTCAGGTGGATTCACAGCAAAGGCCACGAGGCCTCATGCTGACCCTGTGCATAGTATGGAAACAGGCCAGCCAGAGGGAGGAAGGCATGAGGGAGCACACACTGGTGGGCTAGGCAGGCTTCCACCAGTGGTAGGCCTGGGGCTGCTTCCACAACACTTCATTTAAGGGCTCAGGGCAAGGGAGAGGCTCTCTGAGCCATGTGTGGCTTGAGCATCAACTCCCTCACCTTTTGGGGATTGAAGACTTCAGAGACCACTATCAACCCTTCTCCCCAACTCTGAATCCAGGGCTATGGCGATCCAGGCCAGCTCTGTAAGAGACATCCGGTGCCTGACACTCACCGTCTGGCTTGCTGCCGCTGGCGGCCGGCCTCCAGTTCCTGCAGCTCAGGTAGGGCATCCCTCAGGGGGTGCAGGTCGCCTACCACCACCATGGCCTTGCGCTTTCGTTCCTCCCTGAGCTTCTGCTCTGCCAGCTTTATGGCTTCAATTTCTGAGGGGAGAGACGGGAGTATATGGCAATTCAACCCCATTCCCTGGCCCCCTCAGGGGCCACCAATGCCAAGGCACCCACTAAGCTGTGTGTACCCTGAGGCCTGCTCGCTCCCACAGAGCACAAGTGTTCTTTGTTACACTGCTGTCACCTGCTTTGTGCCCCTAAAGAGTTGGGGGGCGGGCCAGCTCTGAGTTATTTTTTTCTCCTTAATCACAGAGGCACACTTTAATTACAGGGCTGACTATGAGCTTGGAGCTGCAGAACAGAGGCCTGACTCCTCTATAAGGGGTGCAGTGCAGGGCCTGGAAACACAGACACATAGGGACAGTGGGTAGATGCAGGCCCTGGGCTTCACTGGTAACTTACTGAGAAGCCACGGTGTCCTTTATCCTGGGCAAAATAGAACCGTGCAGCACCTCCCTGAGACATGAAGAGGGGGAGAGTGGTCCCATAGGGTAGAACTGTCAGCCATTGGGGACAGCAGGGAGCAGGGTGGGTGGCCAGGTCGCATGCACAGCATGAATGTAAGAGAAAGTTCACTGTGGGGCACAGTCTTGGAATTTAATGTTCTTCAAAAGGTGGATTCAATTCCAAATTGCTAATGTAACAAGTACTTAACCTTGCTGTCTGCCTGAATGTGGCTGTGGGGTGTATGCAGTTCTGGGAGAACACCCCACTCTCTCTGGGTACACAGCCACAGAAGGACCTTTATTCAGATACTTCAAACATGGTAGCAGAGGGGGTGAGGCAACCAGCAGCTTCCCCCTCAGCAAGACACAGCTAACTCTGCCACCCTCTACATCAGGGAAGATGCCTCACAGGACAGGTCAGAGAGGCCACCCTGACCACCCCAGGCAGGCCCAATACGTCAGGGTTCATCACTTCACACTGAGGCAAAGTCAGCCCTCCAAGGCCTCTGCCCAGTGCAGCCTAGCAGTCTGTGATTTATAAGGTGACAATTTGGTGGGGGTTTCGGTCTAGATGAAACAGAGCAAACAATTCACTTAGCGCCTCATCAAGACCAGCAGCAGAGCGGAGAGGGGCGAACTTCCCTGGCAGAAAGAAGGGCTGAGGGACCACTCCCTCACACATACATGCTGACAGACCCAGAGAAAGGACATCGAGGCTGAGGGAGACATGCAGCCCAAACTCACACAAGCAAATTCAGATCATAGATGCCCAAACAGGGTGATCCAGGGCGTGCAAGGATAGTTTGGGATCTGGAAGCTGTTGTAACCCACCATGACTGGGGGCAGCACTGGCTAAAAGGGGAAAAACTTGGTCACTAGATGTGCCAGAAGAGATGTGGTAAAACTCACTATCTACCCACGATAGAGTTACAGGGAAACTATAAACAGATCCAAGATAATAAATAGCTCATTTCTACTGAGTTCAACAAGATAGCACTGACCGCATCCTGGCACTCCGGTCTGGCAGCTCACTGCTACCAGGGAGGCAAAGACAGCAAGCAGAAGCCAGCAGGGGAGTGGACAGGGTCAAGAGATGTGCCCAGCCCCAATCCCTAACCCACAATGCAACACAACTTTTAACCAAGCTGAGAAATCTAAATCCTTTCTTAAGCAAACAAACCAGACAAAAACAAAAACCCTCAAATATTACAGACAGGAGGATGGCAATTCAAGGTCATCCAGACAGTCCAGGATCCTGAAGACCCTGCCTCAAAACCATAAAGATCTCAATGTGAACAAAACATTATTTCAACAGAATGAGCAAGAGAGCAAGTCTACTAATACTCAAACAACAAAGGGAGCCTGGGGCAGAGCACCAGACAGAGACGAGAGGTGGCCGCACTTGTGGCTGCCCCTCGCTCCCTGCACTGGAAGATGAACTACTTGAGTTAGACACTCTAAATAAGTAGAGAACCACAAAAAGTCAAAACAGTAAAGCCACACGACACCACTGGAATCCAGGAAAAGAAAACCGCAGCCGTGAAATGCAACTTCTGAGTTGCCTCCATCCGTCGGGTACATCAAGCGTCAGAAAGCACTTTACGGGGGCTGAGCTATAGGTGCTGTAGAGCGAAGTCCTGGAGGACACCTGGTCCACGCAAACTCTCAAGGGCCTTCATGCTCAGAACACCATGCTCCAGGGACGGGGAGCACTTCGCTCCAGGGACGGGGAGCACTTTCCGAGGAATCTGATACTGGGGAGGCAAAGTGGAGCAAGATGGAGAGGGGTCAGGGAAAGGTATAGCTTGGGACAGTTCCTCACAGTGACAGCAGGGAGAGTGTGGCAAACGATCAACAGCCACAGAAGAGACACACTGCTGATGGTACTAGAGAATCCAGTATGGCTACCAGACTTGAGACATATCCTGGGCCAGATCACAAGACATAGGCTGTTACTAAAAAAATAAGAAAATGACAATTACTGGTACTTTTTAAAACTTTTAGAAGCAATTTGTCCAAAACACAAAATACCAACACACACACACACACAGAGAGAGAGAGAGAGAGAGACAGAGAGGGAGAGGGAGGGAGGGAGAGAGAGAGAGAGAGAGAAATTAAGATAACAGTAATTTTAAAAACCTGACCAATGATGAGAGGCCCTTGACTTGATTGGGTGTCAGCAGCCCACTCTCCTGAAGCTGGGCTACAGACTCGGTGTGGCCACAATCATAACCCCTCTCACCCTCTCAGCTTCTGTTGTCGTCTTTAAGGAGAACGACATCAGTGAAATCGGATGAAGTGCTGAGAACCAAGAATGCCCAGAGCGAGCTAGGATGAAGGAGCAGAGGAGGCCTTCTGTGCCTGTCCCTTGCTGATACCAGAGTCATGGACCACAGCACAGGCATGGATGGAGGGAAGCCATGTGACTTTCAAAAGGACACTCCAAAGAGGAAAACTATCTGCACCAGACTGTGGCAGGACCACCTCCTAACTCACAGCAGCTCAGGATGGACCACAGCCTGTGGCAGGACCACCTCCTAACTCAGCAGCTCAGGATGGACCACAGCCTGTGGCAGGACCACCTCCTAACTCAGCAGCTCAGGATGGACCACAGCCTGTGGCAGGACCACCTCCTAACTCACAGCAGCTCAGGATGGACCACAGCCTGTGGCAGGACCACCTCCTAACTCACAGCAGCTCAGGATGGACCACAGCCTGTGGCAGGACCACCTCCTAACTCAGCAGCTCAGGATGGACCACAGCCTGTGGCAGGACCACCTCCTAACTCAGCAGCTCAGGATGGACCACAGCCTGTGGCAGGACCACCTCCTAACTCAGCAGCTCAGGATGGACCACAGCCTGTGGCAGGACCACCTCCTAACTCAGCAGCTCAGGATGGACCACAGCCTGTGGCAGGACCACCTCCTAACTCACAGCAGCTCAGGATGGACCACAGCCTGTGGCAGGACCACCTCCTAACTCACAGCAGCTCAGGATGGACCACAGCCTGTGGCAGGACCACCTCCTAACTCACAGCAGCTCAGGATGGACCACAGACTGTGGCAGGACCACCTCCTAACTCACAGCAGCTCAGGATGGACCACAGCCTAAGGACAAGCCAGGCTGTGACATTTTCAGAAGGAAACAGAAAAACATCTTCATGACTTGGGATTCTGTGTGTTCTGCCTGTCTGTCTGTCTGTCTGTCTGTCTGAGACAGAGTCTATTCTAGCCCTGGCTGTCTTGGAACTCGCTATGTACGTAGACCAGGCTACCTCAGACTCACAGAGATCAACCTAAACATCATCTTCTTAAAACAAGACACACTGTAACCATACGGGGAAAATACGGGTAAGATTTTTAATAATTAAACTCCTGTAGCTTAAAAATGAAAGTTAAGAAAATGAATAGGCAAGACAGTCTGCAAGGAATACAGCACACACAGCTGACCAGGGCCAGCAGGTCCCCAGCACACACAGAGTCCCCAAGCTCAATAATAAAAACGCAGAGCACCTGAAGAAGAATGACCCTCACTGAAGGTGAGATGCAGACGCTCTTTCACAGATCACAGACCAGCAGCCCGTGAGAGACAGCAGCCCAGGTCACCAGATACACGACAGAGGACGTACCATCACCGTACGCACAGCTGCGGGGCCACCACAACTCTCCTGATGCAGAAGGGGGACACATGAACCTTGGCTTCAGAAGAATGCCTGGCAGTGCTTACAAAACTAAACATACACCTGCCCTATGACCCAGCATTCCATTCCTAAGTATTTACGTAAGAGGAATAAAAAACATGTCTGCAGAGACACTAGAGCAAATGCTGGCCAGCCTTACTGACCACAGACAAGATGGAAGGGCAGACATCCATCAACAGGAGACAGGGCAGCAAGGATGACTGTGAACAAACATCGTGGTGCCTCTCAGCCATGGGACTGGCTGCTGCTGCGTGCAGGGCAGCCTGGCAGGGAGGCACTCTCAGGAGACAAAGTACCAACGTAACCACAGGCCCACCAGACATGGCACCTTCGCCGTGGGCAGGCGGGTGGCACACACAGTTGTCAGAAGTCACTGCTGATGCCAGGTAAACATCCTCTTCACAGGAGAACAGAGTTGGGGGGGCTGGAGAGATGGCTCAGCAGTTAAGAGCACTGACTGTTCTTCCAGAGGTCCTGAGTTCAAATCTCAGCAACCACATGGTGGTTCACAACCATCCATAATGAGATCTGATGCCCTCTTCTGAGGTGCCTGAAGACAGCTACAGTGTACTTACATATAATAAATAAATAAATCTTAAAAAAAAAAAAGAGAGAGAAAGAGAGAGAGAACAGAGGGGATCACAGACAAGTTCAGCACTAGCCAGCCTATCTGCCAGCAGGTATACGAATGCCCGCAACTTGCCTCAAAATGCACTAAGAAAGTGCTGATGGGTGGGCAGGAATGAACCAAGGAATGGCTATGACAAAGGAGTAAACTTAGCTCAGGACACAGCTAACATTGTACTCAGAGGCTGACATGGACACAGTCTAGCTACTTAACCAAATCTAAAAGAAAGCCAGGCCGGGGGGAAATCGGTGGAAGTTAATAATGCAGAGGAGAAGCAGGCAGGGCTAGTGATGAGCATCCTGGGTTTGTGCACTAAATCACTGAAGCTTCTTAACAAATCTAACCAGAAACGGTGGAACACAGAAGTGACCACATGCTCAGCAGATAGCAATCCTTCCCAAGGACTAGGGGTCAGTTCTCAGCACCCACATGGTGGCTCATAACCGGTTATAACTCCAGTTCCAGGAGATCTGATGGCTTCCTTTGACCTCTGCAGGCATGTGGGCCACTCATACACACACACAAAAGGGATAGAAATGAGAAAGCAGGGCTGGAAATGTAACTCAGTGGTAGAGTGATTGTCTAGCATACGAAAAGACCCTAGGTTCAATCCCCAGCATCAGAGGCAGGTGGGGGTGGGGACAAAGGCAGGGAAGAGACAACACACAGCCTTTTGCTGATAAAGTCTGAGAGCTGGTGAAATCAAACTAGAAGAAACCATGAGGCATAAAAATCAACTCACATCATCCACCAGGAACAAAAACTTCCACACCAAAGCCTCAGCACACCTCAGATGCAGCCAGGGCCACACCAAAGCCTCAGCACACCTCAGATGCGGCCAGGGCCACACCAAAGCCTCAGGACACCTCAGATGCAGCCAGGGCCACACCAAAGCCTCAGGACACCTCAGATGCAGCCAGGGTCACACCAAAGCCTCAGCACACCTCAGATGCGGCCAGGGTCACACCAAAGCCTCAGGACACCTCAGATGCGGCCAGGGCCACACCAAAGCCTCAGCACACCTCAGATGCGGCCAGGGCCACACCAAAGCCTCAGCACACCTCAGATGCGGCCAGGGCCACACCAAAGCCTCAGCACACCTCAGATGCGGCCAGGGCCACACCAAAGCCTCAGCACACCTCAGATGCAGCCAGGGCCACACCAAAGCCTCAGCACACCTCAGATGCGGCCAGGGCCACACCAAAGCCTCAGCACACCTCAGATGCGGCCAGGGCCACACCAAAGCCTCAGCACACCTCAGATGCGGCCAGGGCCACACCAAAGCCTCAGCACACCTCAGATGCAGCCAGGGTCACACCAAAGCCTCAGCACACCTCAGATGCGGCCAGGGCCACACCAAAGCCTCAGCACACCTCAGATGCAGCCAGGGCCACACCAAAGCCTCAGGACACCTCAGATGCAGCCAGGGTCACACCAAAGCCTCAGCACACCTCAGATGCGGCCAGGGCCACACCAAAGCCTCAGGACACCTCAGATGCGGCCAGGGCCACACCAAAGCCTCAGCACACCTCAGATGCAGCCAGGGCCACACCAAAGCCTCAGCACACCTCAGATGCGGCCAGGGCCACACCAAAGCCTCAGCACACCTCAGATGCAGCCAGGGTCACACCAAAGCCTCAGCACACCTCAGATGCGGCCAGGGCCACACCAAAGCCTCAGCACACCTCAGATGCGGCCAGGGCCACACCAAAGCCTCAGCACACCTCAGATGCAGCCAGGGCCACACCAAAGCCTCAGCACACCTCAGATGCGGCCAGGGCCACACCAAAGCCTCAGGACACCTCAGATGCAGCCAGGGCCACACCAAAGCCTCAGGACACCTCAGATGCAGCCAGGGTCACACCAAAGCCTCAGCACACCTCAGATGCGGCCAGGGTCACACCAAAGCCTCAGGACACCTCAGATGCGGCCAGGGCCACACCAAAGCCTCAGCACACCTCAGATGCGGCCAGGGCCACACCAAAGCCTCAGCACACCTCAGATGCGGCCAGGGCCACACCAAAGCCTCAGCACACCTCAGATGCGGCCAGGGCCACACCAAAGCCTCAGCACACCTCAGATGCAGCCAGGGCCACACCAAAGCCTCAGCACACCTCAGATGCGGCCAGGGCCACACCAAAGCCTCAGCACACCTCAGATGCGGCCAGGGCCACACCAAAGCCTCAGCACACCTCAGATGCGGCCAGGGCCACACCAAAGCCTCAGCACACCTCAGATGCGGCCAGGGCCACACCAAAGCCTCAGCACACCTCAGATGCAGCCAGGGTCACACCAAAGCCTCAGCACACCTCAGATGCGGCCAGGGCCACACCAAAGCCTCAGCACACCTCAGATGCAGCCAGGGCCACACCAAAGCCTCAGGACACCTCAGATGCAGCCAGGGTCACACCAAAGCCTCAGCACACCTCAGATGCGGCCAGGGCCACACCAAAGCCTCAGGACACCTCAGATGCGGCCAGGGCCACACCAAAGCCTCAGCACACCTCAGATGCAGCCAGGGCCACACCAAAGCCTCAGCACACCTCAGATGCGGCCAGGGCCACACCAAAGCCTCAGCACACCTCAGATGCAGCCAGGGTCACACCAAAGCCTCAGCACACCTCAGATGCGGCCAGGGCCACACCAAAGCCTCAGCACACCTCAGATGCGGCCAGGGCCACACCAAAGCCTCAGCACACCTCAGATGCAGCCAGGGCCACACCAAAGCCTCAGGACACCTCAGATGCAGCCAGGGTCACACCAAAGCCTCAGCACACCTCAGATGTGACCAGGGCCACACCAAAGCCTCAGCACAGAGAGCACAATTCCTTTTGCTGGGAATTGTGGAAAGGTGACCAGAGCAGCCAGCCACCTTCTTAAAAAAAAAAAAAATCCAAAACGCAACAAAATGTAACACTAGTAATTGTTGAGGAAATTGACCAATTTCTAGAAATACTGCTTCCAAAACACCCCTTTATTTAAAGTTTTCAAGAAAAAAATTTCAAGAAAAACTACTTTATTTTCAAGAAGAAAAAAAAAGGTAAACCATATTTAAACATGTAAGAACATATAGATGAAACTATTCCAAATTTTTAACTCCCAGAGTTAGGGCTGGGAGAGATAGCTTAGTGGTTAAGAGCACTGACTGCTCTTCCAAAGGTCCTGAGTTCAAATCCCAGCAACCTTGTGGTGGCTCACAACCATCCACAATGAAATCTGACGTCCTCTCCTGGTGTGTTTGAAGACAGTTACAGAGTACTTACATAAAAATAATGAATAAATCTTAAAAAAAAAAAAAAAAAAAAAACTCCCAGAGTTGGCAGAAACACACTAAAAAGAAAGATAACAGCTAAGAGAAACGCTACAAAGCAATCTTCGTGATTTTCAAGTAAACACAGAAAATGCTTGGGGAACGTCGCACATAATCAGCTTTGTGGAAAATGACTGCTTACTCCAGGAAGGGAGCGAGGGAGAGCTACTCCATCTGCTCCAAATGCTCGGCTGGAGACCGAGACCAGACTCAACTTCAGCCACGCAGGGTGGGCGGGCGGGCGGGCGAGCTGCCTTGCTCCTGCCATCCCACAGCTGCAGGACAGAGGCCCAAAGATCAGGAGCTCAAGGTCAGTCAGGCTTGGCTACCCACAGAGCTAGGCTGGCCTGGACCATATGAACTCTATCATCAAATGACAGTAGCCAAGCTCACACAGACCTGGGAAGAACAGCAGACAGGCCTCACCTGTGCATGAGGCTCTGACCCCAGAAATGTACAGGTTATCCCTGCAGTTAAAGCTTTTATCATGAAGCCCCAGACAGACCACTTTTATCCCAAGGGACAGAGAACTTTCAGGATGGAGAACTTTCTGTACGGAGGAGGAAGCAAGGGGGTTGCAGGAGGCTCACACTGGTCTACACCCACTCAGGGACAGATCGCCTCATGCTGCCCTGCTGCTGCCGACTCCCTCAGCAGCCACTGATGCTGCTTCTAACGCTTCCTAGGGAGTACAGGGTCTGAGAGGACAAGCACTTGAGCAATCTCCACAGGGTGCAAGTCCATCCAGGCGACACAGGCATCGGAATGAGAAGGGCAGATGCAGCTAACTCACAAGATAAGGATGTGACTTACTCTGTAACCATCGCTCACGGCGAAGCTTCAGCTTTTCCTTCTTAGGCAAAATGGCCTTTGGCTCTGCACCTGAGGAGAGAGCACAGGAGTAATGAGGTCAGTGTCTGTGCGGCCCGGGGTCTCCCCATCCCTGCAGAGGCTAAGGTCGATGACAAGCCTGTGAGTCCCCAGGTGATGAACAGCCTCAGGCTCATGCAGCAGTGGGTCCCTGTGCTGGTACAACACTGTCAGGTTCTCCAAGCTCAGCTGGACCCCAGTGTATTTGGGGAATGTGAGGATACCACAGCGCTAACACCAGGTCTTGGGCATGACAAACGGTCACCTTCCATGCCAGCATTAGGACCAAAGCATGAAAACAAAGTGCCCGTGACTCCTCCTGTCCTCAAGATTGCTCCCATCCCTGCAACGAAGCCTACAGCCCTGCATCTCCAATCTTCTGGTGGTAGCTTCCCCTGCCTGGTTTTGTCTTCTCTTCCTTGTGCTCCTTGGCCTCAAATAACCTGCTATGGTGTTCTGATTGGCACATCCCTACTGTAATGGCTGAACTGTGTTCCAAATCCAGTGCTGCAGTGCTAACTCTTGGTTCTTTAGAATGGAATGGCAGGCAGCCAGGCATGGAAGCTCATGCCTTTTATAATCCTAGCACTCTGAAGGCTGAGGGAGAACAGCCTTTAAGTTAGAGGCCAGCCTGGGCTACACAGTGAGTTTCAAAAGGAAAAGTAATATGACTATCTTTGGAGACAGGGTTTGATGGTGAGTTCTGGTTGCTGACTTGGCATAATGGATATGTTGGCTGATAAGGGACATTTTTAATTAGGTTGAGGTCGGAAGACCCACCCTGAATATGGGCAGCACCGTTGCAGGGCTAAGCTCTGGACAGGAGGGATGCAGAGGGCAAGCTCAGCACTAGGATGCTGATGTTACTCCATCGCTCTCTGCTCCGATGGTGGAGATGATCTGACCTGCTGCTTCAAGTTCCTGTGGCTTCTATGTCCCTGAACTGATGGGACTGTAACCTGGAATTGTGAGTCAAACAAACCCCTTCTCCCTTACGTTGCTTTCCTCCCTTACGTTGCTTTCCTCCCTTACGTAGTTTGGCCAGGTTGTTTTAGCACAGACACAGGTCTTGGGGCCAAAGAGGTGGCTCGGTGGTTAAGAGCACTTGTTCTCACACAGAACCTGGGTTCAGTTCCCAGCTACTGCACGGCAGTTCACAACCATATATAACTTGTTTTAGGGGGACCGAGACCTTCCTCTGACTTCCACGGGCACTGGACACACAGGGTGCACTTACATACTTGCAGACAAAATACTAATATAAATAAAATGAAAATGGAAAAACCAAAATTTTGAAGGCATGGGTCCCCATACAAAGGTGGTCTACATACAGGGAGGTCCCCTTTACAGATGAAATGAGACCATCAAGGTAGCCCTGATCTGACTTTTCCTTAGATGAAGACCAGGACACAGGTATATTCAAAGGGAAGACCATGGGGGGGGGGGGACGACTATGTGCTGGCCAAGGAGGACCAGGACACCCATGCCCCCATGCCCTGTCACAACTGCTACACCGTTCTCCAAAACCATGGCAACAATACACACTGAAGCCACTGGGTCTGTAGTACTGCCATCTGAGTTAAGTCCACCTTCTTAGACACCGGCCAAGGAGAGGCCTTGTATAGACTGCCAGACTCTGCTGGTCACCACTGCAGGCAGAGAGGGCCTCTAGGCACTTGTCTGGGGACATTGAAGAACACAAGTGGAGATATATCTGCACCAGGAGCCAGAAGACACGGTCCCACTTTTCAAAGGAGAAAACCAAGGCTGACCACTGCATACTCTGTGGTAACATCAGTTGGACCTGTCCCACCGACCAGAAGTTGACTGACTGGGGCATAGACAACCGGGCTATGTGAGCAGAAAGGATAGACAGCACTGATGGGCTGGCTCTGAGGGGCCTGGACAATGCTAGCTGGGCTTCCTCTCTCTAAGGATGGTCTCAGTCCAGTGGAAGGCAGCTGGAACCAGCTAGGGACACTGCCCAGCCAGAGCAGCAGCCCTGCCCATGATGAATAAGAAGGACTAAGTGTGGAACTGAGAACTATGAGGCAGGAGGAGGAGCTCCTACTGGTTACTGGGCCTCGGGCACCTGGGTTGTAGCGTTTTGGTGGGATGGAGGGTGGGGATCGGATCACTGGAATCTTTCCCTGCTGCTACTCTGTCCCAGAACAACACAAGGAAGGTCCATGCCCTTGGCCTTAACTGCCTTTCCCAGACCTGACATGGTTTTAGCCACAGAGAAGAGAGAACATGGTTTTAGTTCCTAAGAACATGTGTAGGAAACATGGTCTCCTGCCATCTCGTACATGTAGATGTTCCTGGATTGTATGATGGAGAACCTGCGTGTCTAAGGATAAACGTGGCAGAAGCAAGTTCTGTCAGGAGAAGCTGGAGAACCTGGTAAGCTGCTTCAGCCTCTGTTGAGAGGACGGGGACAAAGCCTGGGCGTTTGGTGACTCAGTTTCTCCCCATAGCTAGGGTCAAGGTGCTGGGGTCTGGTGCCCATGCTTCCAGCCTAACTCTACCTGTTCATTTTCCCTAGAAGAAGGGCCGGGGCTGTGCGCCTTGGGCTGGGCTGGGATAAGAGGGCCCAGGCTCCGTAGCTACTCCTCCAGCTGGCCTGACAGATGGAACATCCGATGCACTTCCAGTGCACCAGACCTAGGCAGGTGTCACATGACTAGAAGCAATGTCAAACCACAAGTGAGGTGACAACAGGCCTAATAGTGGGATGTCAGGCTGGGGTGGGACTTGGGGTTTTCTGAGGTGCATGGAAACTTGTAAGAAAAATGGGCCTGGCACAGCCAAGACAGCACCAACGGGAGTGGGAGCTCACACAGAAGTGCCCAGTGGGAAGACATCCCAGGGGACAGGAAGTAATTCTCTCTAAATGATTCTTTCAACTTTTGGTAATTGTGCAATTACTCCAAAGTAAAAATAACACCGAGGTCATTGGAGACTGGCCCTAGCAATCACATGCCTAGCACCGCACACAAGGAAGGATGTTGGAGCGGGCTACTGAGAACGCTAGCTAGAATGTGACCTTTTTAGCCCTCCGTCGCTCCGGAGAAACAGAACCGAACAGGCTGTTCTTGCAGATGCAAAGGGTTTGGAATGCTGAGGTCATGCAGAAGCTGAGGCCTGACGCAGCCCTAGGATCCTGCTGCACTTGGCACTGATGGTCACACTCGCTTCACTGGACTCTGCAGTGAAGACTGACGGTTACTCCCTGTGGGCAGAAAGACAGGCCCAGAAACAGGCAGCAACCAGACAGACATGGGTAGCCTCCATGATGAGGACGGGGATGTCTGTGACGTCAGCAGGCCTGTGCTGGCTAGAATACATACACAGAATGAGCTGTGGCTGCTGCCCAAACAGAGGGGGCTTCACAGGAGCACTGTGACAGAACAGCAGCTCAGTCCCAGCTGAGCTGGGGACAACAGAGCTTGGAGGCCTCTCCCTGGCTACCAGTTGTCACGGCATCCGCTGCAGCCTTTATCCTGTGAAGGAAGGAGACAGAGCCCAGCAAGCATTTCTGAGACTTGACAGTACCAACTGCTGTACTGGGGCAGGGCATCTCAGCCCCAGCTTCCTTACCAGAGACCTGGAACTTGGAACAGGTACCAGGATTACTGGGCCCAGGGCAGGCCAGGCCCAAATGCTTAACATTGACTCCCATCTACAGCTTACTCTTAAGGATGAGCAAATTGTTTAAAATAAAATTTGCAACAAAGTGAGACCTAAACCAATCACCATGGACCAGGCTGAAAGCAAGACTACTGGACAGACAGGAAGGGTGAGAACAGCAGTAACCTCAGCCCTGCATCAGGATTTCCCAGTGCCAGAGAGAGATGGAGATGTAACCAGCAGTCCTCCCGGGATGCTCAATGGTCACAGCGCGGAAGGAGAGGGGCAAGCAGTCTGTGTTGGTCAGCCTTCTAGTACTGTGACAAAATAGCTCAGATAAGCAGCACTGGAAAAGCCGTGTGCACCAGGGTGAGAGAATGGGTTTCAGAATAAAAGGAAGTGGGCTGGAGAGCTTGGGCAGTATTAGTGCTGGCCGTTCAAGCCTGAGTGTTTGAACCCTATACCAGTAGCCAGCAACAGTCAACTCTCTCACACTGCTGTGTGACCTCAAAACACATGAGGCTTGCTCTTGTGCACATAAACGTATACGCACTGCATACACAGACTAGTAATAAGGCATGCAGTTAAACTGTAAAAAATAGGAAGGGCTAGGTATCTGTGAGGGATTGTCTAATGAGGCTAAATGAGATAGGAGGAATTACCCTAAATACAGGCAGAGCCTCCCACCCACAGCCTGGAGCCCTGGACTGCAGAAAAGCAGAGAGTGAGTTGAACACAGTATCCATTGCTCTCTGCCTCCTGACTGTGGACAGGGGCAGTGGCTCAGGAAGGCATCTGGGTACCAACGGGCCAGGAAAACCGTACAGTGTCCCTGGGGTTGTCAAGCGCCCCCCCCCCGCCTCAAAAGGCACCTCCCTGTGGAATTTGGGAAATACACAGGGCAAGGGTATCCCAAGAGAGGCAGCTGGGTCAAAGGTCAAGGTCATAGGAAAGGAGCTGCTAACACAAGGTGACATCTGCATCCAGCACACGCAAGCAAGACTTTCCTCTTCCTGTTCCCCCTCCACACATACACACAAATTTTATCTCCAAGCCTACAGCTGCCCTCTAGCCCAGTTGTGGATCGATGGTGGGATTCCCCTCCCTTGAAGGATTTTGAAGTAGCTGGGAACAACCTGTAATAACAGAAGAGCCCCTGAGTCTTCTGGTTCCAAACAAGAGCCACCGGGAAGAAATGACACCTCCTTGAGGCTACCTGTCGTCAGGTGAGGTGGCCTGGGATAAAGCACAGAGATAATTCTCTGAGTACCCACAGGCTGAAGGACCAGGTGGGTCCTGAAGTCAAATGGGCATGCGGTTCTGAACAATGGAGCATGCAGTAGGCCCCACGTGATGTGATGTCACACACAGGACCCACACTGGACCAGGCTCAGCAGGTCACCAAGGCAGGGTCAGATGTCCCTGCTGATGCGTATCCTTTTCTTTTCATACAACTCCAAGTAGAGGCAGGGCCCTAATGGTCAAGCCTCTGCTACAGGGCTGGCTCTGTACTTACAGAGCTAAGGCCAGGCCTCTAGCAGGGCAGGGAGAAGGAGCCATATCCAAGTATCCTCAAGACTGAGCACGCCAGGACCCCAAGAGCCTTTACACCAGGTCCTATCTCCTGGGGTCCCACAAGAGTTCTGGGCAGGACCACCAGCACAGAAGGGCAATTCCTGCTGGGTAGAGGTGGGCACTCAACATGGTCCACTCACCGAAGAGCACAGGAGGCACACAGGCAGTGAGGTTGGCTGGTGAGCCCACACACATATTCTACTACATGTTCTGCTACTGCATGTTTAAACTGTTTATATGGCCTTAAAACAGGCAGCTTTAGCCTGAGGAAAGTGTGGCCCGTCCTGCTATTTGGAACATGTTCCTGTCCCAATCACAGATGCAGACCTGCTTCCTTACCATAGGCCAGCCGCTATGCTCAAGCTCTGGAAAGAGAATCTGGTAGGTCCTGGCACCTTATATACTAAAGCTGCAGGAAGGACAGAACCAGGCCTTGGCTGGCTCCCTGCTGGCTCCCTGCTGGCACGTACAATCACTTCCGCATCACACTCCACAGCTAGGTAACTGAGGACCCAAGGAATGTCACTGGAAGGGACACACAGAAACAGTTACTGGACCGTGTCTGTCAACAGGTGTTTGGCATCTCTACAAGATTTGTCCACCAGTATGTCAGCCTAGCACCCCACAGCTCAGCAGCCAGCACACACACAACACAGCAGCCAAGGTCAACTCATGCTGTGACTTGCTCCTAGAGTTTGTTCCCGTGACTCCCTGCTCTGTGCAAAGGCTAAGCCTAGGAGCGGAATGGAGACAGTGATGCGTACATCCTACTGGCTGCCGTAGCTCTGACTTCACAGCATTCTTCTAAACAATTCCTAAAGAAACTCATCCTCTGAGGGTTCCACACACAGAAGGAAGTCGCTTGCTGCAGGTCCCCTGCCCCAGGACCTAGGAAGGAAATGAGGCTCTGCTGCCCTCTGCTGGCCAGAGTCACGGAGGCCTACCGCTCATAGGAGGGGGAGCCTGAAAATGCACATTCACACTCTGCTAAGCACAGGGGAGGTCAGGGTCTGAAAAGATACAACCAACCAACCGGGCAGGAGCCTGTCATGATGCCTGAGGAGACCATGGAGTGCACTCTGGGTTTCCTGGGGCCACATCACACAGCCTAGGGCTCTTAATGACCTCTTTCCCCGCCTCCCAGTGGCCTTTGCCCCATGATCGAGAGAGACTGGTGGGGTGGTTCCCATGTTTCTCACAGCCTCCCCCACCCTGGCTCTGCTCTCCTCCTCTACAGGACTTGCCTCAGCCTGCCCACGGCTCGGAGCTAGAGTCCAGATGATAATCTGGAAAACGGATTGGTTTGTTTTCTGCAGTCTTCTAGTGTGCGGGCACAGAGAACTGGAAATAAAATCTAAATGTGTGCTTGCAGACTTTCTCCTCTGAACAGCACACAGTCATGTTCTAGCTTCGTGCCCAAGGTCAGCAAAGGCGGTCCCAGACAGCATACTGTGACCATCTGCCAGGCAGCGGCACGACCAGGCTCACTGCATCAGCTCAAGCCTTCTGCACACCAGGTAACACACCACGTGCAGGATGGGGGTGGGAGAAAGACTGCTTCATGCTGTCTGCCACAACTCCTTCCACACCGGCCAAAAGAGCAGGCAGGGGAACCACAGGCCACTTCACGGGAGGATCACACGGGCAAGACCCTCTATCCCATAGGACAAAGGTGAGTTTGTTGGCCAGGGACAGGGTATCTCCAGAGCAGCCTCACTCCTTTTCCCAGGGCGAGAGGTGAGGACACGTAAGTCAGAAGCCCCACAGCACAGCCGCAGAGCCCAGCACCTCCCAGGCTGAGATCTTGTCTGCCACAGGAAGATAAGCTCAGGGAAGCAGGAAGGGGCTGGTTCCCAAGGTACCAACAGAAAGATGAGAGCTGCCACCAGCAAAGCACTCACAGGGACACTGGCCATGCCACCTCCTGGGGCTACAAGCCTGTTCATGGTATGGCAGCCCATGTGTACACATGACGGTCATGGCGATGTCTAGTCTCTTCAGGACCATTCATTGCACTTAGAGCTACCTCAGTTCCTGGGCTAAGTGTCGAGTTGTTTGTGAGAGAGGGGCAAGAGGCGCTGCAGTGATGCATACAGTAAAGCACCCACAGGCAGTGCTGGTGCCCCTGAAACCAGCAGGTCACTGAGATGACTATGGAGCTGTGTATGAAGTCCTCAGTAAATGTGTATTGTCCACATGGTGGGCATCAGGGACCCCAAGGCCTCAGACCCACAGAAACAGCAAAGGCTTCTTCTGGTCCAAGTACAGTGTTTACCATTGATCAGTGAGTACAGAAACCACCAACTACACCTTCAGCCTTGCAGACGACTGCAGCGTGAGACTGCTGCCCTACAGAGAGAGAGCCCTTGGTCTGGCTCCTTGGTGCTTGACACAAGCTAGACTCATCAGAGGAGCCTCCAACGAGAATATGCTGCCATAAGACAAGGCTGTAGGCAATGCTGTACAGGACTTCCTTAACCAGTGATCAATGGGGGAGGGCCCAGCCCACTGTGGGTGGTGCCATCCTTGGGCGGGTGGTCCTAGGATGTATAAGAAAGCAGGCTGAGCAAACCATGGGTAGGGGTAAACCAGTAAGCAGCACCCCTCTGTGGCTGCTACATCAGCTCCTGCTTCTGGGTTCTTGCCATGTTTGAGTTCCTGCCTGGCTTCTCTCAATGAACTGCAATATGTAAGCCATATAAACCCTTTTCTCCCCATGTTATCTTGGTCATGGTGTTTCGTCACATCAGTAGAAACCCTAAGACACCATGAGTTCCCAGACTGCCTATGTGTCCTCCATCGGAGAGAGCACAGCCCGCCAGAGGCTTTCTTGTCCGTGTGTCCTTTCTTCATTCCTGCATTACCCCAGTCAGGTTTGAGCACCAAGTCATGCCCGATGCAGCGAGAGACTGAATCAAGGACTCAGCTCCCTTTGTGACCACTCTGACACAAGTCAGGTGTCCCTCCACCTGCCTGGCTCAGAGACTAAGCTGGCCATGAACAGAAGTAGCCAGTACCAAGAACACAGAAGGTACCAGGCAGCCAGAAGAATGATGCGGAGAGGGGTCTGAGATGCGGACCTCGAACCCTGGGAGACGCAGGCTTTGACCGTCTCAGCCAGGAAGGAGTATGGTAAAGGACTGGGGTTTTCCAACCGCAAGTCCCTCCTACACATGGGGCCCTCCCCAAAGGATCTTGCAGGCATTGTTACGGCCAACAAGCTGCTGATCTTTTGTGCTAGTGGGCAGAGGAAGAGGCAGGTCTATCCTACTTCGTCAGGACATTCTGTGAGGTCTAACAGTCACTATGTCTAGCTTAAAGTTAACTGAGGACAGGTATGTGGGACTCAAGGTCAGAATAACAACTGGAGAGACAGCCAGTCAGAAGGGCCACCAAGAAGGTGAGGGCTGATTAGGGGACAGGTGATACATACACCAGGAAGAGTCCCTGGATGTCTCAAAACCACCCCTAAGGAACTAAAGTTGGCTGTAGACTGGATGAGTCCTACATCAGGATCACCTTTCTCCTGGCGACACCCTGTGCCCAAACACATGAACTGAGGCATCACGGGCACGGAGAACCAGGGCTACGCTCTGGCCAGAGCTATACATGGTCCAAGCCAAGGGGCCATTCCCATGTCCCCCAAACCCATCTCTGCCACACACTAAGACTGCAGTCCCTATGACCCTCTCAAAGAGGCAGGCCGTGGGAAATACATGCAACTAAGGAGGTCAAAGGCCGCTCTATAAAGGTTCTCAGAAGTCAGATGTGATTTGTCCCTTATTTAAGGTTTTATGCATATATATGGGTATACACTTTTTTTGTTGTTGTTGTTTTGGTTTGGTTTTTCAAGACAGGGTTTCTCTGTATAGTCCTGGCTGTCCTAGAACTCACTTTGTAGACCAGGCTGGCCTCGAACTCAGAAATCCGCCTGCCTCTGCCTCCCAGGTGCTGGGATTAAAGGTGTGCGCCACCACACCCGGCATGGTACACAAATTTTTAAAACATCATTTTCTGAAGGATTCAATCAGGTACAGTCTTCAAGCTCTCTCTAGATAACTGTTACATTAACTCTTTTGAGGAAGCGTTGTTATCAAGTTGGGGCAGGTCAGAGGGTGACAGGTGGCTCCAGGATCATCCAAACAACAGGGCCTGACAGAGGTTCTAACAGGAAAAGGACATGACAGAGTTGAGGGAGGCACTGCCAAGGTAAGGCCAAGTTCTTCAGGTCCAGTTGGCAGTAAGAGGGCCCATAGCTGAGAGGAAACCTACGAACATCTTGCTGTCCCAAAGAAGGATATGCTAACTCCTCTGCAGTTGTCTAGCCTGGTCATCGTGCTGAGCCCACCTCACGAATAAGGAGCAAGGAACCAGAATTTGCTGAATGCCTGGACCTTTCTGGATAAGGTAACCTCAGTCTCTACGAGGTGGGTCTGTCACCACTTTATATACACCAAGACTGGCAGTTAAGAAGCACTGACTGCTCTTCCAGAGGTCCTGAGTTCAATTCCCAGCAACCACATAGTGGCTCACAACCATCTGTAATGGGGTCTGATGCCCTCTTCTGGGGTGTCTGAAGACAATGACAATGTACTCACACATATGAAATAAATCTTAAAAAGGAAGAAGAGGAGGGGGAGGCGGTGGCAGCTGCGGAGGCGACAATGGTAGTGCTGGGTGTGGTAGTACATGCCTTTAATCCCAGCACTCGGGAGGCAGAAGCAGGCAGATCTCTGTGAGTTCAAGCCCAGCCTGGTCTACAAAGTGAATTCCAGAACAGCCAGGACTACATAAAGAGAACCAGTCTCAAAAAAAAAGAAAGGAAGAAAGGAAGGAAGGAAGCCACTGGTAGCCAGGTGTGACAGTGCATGCCTTTAAAACCAGCACTTGGGAGGCAGAGGCAGGATAGCCTAGTCTACAGAGCAAGTTCCAAGACAGGCAGGTCTACACAGAGAAACCCTGACTTGGGGAAAAAAAAAAAAAAAAGAATGAGTCTGGTCACAATACCTTCAGCAGCAATTAGAACTGTCTTCACGGGGAGGGCAGGAAGGGGAGGAAATAAAAAAACTGTCTTGACTAGATGGCGACCACAAGGCCTGCCTGCTTTCTGCCACGCTGACAACACAGGCGCAGCATCAATGTTGCAGGTAAGTTATCTAGTGTAAGCACGCTCAGAATTTATGAATGGAATGCCGGGCAGCCCGATACCTGCTTCAAAAGACTCCTTGTGTGGCACCAAGGGTAGGCACCGGCATGTGGCACTCCTCAGCGCTAGTCTTTCTACTTTGGTATACTTTATTGTTCTTTTTTAATTTTTCCTGTAAAAGTAACATCTCCTTTAGTCTTGCTTTGAGACGGGGTCTTTCTACACAGCCTTGTTTTTTCCTGGAACTAGATGTGTAGTCCAGGCTGGCCTTGAATGTAGAGACTGGCCTGCCTCAGCCTCTCAAGTGCTGGGATTTAAGCTATGCAACACATGTCATGCCTAGTGTCATCTTTTAAAACACGGGCTAGTCCACAGGCAGTTAGGCTGCCCTCTCGACTCTCCCAAGGCAGGAACTCACCTCTCTTCAGGGACACCACACTCCTCTGGTCCAGCTCCAGCCTCTGCACCAACGCACTAGGGTCTATCTGTGTCCTGGCAAAGATGTCATTGTGAACGAATGTCCAGTCCTGCAGTCCCAACAGGAGAAGAGAGAGGACATCAAGTTGACCTTTGGTTTGAGAGTCACACAGCGAGAAGATGCTAAGGCGAAAGTCCTCTACTTCTCAGCCGGGGAGGCCCCGGAAGAGTATCTACATCCTTGTTCCCAGATCAGGCCTGTTCCTTCCTGCCCCCATCAGAGTTGGGACAATTAGAGTCTTGGGTAGTAGAGCCACATTAGCACAGGGCCTGAGCACAGCCTCCTTGCAAACATACGCAGATCCAGGAGTAGCTGTGAGGTAAGGCATGACTGCTGCTTACAACTGTATGCATGGGCCCTCCCAGGAGTGAGTAGAGGGAATCCTCTAAGTACTGGTCCTTGGGCATCTCTGAGGAACAAAAACAGGAATTACCAACCACATAACCCTCCAGTGAGGCAAAGACGCGGCTGGGTGAAGGGACATAAAAACAATCTCTGTCAACATAAGGCTTAAACTTGAGCCAAGTTACCAAATTAAAAGAAAAATGGGAAAAATAAGAATCAATGGCTGCACAGCACCTCCCGTGGGTGTGGGAGAAAACAGAAGCAGCTCTCAGTTTGGCCACAACAACAAATAAAAGCTGGGCACAGTGGGCTACAGCCTGGGCAGAGGGAAGTGACAAGCTGGGTGGGCTAGGGTGAAACCTTGTCTCAAAAGAATAATGAAACAATGAGATGAGGTAAAATAAAAATAAGTAAGATCTCCAAAGCCAAAGCAACAAGCAAGAGCCAGGGACACGGGTGGATGCCATGCTTTTAACCCCAGCACGTGGGAGGCAGAGGCAGGTCAATCTCTTATGAGTTCAAGGCCAGCCTGGTCTACAGAGTGAGTTCCAGAATAGTCAGGGCTACATAGAGAGACCCTGTCTCAAACACACACCAGAGACAGAGACACAGAGATAGACAGAGGCAGACAAAGGTAGACACACACACAGTAAGACTATGAATGAATCTTAACTAGGAGCTGGAGAAATGGATGACTCGTGGTTTAAAGCACTTGCTGTTCTTGCAAACGACCTAAGTTTGGTTCCCAGCACATACAACCATGCCTAACTCTAGTTCCAGGGGATCCACACCCTCTCTGGCCTCTCACAGTACCATGTGTGCATGCGGTATAAACATACATGCGCTCAAAACACATGCATAAAAGATTTTAAAATAAACCTCATCTGTCGAATGACATTGTGTTGGCTTTACAGAAGTATGAAACGTGGTGCACAGTAAACGCGTGAAAACCCCGCTTTAGCATTACTGATGGGAAGCCGTCGGCTCCGCGGTCCAATAATATCCCTCCTGTTGCTCCTATGCAAACTAGAAAACACTGCCGGGCAGCTGAAGGAGGAGCACGAGGCAAAGAATGTAGCCTGTGTGTGGATGTATCGTGCAACCCTGACAATATTGTGCTGAGTGAAAGAACCCAACACAAGAAACCAGTCTCCCTCCATTCACAGGCTGTTCAGAGCAGAAGCCAAAAGCAGATTTTTGGTTGCATGGGTGGATGGGGCCGTGGTTACTGAACCTCAGGCATGCCCTCTTCTTTACTTAAAGCCCCGTGCGGACTTTAAAGAGCCTTTGCTAGAGCCCTGAGACATTTCCAGAGCGTAGTGGGATGCTTTCCCCCAGCGATGGAGCTCACACCCCAACCGAGAAGGCATGACGGCTAAAGGTGGGCCGGGTCAGGACCCTAACCAGAGTGGCAGGAACACACACAGAAGAGCGACACCCAACCATGCAGGGCTCCTGATCTTTGGAGATCCGGCTCGGCGGAGACCTGGCCCGACACGCACCCCACACCTCACCTTCGCCACTGCTCCGCCCGCCGGGGCTTGTGGGAGCGCGGGCTCCGAGGCGCGGGGCACAGGGCCGGGTGCAGCCTCCCCGTCGGGTCTCACGGCCGCCCGGTGCACACGAGCCCGCAGCGCCCTCACTTTCCCCATCTTCCCTGGAGGTTTCCGCCTGCTAGCAACGCCGCCTCACTAGTGGAAGAGCCTCCCGGAAGTGCTCCCAGACAGCCGGAAATAGAGCCGCGGCTGCGTAGATCGGCGTTCGGCCGGTCCCCGGAAGTGCCTCCCGTAGCGCGTGCGCAGTTGCGGTGCTTACGTCGCGCGCTCCCGCTAGCGCGTTAGACGTGTGGCGATGTGACTGCAGCCAAGAGCCAGGGAAGTAAAACTATAGAAGCCTCCGGTGCACGTTACGCCATGTTTCTATCGCGCGCGTCTGGAGTAGGGAGACAGGTTCACGTCGGTTTTACTCATGCGGGTCTTTATGTGTGCAGCATGGCGTTTCGTCCTTAAAACAGGTCCTGGAGTTGGGGACTTTGCACTTCCACTTAAATGGGTACCAGATGGACCGAGCGGCCTTCGTCTTCCTGCACAGTCGGCTCCGTGTCCAACAGCCCCTGTGCACCCAGTGCGGTATTGCTTAAGGAAAGCAACGACGAAGGGTGGTTCCAACTCTTCACCCAAATGACACCTGTAAAATACAATACAAAACCAAAGTGAGCTATAGTTGGAGCCACAAAAGAAAGTTGGTTCCAGGCACAGCCAGGATAGAGGCCTTCTGCCTTCTTCCCTTCTAGGGTAGAGAGCATCCTGGATGCCAGGACGTCTCTGCTCAGGATCCACAGTGAGATGGGATTTGTGGGGAGAAGGTGAGCCCAAAGCGGAGTCCGGTGCCCCACAGTGGCTGAAGTAGCAGAGCACGCCAGGGAGCAGAGCCAATAAGCATCTTTCCGATGCGGTTTCTCATCGGGGGCTGCCTCCAAGTTCCTGCTCCTTCCCTGACGATGAGATCCAACCTGTAAGATGTAATGAACACCTTCCTCCCCACGCTGCCTTTGATAAGTGTTTTTATCACAGCAACAGAAAACAATCTAGAACAGTGAGTGGCTGCAGGCCAAGCAGTGCACTAGGTGTGAAGCTGAGACAAACTAGATTGAATCAGGCGACTTGGAGAGACGTTTGAGCCAGAACAGCTGAATTGAATCAGCCAGTCAGAGTTCGGAAAGAGCTAGAAAAGGAGAGCGTAGTCAGCAGTAAGCCTCCGAGACAACAAGGACATCAAGCGAATAAAAGTTACTTTCGCAAGCCTGTTTTGAGATGACCTGGGAATAAAATCCATTGAACTCTTCACAACCTGGTTCATCTCCCCAGAAGATCTGGCAGCCAGAGCCACCCTAAAAGTTAGCCTGGCTTTTACCTAGGACAGACCCTCACCCCACCCCCACCCCCTAAATGTTTTCTCCTTCTCAACCCTCAGCAGTGTTCCTGTGCTCTGGGCTGTCCGCTGGACCCCAGGTTCCCCCATGGAGGATGAGTTGCTTAAGGCCAGTTCCAGGGCACCCCAAGGAACTCGCAAGTCAACAAAAAGTTAATTTTTTAGAACCCTCAATTCTTCTTCCTGCCGCCTGAGGGCGCTCGTGTCCTGCGCTTCCCTGGCTCCTGGCAAACTAGTTTTGCAGTTAGAGGACTGTACAGCTAGTTTTGCAGTTAGAGAGAGGACTGTACAGGTATCTCTGGCTAATCCCCCCCCCCCCCCCCTCGGGCTCTAGACCGCGACCCTGCTCCAATTCAACTAGAGTGTAGGTGTGAACCACCACCCGCAGGCTGGTCCACTGATACAGCTACTGGGAGCCGGGATGGGGGTTTGGGGCGAGGGGAGGCAGACACTGTATCATCGCGCCCAGCCCTGGAAACACAACTGCCAGACCCCACAGGAATCAGCAGGGTCCAGATCACCTCTCAGTTCTTCCCCAGCCCCAGTGACTGATCCAAGACAGTTCTGCCTGGCTTTTCTCGGGGAGGAGGGCTCCCTTGAGCCTCCCAGGGAGGTGGCCAAGTTTGCTGGGTCCACCTTTCTTTGTGTGACCTAGCCAAGGCCTGAGCTTTTTCAAGCCTAGTTTCCCTGTTTCTACAGTGAGAGTGGGGTGGGGGTTAGAATGAGCTGCTTGAGGACTAAGAGAAAAGTGAGAGCCAGGAAGTGACCCCTAGCAGCTTATAGTTGGAGATCACAGATTCCCAGGGCTGGGCAGAAAAGAGGCTAGTCTCACAGTGTGAAGGGCCGGAGCCCCAGGCACAGGGCTGGCACAAACACACAGCATCTCGGAGGCCCAGGACCTTCTGGTGACAGAACCTGCAGCACAGAGTCCTAATTTGACTCTGATCATGGGTGCTAGACCAGCCGCTCAAGGCAGTGGGGCAGGGAATTGGCCTCCTGTCCTTCACAGCTTCTGGGGGGGGGGGGCTGGCTGAGCACCAAGGCCCAAGGTCTTCCAGCCACCTGGGTCAAACTGCAAAGGGCACAGAGCAACTTCCCAGGAGTTCCCTGAAGTCTGGTGATCAGGGAGATGGGGAAGGGCAGGCATGGGTGTCCATGTGCCGTTACCTCCCAGACCCTCTGGTGTGTACATTGATGAGAGGCCAAATCTTTGAAGATCAGACTCCATTTTAGAGAACCTGACCTAAGTTTGAACTCGGGTAAACTAACAGGCTGGTACCTAGCATTAGTTTCCAAGTTGCCCCCCTCCTCAACAAAACCTGAGCCTAGCTCCAGTCTCTAGGCTAATTCCCAGCAAGACCAGCATCTCCAGGTTATACCCTCAACATGACCAGTATCTCCAGGTTATTCCCCCGACAAACCTGCATCCCCAGGTTACAAGCCCACCCCTGCCTAATGACCACCAATGCAGAGGGGAACAGAAGATAATTTTATGATCTGACTCCCAGATTGAAAAGCCACAGTGGTTTTCCAATTAGATGCTTGCACACTTAACCCTCCCCCTGCCCCCAGTTGCTGTTTGTATAAAGCCTTCCCCTGATAGGTATTTGGGCTCCCCCAACTACCAAAACCGTCCCGAGAGATGGTGGTGCATTGGAACGGCCCAAGTTAGCTCAAATAGAATAGAAGCTAGACCCTGCTGTGAGTTGCATCAGATTGGTTCCTATCTGTTTGTTTTGTTTGTTTGTTGTTTGTTGGGTTTTTTTTTTTTTTGATTTTTTCAAGACAGGGTTTCTCTGTGTAGCCCTGGCTGTCCTGGAACTCACTTTGTAGACCAGGCTGGCCTCGAACTCAGAAATTCGCTTGCCTCTGCCTCCCAAGTGCTGGGATTAAAGGTGAACGCCACCATGCCTGGCTTCCTATCTGTTTTTTGAGGGGGTCACAAACACTTCCCTGGCACTACATTGATGCCACTGATTCTGTGGGCCTAGGCTAATTAGGAAGGAACCTGGCACCAAGGACAGAGAGACGACCACTGGGTAGGTGTTACCTCTGCCCCAGTGATCTTTGACTTCTTTCTAGCTTTGTTGATGGCTGGAGTCAAAACTGTATTTGGGTATCTTAGTACCATTTGTAGTCAGGTTATCTCCATAGCTGAGATTTTCCCGCAGTTTGGGGTCTCCCATCACACTTAGCTCCTGAGACTGAGGCAGCCCCACACTCCTACACTACAGAGGAGGAAGGGCCAGCAACCCGTCCAGGGTGTGTGTCCCTGCCTGTTCTGTGGGAAGCCACATGGTGACACCCAGGGCGGTTCAGAGGAAATGAGCAAGGGGAAGACCCATGTCACAATTTCAATAAAGTGCCAAGAACCAAGGGGACTGAAGATATGAGAGGCCCCAGTAGAGAGCCCAGATGGTGACCCTGATGCCCTTGTCCTTAGAGGTCAATGATAAGATTAATCAAACTCTATCTCTCTTTTCCCATTGAGTCAGCCTGCTGAGTAGGTAGGGCTGGTTGCCTGGGCCTGAGTGCTTCCATGAAGTTGACTTATAATAACCTCCTTACTTATTATAAAATGAATACAGTTATTTAATAATTCAAAACACAGAAGAGTCAGCTAATATGTTAACATCTCCTGGATCCTAGTGCCCAGAGTTACCTGGCTGCTTCCTCCCGGGTCCAGGGGCCCATCATGAGTTGACTGCCACCACCGCTGCTGTCTTTAGATCTTGACCAGCAGTCAGCACTGCCACTGTTCTTACACTTGCTTTCTGAGCCCTAAGGTGGCCCAGCTACTTTTGTTTGTTTGGTTGGTTGGTTTGTTTTTCTTTTTTCTTTTCTTTTTCTTTCTTTTTTTTTTTTTTTTTTTTTTTTTTTTTTTTTTTTTTTTGGTTTTTCAAGACAGGGTTTCTCTGTGTAGCCCTGGCTGTCCTGGAACTCTCTCCGTAGACCAGGCTGGCCTTGAACTCAGAAATCTGCCTGCCTCTGCCTCCCAAGTACTGGGATTAAAGGTGTGCCCCACTGCTGCAGACTGGCCTCAGTCGGGCCCCCTCAATCCACGGGAGAAATCAGGGTTCCAGTTACAGGTGGGCAGGGAGTCGGCAAGAAGGGGGTGACAAACAGACACGGACACAGAGAGAGTGTGTATCTGAATGTAATTTGTCAACGTGAGCATCAGTCTTATATATTACAGAAAACAGAGATGTGAGGCCATCCAAGGTACATTGAAGTTATCTGATGCAAAACAGAAGAATGCATACTAAAAGAGGGATAAAACCCAGGGCCTCACACATCCCTAAGCATGCACTCTACCCCTGAGCTGCCCCAGTGCTCCGTTTCTGATGACTTAACTATCTTCACATGTACCGGACCTCTGCTGTGAGCCAGGCCTTTTGCAGGACCCTGTCACGTGTCCCAGTCAGGGAAACTGAGGCTTAGAGGAAGACACGGAGTACCTTAAGGATCTGACTGTTGCTTGTCGACTGTGCTGCGCCCCATTGCTGCCCCAGCCATCATGACTCCCAGACAGACAGAGAAGAGCAGAGAAAGGACCCAGAGAAGCAAGAGTTCAGAAATCAGACTTTGCATCAAATGCCACCCAGACCTTCGACTGATGCTTTCTCTCCTCAGGATGTTAAAAGTAGCTCTGTTCCAACCCTAGTGGAAACCACACGCTGAGCAGGAAGCAGCGGTTTGAAAACTGGAAAGAGAATCGACAAAGGCTAAGGGCAAGCAGAGGTCTAACCCAGGTGGGGCCTGGGTTGAGGCTAGGTGCCTCCTGTATGACTCACGAACCTCTGACGGTTCCACAGATCAGCATGGCTCTTCAGGTGGAGGTGACTGGGCTAGTAGGAAGGTTTTTTGGCCTTCATGTTTTTGTAATGAAAATGTTCCTTCCTCCCCTTCCCCTCTTCCCACAACAGTCCTGTACTAGTTTGATTTTTTAATCAATTCTTTTTTTTAAAAGATTGATTTGTTATGTATACAAAGTTCTGTATGCGTGTATACCTGCACACCAGAAGACAGCACAAAGATCTCATTACAGATGATTGTGAGCCACCATGTGGTTGCTGGGGAACTGAACTCAGGACCTCTGGAAGAACAGTCAGTGCTCTTAACCTCTGAGCCATTTCTCCAGCCCCAATTCTTCTTCTTCTTCTTCTTCTTCTTCTTCTTCTTCTTCTTCTTCTTCTTCTTCTTCTTCTTCTCCTCCTCCTCCTCCTCCTCCTCCTCCTCCTCCCCCTTCTCCTTCTCTTTCTTCTTCTCCTCCTCCTCCTCCTCCTCTTATTTATTTATACTTTTTTTTTTTTGGACAGGGTTTTTCTTTGTAGCCCCGGATGTCCTGGTATTCACTTTGTAGATCAGACTGGTCCCAACTCATGTAGCTCTGCCTACCTCTGCATCCTGAATAATGGGATTAAAAGGCAGGCACCACCACCACCACCAGGCTTTAATCAATGTTTAACCCTTTGTTGTTCTGATTACACAAATGTTGTTCAGTGCTGAGCTAAATGGCAATTATGTTTTTGTGTACAACTTTCTGCTTTTCCTCCAGAGTTGGTAATTGCTTTTTTTTTTTTTTCTCAACTTCTTCTGACTCAGAGCCACATTTCCCTCAACTTCCAGGCAAGTTTGTAAAATGATTCTCAGAAAAGGCCCATGTAGTCCAGCCTGTCAGTCAGTCCCTCTGAGGAGAGCTAGGGATTTGAGTTTCGCCTATGAGGGTTTATTCCTATGAGGGCCAAAGTCCTGCAGCAATTAAATACTGTTATTAGCAACAGGTGATCCCACAGGCCTTCTCCGAGGGACCTAGCAGCCACTGTGTCAGCACCTGTCACCACCAGATGCGCTGGGTGTGTGCTTCAGATAAAAGGGCCCCCGGACACCCCAGATCCCTCTCTCTGGGTGTGTGTGTGTGTGTCCCCGTCACCGTCCTCTCTGCCTTCTCTCATATGTCTCTCTCTCTGTCTGCCTGTCTGCCTCTATCCACCTCCCCTCCCCACTCCCTCCCCTTCGACCGTGTCCCCTCTACTCTCCTCCCCCACCTAATAAACCTCTTACACTACATCTGTTGCATGAACCCACCAAAGGTACCCCACCCTTCGTACATCTGTTGCATGAACCCACCAAAGGTACCCCACCCTTCGTTCGCATTTTTATCCTATTGACTGTAACATCTTTTGGTGACTCAAGGAAGCAAGAAATTTGGCTTCTTCAGCTCCTTCCCACAAAGAGGAAGACAAAGGAGTAAGAGACTTGTCTTAGGGGAAGTGGTTGGGTGAGGAGCCATTGAGGTCAGGACTGGGGGAGGGAGGGACCATGGGAACAGCCCAGTTTCTTTCCCTCCATTCTGCGCTCCATCCTGTCCTGCGCTCACACCTGCCTGCCCTGCATTGGGAGGGCTAGGATCCCCTTGTGCCTGCTTGTGTGGTTCAAAAGTACCAAGTAAGAGCCCAGCACCCTGCACATTGCCCACAGGTTTCCGGTGCCACATCTCCCACGGCAGCTCTCGCCTACCCCTCCTCTTACCTCCTCCTGGTGCCAGAAACACCTCCCGCCCCTGGCTCACCGCAGAGGGGGGCCAATGCTAAATCTATGCTGCAAAAGGAAGTCTCTCAGGGGAAGGAGTCGAAAAGGACGGGGGCAGGGCACCAAAATACCAGAGTTGGGTCAGAGGGAAATTTGAACGGGTCGGGTGGGAGGGGCAGGGAGGCCCAGGGTTGCGGGCAGTCTGTGAGCAGTTTCTGAGCGTATTAAAAAGACAAAGTGCATCCTGCCTCAGTTCTTCCTCCTGCCTCTCTCTACTGGCACCTAGCCCCAGCGTGAGCAGGCTGGCCCTTGTTGGTACCGACAAGCAGTTCCCATCCATCGCTGACCTCTCCGATTGATCCTCTGGCATCCTCTCAGTATTAAGCGCAGCACCACTTCCCAGAATCCCAATTATCCCCAAGAGCCGCTAGCTTCTTAGTGGTAACTGGGATGGGGTGGGGTGGGGTATGGTAGTGCTTGGATGGGAAGAGAAAAAGATTGCACATGCGCGAGCACATGCAAGTGAGCATGCGCATGTACTTGTGCACGGGAACACACACACACACTAATAAGTCTTCCCACCCTCTTCTGTCTTTTTTTTTTTTAAGTCAAAATCTGACATAGCCAAGGATGGTCTTGTATTTCTGACCCCGCTGCCTTCATCTTCCAAATCTTGGGATTACAGGCTGGGGATTGAACCCAAAGCTTCATGGATGCTAGACAAGCACTCTACCCACGGATCTATGGCCCAGGACTCTTTCTCCTGTCTTGCTTCTGCTAACTTTGTTCCACCAGGCCTGGGTGATGTTCTGTGTTCCCACTCACTCTGTGTCCTGACAGGCTGCTGACCTGCTGGCCTCTTTTTTTTTTTTTTTTTTTTTTTTTTTGGTTTTTCGAGACAGGGTTTCTCTCTGTAGCCTTGGCTGTCCTGGAACTCACTTTGTAGACCAGGCTGGCCTCGAACTCAGAAATCCGCCTGCCTCTGCCTCCCGAGTGCTGGGATTAAAGGCGTGGGCCACCACGCCCGGCTCCTGCTGGACTCTTAACACAACTCAGTATTCTATAGGGCCAACTGCTTGGTCTCTGTACTAAAGAGAGGCCTCTCCTAACCCTCAGGGTCTTAGACTCCTACCTGTGAAAGTGAAAGAGACACATATGACCCAAAAGGGGAAGCCAGCCAGCTCCCAGAACTCAACTCCAGCTCCACCCACCCCTCCAGCCTCGGCCTGGCTCCTGCTGTAGTTCAGGAAAAAAGCAAAGGCACAGTGTTGTCTCTCGGTACTTCTGTAGGAAGGAAGCACACTCCTGCTCTCTGGCACCACCTGCCCTCCCAACTTGGACCAAATACAACCCAAAATTCAGTGGCTTGCCTTCTCTCAGCGGGCTGTCTCTGGCCTCTACTTGCTCACTGTGATGTGAGAGGCTGGTAGCTTCCTGCTCCTCCCATACCTCTTTCCTCTAGGCAGGGGCATGTCTGGCATTTTAGATGAATTGCTTTCTGTACTTGCCAGAATGTCACATAGAAAAATGTGACTGGGCTTTGGTTTCCAGCTTTGGGGGCAGGCTGTCCATTAGAGATACAGATGAGTATTGTATGTGGGGTCTACAGAAGTCAGGTGACATGGAGTCTCCAGCACCTGTCCTAGTGTATCCCTGCACTGAAGCTCTGCAGGAAGACAGAAGGGAAGGTGGGGGAAGGAAGGAGGAGGTGAAAGTGTGCATCGATACACACATACCACACACATACACATAATACACACCACACACATTCACACACACACACATATGCCATACACCACACACACATACATACACACACCACACATACACTACATACACACACACACCACACACATACACACCACACACCACACATACACATACAGGCCACACTACACACACACACACACCAACACAACTGACCATCAAGGCAGGGGGGTGTCTCCCCTGCTGGGTCATTATGGCTGTGCTCCATGCATGTCCTGTTCCCTGTGATCCTGCCTGGCCATCCATACTAGGTTCTCAAGGTCAAGTTGAGCCTTATTCCTCACCCAGCTGCTGCAGGTTCCCAGCTGCTGCAGGTTTGCCTCAGTGGCCCCTGCCAGCACCCGGATCTGCCAAGACAAGCTTCCCTTTTCTTTAAGTCCCCTCCTGTTTTCTGATGGTTTTCTCCTGTTTCCCATCTTTCTTTCCTCCCTTTCCCCCTTTCCGCTGTGAATATTTGAACTGCCCCATTCTGGTTCAGGAATTGGTCTCTTGACAGTTTTTGTATAGATGCGATGGTAATGTTTGCTGTCAAGTTGACCACTTTTAAAATCACCTTGAAGATAGACTTATGGGTGTATGAGTTACTTTTGTTGCTGTGATAAAACACCATAACCAAGGCAATTTGTAGGAGGAAAATTTGCGATTTGTACTGGCTGGGTCAGTTAGTGTGTCAACTTGACAGAAGCTAGAGCCATCAGAGAGGAAGGAGCCTCAGTTCAGAAAATGCCTCCATGAGATCCAGCCGTAGAGAATTTTTTTCAATTAGTGATCAAGGGTGGGAGGGCCCAAACTGTGGTAGGTGGAGCCACCCGTAGGCTGGTGATCCTGGGTTCTATAAGAAAGCAGGCTGAGCAAGCCAGTAAGCCGCACCCCTCCATGGCCTCTGCATCAACTCCTGCCTCCAGGTTCCTGCCCTGTGAGTTCCTGACCAACGATAAACTATGATCTTGAAGTGTAAGCTGAATAAACCCTTTCCTCCCCAACTTGCTTTTTGGTCATGGTGCTTCACTGCAGCAATAGTAACCCTAACTAAGACACAGTTCTGGAGAGAGATTTTACCCATGCTGGAGAGACATGGGGACATGAGCCTGGAGCAAGAAGCTGAGAAGTCACATCTCTGATGGCAGCCCAGCCACTAGGCTGGAAAGTTCAAGGTTGGGGGCAGGGTATGCCAGGTAGGGACTAAGGGATGCTGGGAGAACTGGAAGCCAGGTCTGCTTTGATGTGTAAAATACACACCTCAGCCCCTTGTTCAGGGGGTCTGCAACCAAACAGTGTCCACTGCAAGCACAGTGCAGAGAGAGTGAACTGAAAAGAGAACAAGGCTATCAACCCTCACACTCCACCTCCAGTGATGCACTTTCTCCAGTAGGGCCCAACCTCCTAAAGGTTCTATAACCTCCCAAAACAGTGCAGCTTACAAGAACCAACTGTTCGTGTACGATGCGAGGGGGTGGGGAGCACAAAGGGAGGCACACTTCACTCAAATCACCGGAGCATGTCTGCGGGGTATGAAAAGCCTAAACTATTTCTAAATTGTGTCAAGTTTTTCTACAAAATCATATCACTAGTTTGCAAATTTGATCACTGTGTGCATTGCACATGTGTATGTGTGTGTGTCTGATTTATTTCACTTAACATAATGATCTCTACCCTCATCAATGTTCCTGTAAACATCAGGATCCTATTCTTTTTCGTGGCAGTTACCCAGTGGCTAGTTCTATTCGTGGGTTTCTGAGGAAGTTCCATCTGGTTCTCCACAATGGATGGACATGCTAATTGGCACCCCTACCAAAAGTTCATAGTGTTAGCAATCAGGCATTACGACTGCCTGCCCTGGGGACCTAGTGACAGCGGGATATGTCATCGCTAGGTGCCAAGATGTGACACATTCCCACTGTCTCCCACATCAGTCTCCCACATCCCTCCTACTCCCCATCCATGCCTCCCCCACTCTCCACTCATGTGCCAGTCCCTCCTCATTCTCTTCCTCCCACCACCCTGGTCCAGACGCAGTGGCCTCTGCACATCCCTCCCCAGAAAGCCTCCCACATGAGAGCTGTTGCATGGTATGACTCTATGGCATCCATTGCTTAGCTCAGGACACATAGGCATCCCCCTGCCCCATACCCTCACTGCGTCTGCCTTTCTTTGTCCAGTAATGGCCATGCTGGGGTGAGAGGTCATCTCTCATGGCTTTGATTTGCATTTCCCCTAAGAACTAAAGTTGTTTAGTATTTTTTATATTTGTTGGCTACTTATACATATATTTCCGAGAAACACATGATCAGATCATTTGCATAGAGTTAAAATGGGCTTATTTCTCCTTTTGGCTGCCTGAGAAGAATCTCACCATTGTGCTTTTTAAAAAGGTTTGTTTTTCTAAATCATGTGTGCATATGCTTGAGGAGGCCAGAAAGGGGCTTTAGCTCCCCTGAAGCTGGAGTTACAGATGGTTGTGAGCCGCCTGGTGTGGGTACTGAGAACCAAACTGCAGTCCAGACACACTAGGATTCTTTTTCTCCTCCTCTTCCTCCTCTTGTTCGTTTTTTTGTTTTTTGAGACAAGGTTTTCCTGTATAGCCCTGGCTGTCCTAGAGCCGCTTTGTAAGCCATGTTGGCCTCAGACTCACCGAGATCCACCTGCCCCTGCCTCCTAAGTGCTGGGATTAACAATGTGCACCACCCTAGTGCTCTCAGTCTTGAGATGCACCCTGTGGCTAACGTTCTCATCCAGTCCTTCCTACAGGCACGGGATGCTTCTCATTCTGTCGGGTGGGTCTCCAGCTTGGCGGAGCTCTGGGCATCTCCTTTCGTGGTCTCCTTAGTAGTTAATTTTGACTTCCTTGAGATTTCTGTATCTTGGACTGAATTGAGACTTGCTTTGTACCCTCAGTGAGTGATCCCAACGTGTTTTGACATCACGGCACGGTGTGGAAAGTTAGAATATTCGTTCAAGCATTTCACAACATTCTATTTGGCCTGTCTGCTTCTGTGTTACACTTGCAGTGGTTAATTTAAACTAAGAGATGACCCTTAGAGAATTAATGAGACACTCCTTTGGGTACTTCTGTGAAGGTGTTTGTAGAGAGGGTTAACAGAAAACCCATCTTGAAGGTGATCAGAACCATCCCATAGGCTGAGGCAGGGATGGGGGAGAGAATCCAACACCCTCTTCTGACCCCCAGGGGCACCCACACAGACATACACACAAACACTTAAAAAAAAAAAAAGTTCTCCGGGTGTGGTGGCGCATGCCTTTAATCCCAGCACTTGGAAGGCAGAGGCAGGCAGATTTCTGAGTTCGAGGCCAGCCTGGTCTACAAAGTGAGTTCCAGGACAGCCAGGGATACACAGAGAAACCCTGTCTCGAAAAAACCAAAACAACAACAATAACAACCCCCCCCCCAAAAAAGGTGGGCATGATGGTGCACACCTTTAATCCCAGCACTCAGGAGGCAGAGGCAGAAAGATCTCTGTGGGTTTGAAGCTAGCCTGGTCTTTCAGGGCAGCCAGAGGTCCCGTCTCAAAACAAAAATGATAAAAATTAATTAATTAATTAAAATTTAAAGTGTTAATTCCAAAATAATATTTTTAATTAAACTTTTTTTTTAAAGAAAGGAAAACCTGAACCCCTACTGAGCTCCAAGACACACCACAGACTTCCCCACCAGGATGGCCTGTATCCCAGGTGATGAATCCTCCCTCCCTTAAAGTTCTTCTTGTAAGGTTTGGTTTCTGTGATAAGAAGTCCCACTGATACCACACTACACGTGTCTGCAGGTCTGTGGCTCCATCAGTTTGCTCCAGTCTCAGCTTTCCTTTTGAGTGTATTGAAAAGTGATCAAGGTTGTGGTGTCTTTGTGAGTGCTGTGGCATATGCCCACATTTGTCTGTTTGTGAGGGAGCCGGCTTGTGCATGCATGTTCCCATGGAAGCCATGGGTCTTCCTCAATTGCCCTCTGCCTCATTTTTTGAGACAGGATCTCTTTGCTGAGCTCGGAGCTCACTGATGAGCTAGATTGGTTGACCAGTGAGCATCAAAGATCCAAGAGGACAATAGTCCATATCTCCAGCTCTGGAGTACCAGGCACACACAGCCACACCCACCTTTACGCATGCCCGATGGGGTGCTGAGCTCATGTCATCAAGTTTGTGTTGCAAGCACTTTATTGAGCTGTCTCCCTGGCTTCTGAACTAGCCTTTCTGATATTTGGTGGTGTTCGTTAGTATTTTCTACAAGTATGTGCAGGTCTTTCATTCTTGACTTTTGTCCCCCGTCCCCTGTCCTTTTTGAGCTAGGATCTTACAGTTCTGCCTGGCTGGTCTTGACTTCACAGCGGTCCTCCTTTTTAAAAAAAAAAAAAAAAGATGTATTTGTTTGTTATATGTACATGAGTACACTGTAGCTATCTTCAGACATACCAGAAGAGGTCATCGGATCCAATTACAGATTGTTGTGAGCCACCATGTGGTTGCTGGGATTTGAACTCAGGATCTCTGGAAGAGCAGTCAGTGCTCTTAACCACTGAGCCAGTGGTCCTCCCGTATCAGCCTCCTACATTCTGGTATTACAAGTGTGAACCGATACACCCGCTTTCTGACGATGTTCTTTCAACAGTTGGCATCTTTTGCACGTTTTTTTCAACTGTGAGAAGATATAGAAAATATGCATAAAGGTTCAGGGCTATACCTTCTTGTAACCCTCTCAACCATTATCACCAGGATGTCCTGTGTAGCTGATGTCCCCACTCCACAGCTTTTATCCTCCCGTAACTATGTCTTTAAAAATTCTACCAAACATACTACACGAAGAAAGAGTAGCACATGAACACCCAGGTCTTCAGCCAACCTCCCCCTTGACCCCCCCCAGCCCCCCACTGTGGTCACCTCCTGGCCTCTGTCTTGTATCCGCACCCACCTCCAACCCCCATCCTGATTACAAGGAAGAAAATCTGCCATGTTTTTCTACCATTTGCGAGCATTTCGACATGTAACTCTAAAGATGCGGGTAGTGGGATGTAACCATGAAACATTGCTGCGGAAAGAATTAACTGTTTTCTCAGCAAGGCTGACATCTCAAATCTTATGCTAACGGTTCCCAGCTCCCTTCGGTGTCTCTCTTTCTGCCCTCTCTAGTTTTGCAACTACTCAGGTGGGGTTTTGTTCACCACTAACTTTGTGATTGAGTTTCTACAGTGTTACTTAACACATCCCTCCATGCCCCACTCTGCCCCATGTTTGCCCAGGACCTTCCCCTGCCTCCTTCTTCCCATTGGCCTGCTTCCTCGAGTGGGCTACCACCTCAGCCCATCCACTTGTAGCTGGGTTCTTCTCCCAGACTGAGAGCCCACACAATCAGCCTCTGTTTCCGCCTGCTGGTCCATGAACCCCTACCCCTTCTTGACATGTGAGAGAGCCCCTCGATGCTATCAATGGCTGCTGCTTCCAACAGTAGCCCCTCCACTCTTGCCGTAAAAGCTTGTCATCACCTACAAGCCCCTCCCTCTCTCAGTGTCTCTTCTCTAACGTCCCACGTGTAAAGGGGCTGAGGTGATACCCACATGTGGGCCAATCAGCCATATGTCACTCAACTTCCTCCTGGGCGCTGACTTAGAACAGGAAGTGTCAGGCGGGGGGGCCTCAGCAGCTGTGTTCTTTAGACACAACCACACAGCCAGCTGGCAAGAAGTAGGCAAAGACATCTCCAGTCAGATTCTCGGAGTGGAGGCTTCCTGGGACTGAGAGGGGGTGAGTGCAGGGCTCCTGTGTTCAGGTAGCTCTTATGGGAAACACCTCAGAAGTGGGCTCTTCCGGTGGAATTTCTCTTTATGACTCCAGCCCGACAGTCACTGGTGGCCTTTCCCCATCTCCCACCTTGCCTATCTGTCAAAAAACGGTCTTGTACATGTGGCTTCTGGCTATTCAGACTCTCCTGACTGATGTCCAGGGATGGGAGGCCTGGTACCACAGCTGAGCAGAGTCTCAGGAGTTCTGGGAACATCTGTAACTGTGAGTTAGCAGGCAGCCGACTGTGTTGATTCTCTCTCTGTGATAGTCGTGGATGCCCGGGGCTGAGGAAGGTCAGCTATGATGGGGGGTAGGGGGTGGCGGTGGCTGGGACAGATTGTGGGAGGGAAGGGGTCACATACTGACACCCACCTACTATGAATGGAAGTAGATACTTATGGTCATGGAAGTGGGTGTCAGATTGGAGGTAATGAGCAAGAAAGGAGCTGCTGAGATGTCCATTGTCCCCACCTGCTTTATAATGGCGTGTGGGGAGTGTGTATGTGTGTGGGGGGTGATTCTCAGTCTACCCTGCAAGTCGCTGGAACCTGGGCTCCAAAATGCCCAGCCCAGCCTACAGCATAGCAGATAATAAGGAAGCCCTCTATCCAAGAATCCCACCCACATACAGTAGTGGCCAGGCCTGGGGCCAGCAACCACAGGGTCATATCCCAGATAGGAAGAAGGTGTCAGGTGACAGACACCCTTTCCACACCCACCAGTGAGTGAGCAGATGAGAGATTGTTGATAGCTGCCATAAGCAGGAGTAAAATGAGCAAGTCCTGAGGGTTAGTTAGGGCTGGAGAGGCCCAAGTTTCCTATCTCCTCCTTTCTCCAACATTTCTCTGTTGACATAGTGGACACAGTCTTGCCGCAGGCATGCATTATGCTGGGGTGAATTGTGTTCACTGCGATTGTGGAGGAACCATGCAATCATCCTTTGCAGGAAGTGCTGCAGGGGGCCGGGGGCTATCTTTGATACACAGCTTGGGAGGAAGCCTTCTGCTCTCTGTGGAGAAAGGGTGTGAACTGGGGAGGCTGCTGAACTCTGGGGAAATGAGAGGGTGGGCTGACTGGCGCTGCAAACTCCAAATGTCTGCAGTCAATAATGACTGAAAACTCCCGTCAAAACTCACTCCCATGAGGAGTGAGCCCTGGAGACAACTGAGGCTCCCGCTAGCTACAATCTATCATCTCGCAGGTGCAGGTGACTCTCTGCAGGTGGTAGGGCTGGGGGTAGGGGTGTGGGGTGTTGAATGTGTGTGTATGTGGAGCTACACGGAGCCCCGGTGGGGTGACTCTGTAGGGAGGTGCAGGTTCTGAGTCAGCCACTTTATTCACATCTCTCCCACTTTGGACACGAGTCAAACCTGCCTGAGGTTCCCAAATGCTTCCAAGTGCACTCGGTCATCCAGAGGTTACATACAGTTCAAGCCTTGGGGGGAAAAACAGCTCAGGGCATCCTCTGCCTGGCTGTTGGACAACCTTAGGGGATGTTCAAGAGATAACCCCAGGCAGCCAACCCAGTACTGGCTGGCTCCATTCTGTTGCATAAAGGGAACCTCAAAGGGAAGTGTTGGTTTCCTCCCTCACCCCACATGCCTGAGGTCCTGTGGATCACTCTCCGTGACATTTCTATAGTGGGAGATGGTAGCCAGGCTGAGACAGGTGGCCCAGGTAAGCCAAGTGATTAGAGCCCTATGACTGCCAAGTGCTGCTGTCTCCCTAAAGCAGATATCTCTGCTGCCAGAGGTCCAGGCTGTTACAGGCTATTTGATCACACTGTGAACCCCAAGATTGCATTATTTACCAAAGGGGAAAAAGGGGTTTCTATTTGTGGTGTGGCCCGTTAGCACATGTTGTTAATCCCTCTGAGTGGAATACAGACACACCCTTAGTACCCACCTTTGCTCCCAAACAATGAAGGTAAAGTTAATTTGTAGAAGGAAGTAGCCATGTTTGAAAGTGGTATCTAATTGAGTGGCAGACAAAGTGACGAATCAGAGAAAGATTTGACTGAATAGGATATGCCCAACTCTCACTAGAAGAGAGAGGAAAGAGAAGCTACTTAGAGAGAGAAAGAGGGGAGGGGGAAGTAGGAAGAGGAGGAGGGGGAAGAGGCAGTTTTTAGTGGGAGAGTTGTACAGACACAGGTAAAGACAGAATGAACCAGAGAATGAGAAGGAGCCAGAAGATCAAAACAGATTGCTAGAGTTAGTTTGAGGCCAAACAGAGCAATTCAGAAGAAAATGAGAGAGGTCAGATTAAATCAGTCAACCCAGAGAGGAGTTTGAGCCAGAACAGCTGAGTTGAATCAGCCAGAATTGAGAAAGAACTAGGAAGGGGTAAGTTTATTCAACAGCAAGTCTCAGAGGCTGAAAACATCCTAGGCCTAGATTAGATTATATGAAGGCTAGAAGCATCCAGGACTAGGCCTAGGTTAGCAGACTGACGCAGTAAGCCTCTGAGACAACAATTACATCAGGCAAATAAAAGTTACATTTATACCAGGCCTTGCCTCTGCATGTGGATTTTGCAAATAGTCTGATAGGATTTGCTTAAAACTTTAAGAGGAGTGTTATAGTCCTTTATTTAGGAGCTTTTCTCATAGCAGAGCAAGCCTGTGGCACAGCCAGAGTCCTTATAAAGCAGAGGTCAGGTCACCCCTGTCATCACCCAGCAAGTGGCTCCTTGGTAAAGAGTTGGAGGATCTGCAGAGGTCAGGTCAGGTCCTGGACTATTGAGGACATGTGCCCTGACAGCTTCTCCCTCCTTGGAAAACACAGCATCTGGGCTAGTCACTGCCCCCACTCCCCCACCACCAGCATCAAGGCAGCCAACACTGTAGTAAGAAGCCAAGAGGCTGCCTTCTGCTCCGTCTTCCTGGATCCCACAAATACCCACATCCCCATGCCATCAGTCCTGAGATGGTCTGTGTAGGGTCTTAGAAGGTTGGGGTCCGACACCCCTTGGAGCTGACAGAGAAGAGACTGGCACTTTGGCTGCCTCAGAAACAACCTAAGCAGGAAGCCATACCTCAGCCTCACAATGCTATTTTGCAGCACCATCCCAACAACTTTCTGAAAGCTGGGCATTAGTTTATGGTCTAGAGGTCTCAGGGTTCTCCACAGAAATGAGCCAACGTGAGGCAGGCCCTTCAACGGATAGGATGAGGCCCAGTGAACTATGGGAGGAAAATCTACTTTGTTGAGTCTATTGACACAGAGGTTAATCTTGGAAAACGCCTGCTCAGTAATGCCCAGCTCCATATTAGAACCAGTGTTGGGGCTCTGTAGCTCAGCCACATAGACAAACAGGGCCACCTGTGCCTTCCTAGGTCTAGAAGTATCAGCTCTAGGGCGGAGCCAATGTGTACATAACTTGCTGCTGTGCCTGGCTCTGGGGCTTAGGTGACAGGCTGGGCCTCTTGGAGCAAACCCACAGACTGAGGCCAGGCATAGGTTAATAGAGACACGGGCTAACCCACCTGCTGATGTGATCTCCATTACTGTTTCTGGAGGACCACTGTCCACTTCCAGAAGCTGGCCCTGACACCCGTGGGCCTTCCATAACAGGGTTCCTACCAGTGATTCATTGAAACCAGTTATGGCCTATGTGCAAGAGACATGGACATGGGCGTGCCAGGCCTCTATGATGCTCAGATCAGGCCTGTGAGAGATGTAGGGACTTCAAGGCCTCGCCTCGATGCTGCTGCTTTTGAGGCAGAAGTCTCATATGGGCAAGGATCTCCCTGAGCTCCAGGGTCTAAGGATGCTCATGGTCAACCCCCAAGGGAAACCATCAATGGTGCCTGGGGTGCTGTTTGGAATGGTGGGAGCTTTAGAACATTCAGAAACTCAGCCAGGGTGGGGGCAAGACACAGGAAAATTAAGCCTATGAATCTCTGAGGGCAGACTGGATATCCCAGTCCATGGCCCGGAAGAGACCAGCAAGTGCTTACAGCTAGCAAAGGTCTGATGAGCATGTTCCCATAGCAGTGTGAGGTCACCATTCTTCCTCTTCCCAAGGTCACGATGGAACTCTCCTCAGGAATGTTGGCAGTGGGGACAGAAACATCAATAGCTTTGGGGACTGTAAGAGGCAATTTCCCATAGTGTGTTCACCATAGCTTTTAAGTCGGCTCTGTGCACAATTATGATACAAAGCTGGAAAATATAGACCGACAATGAAGGAGCCTGAAGGCACGGGGATGATGCTACCCACAAGACCTGGCATGTTTTGATCCATGGCTTTTTCTTTTTCCCTTCTGTTTGCTCTCACTGTGAGAATGAGTTGCTCCAGCGGCTGTCCGTGCTATGTCGCTGCTGCACCAGATCCCACAGGAAGGGCATCATGAATGTTAAAATGGCGACACTGCCTCCTTCCATTTGTAAGCTACTCCAGAAATGTCCCAGTTTTGATGGGCATCCCGCGTCCCGCGGCCTCTGTGTTCTGCCTGTTGAATGCTTCTCTGAGTTTACAGTCCACGCTTCTCTGAGAGGCTCACCTTCTGTCGCTAGCTTCTCAGATTCTTTTAGAGAGGAAACTTAGCATTTGCTGTTTACACTAGAATTAGCAGTTATCTCCGTAGAATTTATTATGCATGGAATGGTTTCTTCTAGCAGTATCTTCTTGGTTGTTTTCCTTTAGATTTTGTACACACGTTTCTTTACCATAAGGCACACAGCCTTGTATTATCTTTTTTCCCATTGTATCTTTAGTGGGTTCTGTTGAAGACAGGCTTTTAATGTAGCCCAGGTTGGCCTCAAACTCACTCAAGAGTGACCTTGAACTTCTGATCCCCTGGCCTCAATCTCTGCTTGATTTTTCTAAAACTGAGTTATACAGATTCCTCTTCATTCTGTGTGTGTGTGTGTGTTTGTATGTTTTGAGTATATTTGTTTGTGTGTGTATTTGTGTGTGTGTGTGTGTGTTTGTATGTTTTGAGTATATTTGTTTGTGTGTGTATTTGTGTGTGTGTGTGTGCTATGTGTATATGTGTGTTTATATATTTATGTGTGTGTTTTATGTGTGTGCGTAATTGTTTGTATGTGTGTATTTTGTGTGTGTATGCTATGTGTGTATGTGTGTTTGTGTATTTATGTGTGTGTTTTGTGTGTGTGTGTAATTGTTTGTAAGTGTATATTTGTGTGTGTGTGTGTTTTGTGTGTATGTATGTGTGTATTTTGTGGGTTTTGTGTATATATGTATATTTGTGTGTGTATGCATTTGTGTGTGTGTGCGTTTCTTTGAGTGTTTGGGTGGAAGCCAGAAGACCTCAGCTGTCATCCTCAAGAACCACTACCTCCTTTGAAACAGTCTCTCCCTGGCCTGAGCTAACAACCAGCCCATACTGGCTGGCCAACAAGTTCCAAGGATCTATCACCTCTTTTGAAATTACAAGTCTCTCTCTCTCTCTCTCTCTCTCTCTCTCTCTCTCTCTCTCTCTCTCTCTCTCCCCCCCTTTCTTCTTTTCCTTTTTTTTTTTTTTTAAACAACGTGTTCTGGGATTGAAATCTGGGTCCTTATACAAGTGTTTTACCAACATTCACTCTCCCAACCACTCAACCACTCTCATTCTAATGTGACCACAGCCACAGCACCGGAGCCCTGGCTGGGCCACGCTAGATCACCGTAGACAGCAGGACGCCTCTTGTGTACTGACATGTCTGTAAGGATGCTTTGAGTTTCCCTAAGACTTGGGGCTTTTCATTGCATTGTTTTTCTGTTCATTTTAATGAATTAATTAACATATGTATTCATTTATTATTTGAGAAAGGGTCTCACTTTCTAGTTATGGCTGTCCTGGAACTCACTCTGTAGACCAGGCTGGCCTTGAGCTCACAGAGATCCTCTTGCTTCCGCCTCCCAAATGCTGGCATTAAAAGGCTTGTCCCACTACGCCCAGCTTATTGCCATGTTTTAAATGGCTTTAGAAAGGAGTCTCATCTAACTTCATTTGGCCAGTAGCCACAGCCCCCCCCCCCCCCAACGCCGTATCCCTGGACTCCACCAATCATAAGTACCACTGCCACCATGTCTTTCCATCACTTGTGAAGTTTTCTTCACAGGCAGGCTCTGCGGGTTTTCTGAGTTCCTAGATCAGTATCCTCCCTAGTCAGTCCTCCCTCTGCCTCTTCCCTAATCAGTGCTCTCTCTGACCCCTTTGGCTTTTTGTTCCCTGTCTGCCTGGACCCCTAGGAACCCAGCTACCCCATCCATTCCCATAGGCCCTTAGTCCTGATTAGCTTCGTCAATTTTCCACAGCAGTTAGTCAATTGAGGAACTTTCTGGATCAGACCGTCCTGTGGGTATGTCTGTGGGGTAATGTCCTGATGATTAATGGATGCAGGCGGGCCCAGCCCACAGGGTGGAGCACTAGTCTCTGGGCAGGTGGTCACGGGCTATGCAGAAAGCCCGCGTAAGCCCGTGGGAGGGTGAGCCATTAAGCAGCGCTCCTCCATTCTTTTTACTTCAAGTTCCTACTTGACATCCTGCCCTGACTTCCCTCCGTGATGACTGTGAGCTGTAAGCTGAAATAACCTTTCTTCCCCCAACTTGCTTGTGGTCAAAGTGTTTTATCACAGCAACAAAAAGGGAACCGGAACAAACCTTGTCCCTGTGCCTGCCCAGAGCTCAGAATCCTAGAGCTCGCTGCTCCCTCTATTCCTGTGGTCCCTTGTCCTCTATCCGGAGCTACTTGATCCCTGAATAGAGTTCCAACACCCTAGAGCCCATCTGCCCCTTGTGGATGTGCCAAAGGCAGAAGTGACTCCATCTTGACACTGGGCCTTGGTGAAAAAGTTCAAGGCTAGGCTGTGATTCCCTGTGATTTATTTTTTGTTTTCCTGAGACAAGGGTGGCCCTAGGACTCCATCTAGTCTCCCATAAACTACACTGAGGCTCAGCCAGTCTTTGCCTAGGCCACCCCGTGTTGTTCTTAGCCAGGAGCCTCATGTCCTCTGACTGGAGACAGGAAGCCACCCACCACCAGCCTTCTGTTACATTCACTCCACCTCTGCTGACTTTCTTACATCACCATCCGCTCTGTGTGTGTGTGTGTGTGTGTGTGTGTGTGTGTGAGAGAGAGAGAGAGAGAGAGAGAGAGAGAGAGAGAGAGAGAGAGAGGTTTCATGCCCCTCCAGCTGGCTTTGAACTCACTATGTAGGTGAGGGTGACTGACTTTTAACTCCTGGTCCCAAGTGCTAGGATTACAGTTGTAGGTCACCACACCCTGCCCAAATTACCTTTTGTCTCCTGTTTCCTCTTTTGCCATGTGTATTTCCTTCTTCTCGGGGACGTGTTAGGATGTGGATACTTTCCTACTACAGAACCTAGGTGCCTTATCCGTCATGAAGTGGGGTCTTTATTCGCTCCTCTGTGGAATGCCATAGTCCCCAAGGGAATCCTCAGGGAAGAACAACTCAGACCTTACAAGGTTAGGGGCCTGCTGATCTTCACCACTTCCTGGGTTGCACCAGCACTTGCCAAGCAGATGGTAGAGATCTGGGTGTCTCTGGTGCATAGTTCTGACAGCTACGGGGGCTGAGTTTCTCAGGAGGCCTCTGTATAAAGTTGCATCTCATGACTTGGTGAGGGTACGTGCCTGAAGATCCAAAAAACCCCAGTGATGTCCAGACGCTAGAGGAGACACGGCAGAGCTGCAAGGTAGCCAGGAGGACAGCATCCACCACTGGGCATTTTTGCTTACCTTTGACCTCGTGCCTGTTCTGGTGGTACAGTGAGTTCCAGGGAGCTGGGAGCTACTGTCACCAGACGGTCATTTGCTGGCTGTCAGGTTAAGTGGAGGGGGCAGCAGTTAAAGTATCAGACACTGAAATTCAAACCTGTCTTTCAGAGCGCAGGTCCCACGTGCCCTTGGCCAACAGGTCGTGCTTCAGTGATAGGGCCCTAAGAGGGAGGGTTCAGAGATGAGAAGATAAAGAAGATAGGAAATCTGAGGTCAAGAGGTCATGCACAAGCTGATGTTTGATGCCAAGTGAGTTTATTAAGAAGTACATTCGGCTGGGTGACGGTGGGGCACACCTTTGATTCCAGCACTCGGGAGGCAGAGGCAGGCGGATCTCTGAGTTTCAGGCCAGCCTGGTCTACAAAAAGAAGAAGAAGAAGAAGAACATCTTTTTTTTTTTTTTTTAAGATTTATTTATTTATTATATGTAAGTACACTGTAGCTGTCTTCAGACACTCCAGAAGAGGGCGCCAGATCTTGTTACGGATGGTTGTGAGCCACCATGTGGTTGCTGGGATTTGAACTCCTGACCTTCGGAAGAGCAGTCGGGTGCTCTTACCCACTGAGCCATCTCACCAGCCCGAAGAAGAACATCTTACATACAGTTTATTTTAAAGACTTATTTGTTTGTTTGTTTGATGTATATGAGTACACTGTAGCTGTACAGATTGTTGTAAACCATCATGTGATTGTTGGGAATTGAATTCAGGACCTCTGCTTGCTCCAGCCCCGCTCACTCTAGCCCAAAAATGTATTTTATTATTGTATGTAGGTACACTGTAGCTGTCTTCAGACACACCAGAAGAGAGTGTCAGAAGAGAGTGTCAGATAACGGATGGTTGTGAGCCACCATGTGGTTGCTGGAATTTGAACTCAGGACCTTCGGAAGAGCAGTCAGTACTTTTAATTGCTGAGCCATCTCTCCAGCCCTTATATACAGTTTTTAAGGGAGAAGTAGGACAGTGTCTGAAAACAACAACAACAACAACAACAACAAACCTATCATATAATGGGACTAAGCCATGAGAAGCTAATCAAGCAATGTTGTACCAGGGGAAAATGGGATATCTCAAGGACATCGGAGACTGAGAGCACACAGCAGACCTTGCTGCTGATGCCCATAGCTTTAGAGTGACAGGAGTTGACTTCTTGGGATGAAGCCAGAGCTCCCCAAGGCCCCCAGACTGTTGCCAGCCCTGATAAGCATATTCCAGGCTCTAGACAAGAGACTATGTGTTTTTTCTCCATACTTCAGGGCTTCAGGGAAAGCCGTGGATGGTCCTAGCCCGCAACACCCGTGATCTGCTCCAGTTACACAGAGGAAATGGAGGCAGAAAGAACTAGACCGGCTTTGCTCTCTTGGGGTTCTATGATGCTGGTTTCGCTCAAGGCCCCAGAACTGGCCAGGCAGACCTTTCCTTGTGCTGACTCCCACAGAGACGGGAGCTAGCTGCCAAGGAGCTCAGGCCCAGACTCCTTTTAGCTCCTGGACCTTGACCTTTATCCATCCACCTGCCAAGCTCAGGCCACTATCATTGTCTGGGGTCCTCTGTGGGACACAGTGGGCCCAGGTGGAGCTAGACCCACTCTACACCCTGGTCAAGGAGCAGGAGGTGGCTACCCTGGCCACCATTTCTGATGATGTTTCAAGGTCAGGGAAGTGTGGTCTGTGGGTTGATCTTGTAACCAAGTTGAACTCGTGTGTGTGTGTGTGTGTGTGTGTGTGTGTGTGTGCGCGTGTGTGTGTGTGCTTGCATGCTCATGCACATAGGTATATATAATATGACACCCAGCCCTCTATCCTGATGCTGCTTGGAGCTTCTGTTTCCCCATTTGGAGAACTGCGTTTAAATACTGACTTTCATGGCTGTTTGGGGGGGGGGGTCTTTCCCAGAAGCACCGTGCCTGTGACCCGGAAGGGCTCTCTCCACTCTCCCCCCACAGCAGCCTCAGAAAGGGGGCTGTTCCTGACTGGATTTGCAATGCCAGCATGCAGATCTCAGAGACCTGAGCCAGGCCCCCAGGTCAGCCAAGCAAGTTGGTGTCACCCTACTGGTGTGGCAAAGAGCTCTGGGATGAGGATACAGAAGTGGGACCAAGAACAGTGGCTTCAGCTTGAGCTGGGTGCCCTGGGACAGGGAGATATAGAGACAGTCAGAGCTAAGATGGGTTCCAGTGGCCCAAATCCTCCACCCTGCCTTGCTATGGAGTCTGTTAATTCAGAAAGCTGGGGAGGACATCCTGTCTTCCCTTTTTTTTAAAAAAAGATTTATTTATTTATTATATGTAAGTACACTGTAGCTGTCTTCAGACACTCCAGAAGAGGGCGCCAGATCTCGTTACGGATGGTTGTGAGCCACCATGTGGTTGCTGGGATTTGAACTCTGGACCTTGGGAAGAGCAGTCGGGTGCTCTTACCCACTGAGCCATCTCACCAGCCTCCTGTCTTCCCTTAAGTGGGGAAGAGGAGTGGGCTTCATTTAAAACCTCTGGGCCCTTGATGGGCGTGGTGCACACGCCTTTAATCCCAGCGCTCCAGAGGCAGAGGCAAGTGGAGCTCTGTAAGTTTGAGGCCAGCCTGGCCTACAGAGCGAGTTCCACAACAGTGAGAGCTATACAGGGAAATTTTGTCTCAGAAAAACTAAAATATAAAATAAAGTAAACAAAATCTCTGGGCTCTAGAGGTTATCCTTCTGAGGTCACAGGCCACTTTTAGAAGGGTCAGAAATGAGGCTACATGGGGCCCATACCCACAGGTTGGGGTGGCCCTAGAATGGTGTCACATCTACCACAGAGCCTCAGTGTGGACGTTGGGCTTCAGGAAGCAAAGATGGTGTCAGGGGCCACCAGTACTCTGAGGCCACAACACGGCACTAAGAGTCATCCTGAAAGCAGTGGCCTGACACCCCAGTCCCCATCTCCACTCAGCCTATGTGGTAGCTCAGCCCTGCCCTGCAGAGGAGCTGGTCATGGCTTGGGGAAGTATGTTGATTTTGTTTCTGTCAACACGGCCTCTGGTGCTGGCATCTCTTTCTGCCTGCCTGCCACAGTTTCTCATGTCATAGGAAGTCAGACCCAGGGGGCACCCCACCCAGAATATTCTAGGCCTCTGTGGGCTGAGTGCTGGCCACTCTGGCTACTTCCGGGGAAGGAGGGTGGCAGCAAGGATCTGAGAGAATCCGTACTTACCAGTGCCCAGCTGTAAGGAAGAAGGTCACAACCCAGGCCTCTCAGCATGCCCAGACCCAGCTAGCCCCTACCCCCAACTTCCCATTATTTCAAAGCTGGCAATGCCATTGATTGTAAGCAAGACATGGTGCAGGAGCTATGGAAACAAGGCAGCAGGTGGCCAGCAGTAGGGTAGTCCAGGCTTTGAGTGAGCTCCAGGAAGCCTATTGTCCCCTGTCTGGGACAGGAACTCCAATGTCCCCAGCTGTAGCTCCTCCAGAGCAAGAATAAAATTGGTGCTTCAAAGAGTGCCTGAGACAACCAGAGACTTGCAGTCTCTGTGAGCCAGCTCAGTCCTGCCCCGACAAGAACTCCAAGTTCATGACTTTGCCTGGGCCCAGTTCTGCTGTCTGGGTCAACCAGGTCTGGGGGTCTAAGCTTACTGTGGTCTTTGAATGTACAGGTGCCATAGCCCTGGGCAGTGCAGGCCAATGCACTTGTGGGATAGAAATGGGCCTGCCTGTGTGGCATGTCTGTCTGTCTGTCTATTTGTCTGTCTCTCTGTATTCTGCCTGTTTGTCTGCCTGTCTATCTATCTATCTCTATCACATTTATCCATCTATCTATCTACCTATCTATCTATCTATCTATCTATCTATCCCTTCCCCCAACTCCCTATATGTATGTGCATACCTGTGGAATCCATACAGAGGCTGGCTGCCTGTTCTTCCAGGTACTTGACCACCTGAGCCAGTCAGTATTCAGGCCCCCATATCCCTCCCTGAGGTAGCTGGGTAACATCTGTGCTGGCCCTGGCTGATTTTCATACCCTGTGGCAGCAGACCAGCAAGGAGGAACTCACTCCTCAGGTGATCAGCCTGGAGTCACCTGGTCCTTCTCTCCACAGGACATGCTGGGCCCACACTCACTGCTGCTTGCCCTAGCTGGACTGTTCTTCCTGGGATCTGGTGAGTTCTGTGGAGCTGCCCCTACATGTGACATTCCTTGACAGTGGGCCCACCTCACATCTCCTTGGGCATGTCCCCTTGTGCATACGTCCCCAGGTGGTTGAGGAAGGACCAGCCTTTGGGAGTAGAGTCTCAGGCATGGATGATGGCTTTGGTTGCCTTGTAACAGGAGGCGGGGTCTGACCTCTAGAGCTTTGCTTTGAATTCCATTGGGGTGACTCAGAGCCCTTCCCAGACCCCAGTAAGGCCACAGGCACTAGCCTGTACCCTCCCCAGTGCCCCATCCACCTTTGCACCCCACTCATTCATGAAGATAGTCGGGGTGGATGTGGGGCCCTCATTCAGTCCTGTCTGTCTCCCCAGCTGTGTCCCAGGAATGCACCAAGTACAAAGTCAGCAATTGCCGGGACTGTATCCAGTCGGGGCCTGGCTGTTCCTGGTGCCAGAAGCTGGTAAGAGTTGTGTGGGTCACCTGACAGAGTCTAAGCTGCCCTTCCTTCCCACTGGCCTGGGTAGGAACCTTTGCTTCTCTGAAGCCAGGGTCACTAGGAGGACCTCCTTAGTACATAGCAGAAATGGCTATGGTATATGAAATATACCATGATAACCCAAGTTGACCCCGGGTACATAGGGAGGGACAGTCACATTTCACGATATAAGTCAAGAGCAGGGGGAGGCGAAGGCCCCCGGTCAGGCATGGCGGAGACTCTTCATCTTTGAATCACAGTCCTCGGGACAGCTTGCCCCTCCTCCTATAGAAGGCTCCTCCCTTGGGACTAAATCTCATTACGGATAGGATTGGTCATGAGCCACCTTGTGGTTGCTGGGATTTGAACTCAGAACTTTCGGGAGAGCAGTCAGTGCTCTTAACAGCTGAGCCATCTCTCTCCAGTCCGGGACTAAAGCTTATCCCAGCCTTCTCCCGGGGTCCCCAAGCTGCTGACCATACAAGAAAGCACACGCATTACTCTTTCTTCTCAGTTACCTAATCTTTCCTGGCGGAAGCTACAGCCAGCCAGCCCCTGTGCATCTTTCTCCATAGGTATTTGAGAATGAGGTTATTAGCTTACAAAACCCAGTAAATGTGTTTTGATAAAAAACTGTACTGTCTTAGTTACTTTTCTGTTGCTATCGTAAAAATACCCTGACGAGAGCAACTTAAGGAAGGCGGGGTTCACTACAGTCTGTCATGGTGGGGGAAGTCAAGGCGGCTGGGGTGTGGGCAGCTGGTTACTTCTTATCCACAGCCACGAAGCAAAGTGCTGAATGTTCATGTTCGACTGCTTTGCTTAACACCATTCGGTCCAGAACCTAAACCCACCTAAACCACGGGGAAGCTCTTCTGGGTTCAGTGAACCTAATCAATTACTTACCAGTGTGCCCACACAGGGGCGCTCTTCCCGATTCAGTGAGCCTAATCAGTAAGATTCCTCACCAGTGTGCCCAGAGGCAGAGTGATTTCTGATCCTGTCAGGTTGATAGTCAACCCTGACCATCATATTGTGTGTGTGTGTGTGTGTGTGTGTGTGTGTGTGTGTGTGTGTGTGTGTGTTTTCACAGGTGCTGAGTTTGAACCTGTTATCAAGCTCGGGAGATTGGACATATCAACCCAACAGGCCCAACCCAATGTGCCAGATTTTCACATTTTTCCTCACTGGAGTAGTCTCAGGTCACACAGGAGGCTGCTTTACACACCTTACTTCCAGAAACTTCCCAGCCTTCTTCCTCTTCCTGTCCTTGTCATTTTAGGGTGAGAGGAGCCACCAGTGTAGAATATCCCTTGGTGTCTCCATCCCACTGTGTCCTCTGATTCAGCTCTAGTGTACACTGGGGACACCAGGCAGTGACGACATCCTCTGTGCCCCACATGAGACATATGTGGTCCCTATGTCCCTCTGCTAGTGGTGTTTCCGGAGGTGCTACCTTCCAGATTTCTCCTCACTTCCTATGTCACCTTATAGTGAGTGACAGGCCATCAGTGAGGCCCTATCAAGCTGGCTGTCTCCACTAAACTATATCTGTGCCCTTGCAGTCTGTCTACTGGAGACTCAGGCAGGATCCATTACCAATGTAGTGGTTATTAAATGGCTCTCTGTCTCTCTCTGTCTCTGTCTCTCTCTGTCTCTGTCTCTCTCTCTGTCTCTCTCTGTGTGTCTCTGTCTCTCTCTGTCTCTCTCTGTCTCTCTGTCTCTGTCTCTCTCTCTCTGTCTCTCTCTCTCTGTCTCTCTCTCTCTCTCTCTCGTGTGTGTGTGTGTGTGTGTGTGTGTCTCCAGACTCCTACCTCCATTGGTAAATCTGGAAATCTTAATTTTGGTCAGTAGTTTATAACCATTATTTTTCCAATCTGATGTTCAACCTGTCCACATCTGGCCGCTGGACCCCTCTAAGCTGTTCTGGTGTTCTGGGTGCCGTTCATATGAGCTTTCTTGTCATTTTGTTTTGTCCTCAAATTTTTCTTACTCTAGACTGACTAGCTGGGCTGACTGTACTCTGGCCTCCCCTCCCCTCGCCCAAGAGTTAAAGTTAAAGACCACTCCTAGTATTGTGTTTTATAAAACGATAGGGAAAAAAGGAGTATGTTTGCTGGATGTACAGTCAGGTGTGAGAAGGGGGTGCCTCTGCAGGCCCAGGCTGAGGCATCCCTTCCCCCTGAGGGACCAGCCACACGATGGTATAGTATAGAATAAAGTTTGTTCAGGGCATGGGGAGGGGGTTTAAGGGAGCAGAGGTGGATAAGGGCAGAGAGAGAGAGAGAGAGAGAGAGAGAGAGAGAGAGAGAGAGAATATGAATAGTAGTAGAAGTCAGCCATGAGCATATGGAGCATGGGTTAAGAAGCAGGAGCAAGGGCCAGAGAGAGGAAGGAGTAAGCAGCCTCCTTCATAGTGAGTCAGGCACACCTGGCTATTGCCAGGTAACTGTGGGGTGGAGCCTAGACTAAATGCCAACTTGTAGGCCTTCGCATTCTGTGCTACTCTCCTCATCTTCTCCATCCCACAAGGCTTCTGGCTTCCATCTCCAGCAAACACCCCCACCATAGGCAGAGCTCCAGAGCAGAGAGGCCTGATGTTGTAACCTCTATCCTGTGACTGAGGGCTGTGGTCCAAGCCTTGGACGAGCCATTCTCGGATGAGCTGGCGTTTCTCTCTTCCTCTTGAGTCATTTGGCTCATCTGAAATGAACAGCCAGATGGCTAGTTCTGCATGGATTAATTACCAGTTAGCTTCTCTTCTCTCTGTTCTCTCTGGTTGCTTGTGTTCCTTGAGGACTTAACACGGGGCTCTGAAGGCCAATGCAGAACAGAGGGACTCTGGAGGTGATGTCTACTGCATTTCTGGGTTGGTGTTCTTCTGGGTTTACTTTCTGCGAGCAAGCAGGCAGTCCCTGGTGCTTCCCAGTACCTTGCAGTTGAGCCAGACCTGCTTTGGATGCAACGGGTTCCAGTTCAGGACCAAGAACAACCAAATACTTCCATGTCAGATCCATGGGACCTTTGAAGAGAGATGGTGGTCAAGATGGAGGTGCCCTGGGCTCTCCAGTCTCCTCACCAACTTGATTCCCTATGAACCGGGAGAGACTTGACCCCTAGATCTTCCCTGTATCTCAGCAAGAGCTGTCACATAAGCCTAAAGAGATTGATCACCTTTGGGAGATGGCTTCTCCCCATAACAAAGGTTCTGTTGAGAAAGGGTTAAAGAGTTCTGGTCAACACTGAAACTCAAGGATGCTGATTAGCCTTTTGGCTGGAGGTAGAGGACCCCATGTCTTTGCTGATGAAGTCAGTGCCCAAATGATAGAGAAAGGTCTATATAGTCTATGCTTTTTGGTAACACAGAGCTTTCAGGGAGACCTAGACTCTCTGGGAGTCCGGTCTTCCTTAGATGACTACTGCATCCCACAGAGATGGCTAACTGAAGTTTCAAGGGCAGGTAAGAAGGAAACAGGGCTGGATCCCACTATTCCAGCCTATGCCCTCTGCCTGACCTCAGATCCCTCCTCTAGAACTTCACTGGACCAGGAGAACCTGACTCCTTGCGCTGTGACACACGGGCACAGCTGCTGCTGAAGGGTTGTCCAACCGATGATATCATGGACCCCAGGAGCATCGCTAATCCTGAGTTCGATCAACGGGGGCAACGGAAGCAGCTATCTCCACAAAAAGTGACACTTTACTTGCGACCAGGTAGGTATGGAACCTGGTTGGAATGGGGAGGGGGGTGGAACATCCTAGAGGGTAGGAAGAAGAACCATGGCCGTTGACATGAACCCACATGGCAATTACCAGCCACAAGTTGCTATGATTTCATAAGGTTAGAAATATTGGGTTAAAGCTTTATCATTATCAACTGGCTCTGAAATTCTTTATTGGCATCTTGTAAATTGTGATTTTATTGATACATAAATCTAATTGGTTAACTTTAAGATTAAGAGTCTGATTTTGCTTGGCAGTGGTGGCACATGCCTTTAATCCCAGCACTTGGGAGGCAGAGGCAGATGGATTTCTGAGTTCAAGGCCAGCCTGGTCTACAGAGTGAGTTCCAGGACAGCCTGGGCTATACAGAGAAACCCTATTTCGAAAAGCCAAAAAAAAGAAAGTCTGATTTTACCAGAGTACTGGGTGTTGTGAGATGCAACTGCGAGGTTGGTGGTTCTATTTGGCCACTGGAGTGTGGAATCTCTGGTTACAGGGGATTATAGCAGAAAGGGAACTAGTGGTTCCCTGGACAAGCAAACAAGCAAGCCAGATGCTGGGAGGGGGGGGGGAGGTAGCCACAGAGAATTGACATGTTCATTTTTTAATATTTCCCCACAATAGATGGCACCCAATGTGGGGGCACCTGACTATTTCTAGCACCATAATCTGGGTGTCTAGGCTTCCAAGTCATTAATCTGCACCTTACAGAAACCCTCCACCATCCAGGCATTCTTGTACCTGGAGTGAGCCTACTTATCTGAGTTCAGACCTGCCTGTCCTGTGTTCTGGTCACAACCCCTTCCAGGTCATAGGAAATGGGGGAGGCAATAGGAATCTGGGGACTGGGTGAGATCCAAGACTCCAGCCAGGCTCAGAGTGTCCCTTGTTTTCCTCTGACACGCAGGGCAGGCTGCCGCATTCAATGTGACTTTCCGGCGGGCCAAGGGCTACCCCATTGATCTGTACTACCTCATGGATCTCTCCTACTCCATGCTTGATGACCTCAACAACGTCAAGAAGCTGGGCGGGGACTTGCTGCAGGCCCTCAACGAGATCACTGAGTCTGGCCGCATTGGTGAGACCTGCAGTGCACACACTCCTTTCAACCTTGGGAACTCCCTGCCACCCCACACCTCCATGCACGGTGGATCCGCAGAGGCAGAAGCTGGGAGCTGCATAGACAATGTTCGTGGGGCCAGAGTTCATCCTGAATCCTTACCAGGAGCTGTCCTTGGTCACAGGCTGCTAAGACCTCTCTCTCTCTAGTTTATATTTTGATGTTTAAAAGGCAAAAGTCCTACAACGCTAATTACTAAAAAGTATATCTACCTTAACACAGCAACCATGCATTAACAGAATAGTGGGAGTAAACTACAGGGCTAGGGCCACTGGGCAGGGGTCATAGGGCAGGAGTCACAGGGCAAAGGTTGTAGGGCAGGGATCACAGGGCTAGGGCCACTGGGCAGGGGTCACAGGGCAGGAGTCGCAGGGTGAGTGTTACAACACTGACCAATACCATCAAGCATGTGGGACAAGGGAAGAGGGTACCCCTACTCACTCCAGAACATCCCTCTGCCTCATCATCTATGTTTAAGGGTGCCCACATGAACACTTGAACACTGGATGCAAACTCATATATTCTTCTTCTTCTTTTTTAAGACTTTTAAATTTCATTTATATGAGTACACTGTAGCTGTCTTCAGACACACAAGAAGAGGGCATTGAATCCCATGACAGATGGTTGTGAGCCACCATGTGGTTGCTGGGAATTGAACTCAGAACCTCTGAAAGAGCAGTCAGTGCTCTTACCCGCTGAGCCATCTCTCCAGCTCCCATATATTCTTGTGTGTTCATACATTCACGTGTGTACATTCATGTTCACACATGTCCAAGATCCCATACACAAGCACATTTGCACATGTTCAAGCAAGCACATGTACAAATGCCTAGTCACACCTGTGTGCCTGTATGCCTGCATACACAAGACCACATGTATATATACAGGTACTCGAATGCCCACCCACACTCATGGTCACACCTGCCCATAACCCCATACATATACATACTCTGTCACATGCACATGCATGCTTGTACATGGCCTCACATATACTCAGCCACACATGGCTACACACATGCTTGCACCACATGCTCAGCTATCATGTTCACACAAACATCATCTTGCTTTCTCCCTTGTTTGGGAAACTGAGGCTTGGTCCTTAGCCCACTGGAAGGCTCACTGTCATGCCTGGAGCCCTGCCTGCTGCCTTGTCCCTGTGCCCTCCAGCCTCTGTTGTATATCCCTTGGGCTCCAGGTCTTCCCAGTCCTGGTGTCTGCTTCTGTCTGCTGTCCCCCTGCCTCATACCATGTACCCCTCAGGCTTTGGGTCGTTTGTGGACAAGACGGTGCTGCCTTTTGTTAACACCCATCCTGAGAAGCTGAGGAACCCATGTCCCAACAAGGAGAAGGCCTGCCAGCCCCCATTTGCCTTTCGGCACGTGCTCAAGTTAACCGACAACTCCAACCAGTTTCAGACAGAGGTCGGCAAGCAACTGATTTCCGGAAACCTGGACGCCCCTGAGGGCGGGCTGGATGCCATAATGCAAGTTGCTGCGTGTCCGGTGAGGCCATTGTCCCTGTTCAGATTTCCCAACTTCCTCAAACTCAGGGCCTTCACCAGTGCCGTGGGGCCTCTTGCTCTGGTGGGTGGGTCTCTTCAGACACTCACCCCATCTGGTCCCATGCTGTCACCCCAGGTCTCAGAAGAGCAGCCTCCGTGGCCCATATCACTCCCAGCCATAGAGAAGGAAGAGCCCTGAAAACACCCACCCATGCCCGTGCTAACTGACAGCCTTCATAGCTTTCCTGTGAGCCAGGCTACCCAGCAGCAGGTCTTCTGGTTCCTAAAGCCTTTTCCCTCTCAAATCAAGAGTGTGAGGACTATTGTGGGACAAGGGAACAGGGGCCCATGTCACCTCATTCACATCCTGCCTGTCGGCTCCAGATTGTGTTTATCAAGTGGTCACTGCAGCAAGCCAATCCCACCCCAGCCTGGCTCTCAGCTCTCTCACTTTGCTGGGTTCACGCAGTGGGCACACACACTCTACATGTGTGTTGGACTAGGGTAGGATACATGGGTGCAGCAAGTGTATGCTACTTCAATGGTTCCAGGCCCTTGGCTCTCCTGTGGATGTCCCTTGGTCCCTTCTTTTGTGGCTGGGAGGTGTTTGCATTTTAACATACAAGGCCATACTCTTTTCCTTTCATGACTGTGTTGCTGGAATCTAGTTCCGGGTCTGAAGAGGGTTGCAAAGACATCTCTCTTTAGATTCAGAAGTGTTTCTGTTCTTACCACATACTGCTGCAGGGCATGCTGGGAGTTGACGGCTTTGGCACTTCCTTGGCACTGGATTGGGGCTCTATCTTCCTCTGTCTGTCTGTCTGTCTGTCGTATCTGGGTGTGTGTCTGTTTGTTTCCATGTCTCTGTCTCTCTCTCTCTCTCTCTCTCTCTCTCTCTGTCTCTGTCTCTCTCTGTCTCTCTCTGTCTCTCTCTCTCTCTGTCTCTCTCTCTCTCTCTCTCTCTCTCTCTCTATATATATATATATATATATATATATATATATATATATATATATATATATATCTGTCTCTCTCTGTATCTCTATCTGTTATGTCTTGTCTCTGTCTCTATGTCTGTGTCTCTATCACTCTCTCTCTGTGTGTCTCTTTGTGTGTATGTCTCTGTCTGTTTGTCTGTCTCTTTCTCTGTCTTTCTATCTCTCTGTGTCTCTCTTTCTGTCTCTGTCTCTCTGTCTGTCTGTCTCTCTCTCTCTCACACACACACAACTCTTCTCCCCTGAGGGCCCCATGGGGAAACCAAGGCAGGTAACCCCTGGCTGCCCTCTTCCCAGGAGGAAATTGGCTGGCGCAATGTCACGAGGCTGCTGGTGTTTGCCACAGACGATGGCTTCCACTTTGCTGGTGATGGCAAACTGGGTGCCATCCTGACCCCCAATGATGGCCGCTGCCACCTGGAGGATAACATGTACAAGAGGAGCAATGAGTTTGTGAGTGTTCTGCCTGCCTTGGCACGCCCCGGTACCAAGGCTGGTTACATAAACATAAAGGTTACGGGAGTGACAAGGGGAAAGGCTGAGAGCAGAGTCACATTGCCCAATCACACAAACAGAACCCAGACTCCTCCTAACACGAATAACAAATCACAGATGTAATCCTGGAGACCCTGGTGATAACATGAGACTCCCAGCACCCACATCAGCCTGCAGGGCAGTCCTGACCCTGATCCTCATGGCAGAGGGCCTCACACAGCCTTCTCCATCCACCACACGGTCTCTTTGCGTGCCTGTTCTGCCTGCAATGACCTTGTCAGAGCCCCAGGCTATCCCTGCACACTCATTGCCTTCCCAAAAGTACCATAAAGGATTTTTTTTTTTTTTTTTTTTGAGCTCAGACTGCAGAGACTATCTGGAACCCACTGATTTGGAGTTGATAGCAGATAGAATAAGGGGGTCCTGACCCTGGTATCTTATGTCCATTAGCCGCCCCCCCCCCAAAGTTGAATATCATGTCCTTCTGCTATACATCATGGAGGTGAATGGTGGAACCTAAAATCTAGCACTAGTGGAAGCGTAGGTCCTTCCTAGGTGCCCATACACCAGTTCCTCAGGGTTCTGCTTGCGCTCCGGCTGGCTTAGCAGCTAGAGTGGTGACTGATGGTAGCTTCTTTACCTGGGATTAACATTCACAATTGTCAGTATTCTCTTCTTATATTTCAAAGGCTTTGGCTGGTTCCCTGCCAAGCCTGTCACAAACTCATAGATCTAACACCAAGGGAGGCCCAGCCTGAGCCAGGACTGATACTCTGTCAGCCCAGACGTGTCCTGGACGTGTCCTGGAAGGCTTGTCTGACAAGCTGTCCCCTCTCTCCAGGACTACCCATCCGTGGGCCAGCTGGCACACAAACTTTCCGAGAGCAACATCCAGCCCATCTTTGCGGTGACAAAGAAGATGGTGAAAACGTATGAGGTAAGCGGAACCTTGTGCAACGTGGGGACAGGCCATCTCAGCTGGGAGTGACAAGCCAGCTGGGCCCTGCCCAATAATGCCTTAGTTCTGCTTTTCATGCTGGCCTGTGGGTGGGTGGCCTGCCCAGTAGCCACAGTTCTCTGTGTGGGAGCATCCTGGATTCTGGTGAGGGAAGTTGACCCTGCTGTTAGGCCACACGGTGTCCATGTCTTGTCTTGAAATTTCACGGAGCTGCTTGCTTTCTTTTTTTGGTTTCTTTTTGAACAAAGCAGTCGGATTCTGCCTGCCCCACCCCCAAAACAAAGCTCCTTCGAGCAACCAGCACTCAGATGGAACCAAATTCATGTGTTGCTACCACCTTAGGAGACCTCAGTTCTGCCCACAGGGGGACATGGCCTTCCTATATGTGTTGGTTCAGGACAAGTCTCCCCAAAGCACCTCAACAAACAGAAGCCAAACCAGGAGCCGGGCGTGGTGGCGCACGCCTTTAATCCCAGCACTCGGGAGGCAGAGGCAGGCGGATTTCTGAGTTCAAGGCCAGCCTGGTCTACAAAGTGAGTGCCAGGACAGCCAGGGCTACACAGAGAAACCCTGTCTCGAAAAAACCAAAAAAAAAAGAAGCCAAACCAAAGCAAACAGGATCTTGGATTATTTGCCATTGGCTTTGAAACAGTTGTGCATCCTCCTGGGAGGAAGCAGCTGGTTTTGCTCTTTGTAAAGCAGTCAAGCTTGGTGATCCCAAGGTTCTGCTCTGGAGAGCTCACCCCTATGGTGGCCTCTAGAGGAAGGTGAAGTCCCACACTTGTAGTCAGGGGACTCTTGGACCCTTCCGTTCATAGAGCAGGAATCCCATTTGCAACCATTCATCTCTAAAGATTTATTTTATGTATATGAGTACACTGGAGCTGTACAGATGGTTGTGAACCTTCATGTGGTTGTTGGGTATTGAATTTAAGACCTCTGCTCACTCCTGTCCTCCCGGCTCGCTCCAGCCCAGAGATTTATTTGTTATTATAAATAAGTACACTGTAGCTATCTTCAGACACACCAGAAGAGGGTGTCAGATCTCATTATGGGTGGTTGTGAACCACCATGTGGTTTCTGGGATTTGAACTCAGGACCTTCGGAAAAGCAGTCAGTGTTCTTACCCATTGAGTCATCTCGCCAGCCCCATCCATTTACCTCTTACGATGGCCGTAATTGGGTCCCATGGTGTCCCCAAGCAAGAAGCAGCTACAGAGTTAGAGAAGTATTAACTGATGGCTGAGGCAGCTCCCCGTGGCCCCTCAAAATGCTACTTGTGGCTTATCCTGTGTTTCTGACGCTGATCCATATCCTCGGAGGGCAAGTTCACACAAGCAAGAGTCTCAGGTGTGGCCAGTCTCCCAAGCCTTCTCGCTGGCTTAGCGACTTGCTGGACTGGCCTAAAGAGTACAGCAAAGCCCACAGACTCCCAGTCAACTTGCCACAGTGGTAAAGTCAGTGGAGTAAAGAAAGTCCAAGGGCAAAGTCTAAGAGAGAGCTGGGGTTTGAGCTTCCATGGCCCCTCCCCTTTCAGGATCTCCAGCCCCATCTAAGAATAAGTGGATCCTTCATGGCCTGAGGGACACCCACACACACCTGCCAGGAGCTACTGCCCAGGGCTTCCTTTGGAATGTGTAGGGCATATGCAGCCCAGCCTGTGGACTGATCTTAATGGACAGTGGGGGCATGAGGGATTCTCTCTGCTCCCAGGGGCTGCTCAGCATAAGACCCTGAGCCAGAATGAGATGTGTACATTTGTCATGTGACATGAAGCATGGAACACGCTGGCTGTGATCAGTTTGTAAAGTCTGATGACTCATTCTTCAGGGTCAGAGAACTGCAGATCTCAGCCACCCCAGACACTGTAGTGCCAGGGAAATGTTAGTGGTTCCCCCAAAAAACAGAGAAGCCAATCTAATGCAACTCACAGCAAGGTCTTTATTCTATCTGAGCTAGCTTGGGCCCCTTAGCTCACCACTGACATGCAGGACGGTTTTGGTGGAGATGGGAGCCCCAAATGTCTATCTGGGCAAGGCTTTACAGTAAGCAGCAAGTAGGGGTAAGTGTGCAAGGGTCTAATTGAAAAGCCACTGTGGCCTTTCACACAATTGGCTGGTGTTGTGAGTCCTATCATAGACTTCTGCTCCCCTCTGCATTGGTGGTCGTTAGGCAGGGGTGGGCTTATAACCTGGAGTACAGGTTTGTAAGGGGAATAACTTGGAGACACTGGTCTTGTGGGAGATTAGCCTAGAGACTGGAGCTAGGCTCAGGTTTTGTTGGGGGTCAACTTGGAAACTAATGCTAGATACCAGCCTGTTAGTCTTTCTGAGTTCAAACTTAAGTTGGGTTTTCTAAAATGGAGTCTGAACTTAAAACATTTGGGCTCTCAACACGTTTAAAGAAGGGGCCCAGCTTTCTCCTCCATGAGAGGCAGCAATGCCCACCCAGGAAAGCCACTGTGGTAACTCTGAGCTCCGTTACCCAGTGATGTCAGAGAGCACCTGCCCTCTCATCTGAGAGTGACCATGGCTCCTCAGCCGACAATGCTATCACTCTGTCCTCACAGATAGCTGCAAGTGGCAACCCAAGCCAACCTTCCTTATATGACAGCTCTGGGCAACCACGTTACTTCCAAATGTGCAGGGCACAGGGTTTGGACGTGAGCAGAAGTGTGGTGACTTGGGGAAGGGTGGGGAACACATGACAGCTGGGAAGATGACTTTTGTAGGCTATGCATTGCTGAATGAGAAATGGGGAGTAGGCCGGGCGTTAGTGGCTCACGCCTTTAATCCCAGCACTTGGGAGGCAAAGGCAGGCAGATTTCTGGGTTCAAGGCCAGCCTGGTCTACAGAGTGAGTTCCAGGACAGCCAGGGCTGTCTTTTCTCTGTCAAAAGAGAGAGAGAGAGAGAGAGAGAGAGAGAGAGAGAGAGAGAGAGAGAGAGAAATGGGGAGTAGGCCACATGGCAGATCTGAGGCAAGCCATGATTACTGAGGTAGGTAACCACCATGATAACACTTCTACTGTCAGATTCCCAGACTCCAGAAAGTATGCAGTACCTTGGGGGAGAAGGAGGGACAGACAGGCTTGGGGATCCTCTGAGTGGGCAATGGGAACAGCCATGGAAGGCAGTGACTTAGTCCAGCACAGGACAGCCAGGGTGATCAGTGGAAGCAAGAGACCACTCCATAGTCAGAACACACACACACACACACACACACACACACTCCATAGTCAGAACACGCACACACACACACACTCCATAGTCAGAACACGCACACACACACACACACACACACTCCATAGTCAGAACACGCACACACACACACACACACACACACACTCCATAGTCAGAACACGCACACACACACACACACACACACACACCCTGCCAAACGCACCACGTTGTCTGCAATTGGGCTGCGAATCGTCCTCTCCTCACAGAATTGTAGCAATCCTAACTCTTCTCTGTTGGTGACATGAGGTGTATCTTAGAAGACAGCATGGTAATGAGGGAGAAATCTGCAGATGGGAGACGGGAGTCCCAAACCCACCCACTCACTGTGCTTTGATAGTTGAATCAGGCAGGGCTCCCTAGCGGAACTGAACTGGCAGAATTGCATCTATGTTGTACAAGGCGATCCACTAAAATGCCTGGCAACCAGTAACAACTGGAGAGTCCCATAATAGCTGCTGGCTGTTTTTTCAAAAGGCCGAGAGCTCAGTAGTTGTCCAGTAAACAAAACTGGACTTGCCCAGAAACATGTTTTAGCTGGCTCCAGATTTAATCAAGTTGACAATCAAGACTGACGGCAGCAGGGGTCACAGGTCTTCCTGATCCTCTGTCCCTTGGGAGATGCCCGAGAATCCAGAGAGCACATGGAGACTGTACACACCAGATCCTTCTCCGCATGCACAAACTGTGAATAGAAGAGCCGGGCTCTCCTAACTGGGACTGGTCCTTTGCCGGGGCCAATGAAGTGCATTGTAGAACCCAGGGGTGGTTGCTAGCTAAGCTTTGACGGACTCACCAAAGGGACAGACTTTATTCCAGAGACTCAGGAAGGGTGCTGGGCCTGAGTGGCCTGGTCATCAGTTATGTGGAAGTGTGCAGGAGAGGGATGATCATTTTTCTGTCTGTGAAATGGGGTGTGTCCATGAAGAACACTAGGAAATGTGTGAGGAAATGTCTGTCATTCAGGGGCCCTGTCCGGCCTACTTTCTCTGAGGAGCAGCCCTGTCCTGCAACAGTTCTTGTCCTAGGGTTATATAACCGTCATTGTTAAGTTAGAAATCTGAAACTCATTGATATGGTCAAAACTCAACCACTTCCTGCGATTTTACCACATTTTACTGTTATCTGTGTATCGTGCTGATGGGGTAAGAATACCATCATGTGTTCCTAACTCAGAGATGCCATTGGATTGAAATGTCTGCCGGGTATGTTCAGGCCCAGGAGTGTGACCTCCATTCAGGGCTTTGGAGCTGGGCTTCCTTCTGAGACAGGGTTTCTCTATGTAACCTTGTAACTCTCTCTCTCTCTCTCCCAATCTCTCTCTCTCTGTCTCTCTCTCTCTCTCTGTCTCTCTCTGTCTCTCTGTCTGTCTCTGTCTCTGTCTCTCTCTGTCTCTCTCTCTCTCTCTCTCTCTCTCTCTCTCTCTCTCTCTCTCTCTCGACTAGGTTGGCCTCAAACTCATAAGATATCCACCTGCCTCTGCCTCCCAAGTGCTGGAATTGAAGGCATTCACTCCCACGTGGCGTCCAGCCCTCTTCCTTTCTTCTTCTTCTTTCTTCTTCTTTCTTCTTCTTCTCCTTCCCCTTCCCCTTCCCCTTCCCCTTCCCCTTCCCCTTCCCCTTCCCCTTCCCCTTCCCCTTCCTCTCCTCCTCCTCCTTCCTCTTCCTCTTCCTCTCCTCCTCCTCCTTCCTCTTCCCCTTCCCCTTCCCCTTCCCCTTCTTCTTCCTCTTCCTCTTCCTCTTCCTCTTCCTCTTCTTCTTCTTCTTCTTGTTTTTGTTTTTGTTTTTTCAAGACAGGGTTTCTCTGTATAGCCCTAACTGTCCTGGAACTCACTTTGTAGATCAGGCTGGCCTCAAACTCAGAAATCTGCCTGCCTCTGCCTTCCGATTGCTGGGATTAAAGGCGTGCTCCAGTACGCCCAGCTCCTCTCCCTTTCTTTTTTTTTTTTTTTTTTTTTTTTTTTTTTTTTTTTTTTTTTTTTTTTGTGGTTTTTCGAGACAGGGTTTCTCTGTGTAGCTCTGGCTGTCCTGGAACTCACTTTGTAGACCAGGCTGGCCTCGAACTCAGAAATCCGCCTGCCTCTGCCTCCCGAGTGCTGGGATTAAAGGCGTGCGCCACCACGCCCGGCTTCCTCTCCCTTTCTTAATCAGAAGAGGGGATAGAATCTATGCTCTGTCACTGGCCCATACCCTTAGCCCTCTACTCAGTTTTTTTCTAAGACGGTCTGGCTGGGTAACCCAGTCAGGCCCCGAACTTGTGAAGAGAGGCCTGGGGCTTCTCTGAAAACACCCAGCTTTTCAGGGCCTGCTGCTTTCCAGGCCCAGCACCTAAGAGCTTGACGTTCTTCAGCTAGGGTGACAGGCTGCTCCACCAGGCCTGGCTGCCTGGGTTTTGCTCCAAGAAACTGTTGCCTGCATGCAGCGGTATTAGCGCTGACTCGTTGAACGTCCTATGAGCCAGCTCACAAGAAAGGGAGGCCCTAAGCAGCCATCTCCAGCCTCGTGGCTGTGGAGGGGCCTGCGCTAGCTTGATCTTCTCCTCAACAGAAACTCACAGAGATTATCCCCAAGTCAGCAGTGGGGGAACTATCTGACGACTCCAGCAACGTGGTGCAGCTCATCAAGAATGCCTACTATGTGAGTCTTCAGCAAAGCTGGGTGGGGCAGGCTGGCAAGCATCCAGTGGGTCAGCGGATAAGTGGATGGGGGTGGGGGGATGAGGAAGATACATTGTCTTTGGGGGTTCTTGCTGAGATCCTCATAGCTTCTGGACAGGCAGGGTAGGGAGAAAGAAGGGAGGATAAGGAGAGATAGACCGGCCACTTGCCACAGCTTGTGTCCTTCCATGCCGCCCTGTCTCAGACCCCACCTGGGCATTTCCCAAAACACCAATGGCAGGCCCTTCTTCCTGGCTCTTCCCTGCAGCCGCCATGGAATAGCAGGGAAGTAGAGGGCTGGAGAAGGCAGAATGGTACCTTTCAGAGTGGGGAAACCCCAGAAATCAGCACAGTGACCTTGGACCTTGTGAAGACTCCCTTGTGCCTCTTGTATGACAGTCCCTAATGTTATTCTGGGTGAGCCCTCCTTAGCCCCTCTTCCATCCTTCTCCTCCTCGGGGATGGGCAATCTGTCCAAATGCACGCAGATTTGCTTGCCACAGAGGCCCAGTGTCCTGGTGAATACCGGTGTGCACCCAACACGGCTCATGGCTCAGAGCTCAGACACATCCAGTCCCAAGAAATAACAGAAATCTCCTCTCAGTGACAGGTGTCCCCAAGTCTGGCCCACATCCTGTTGCTGAACATCTTGAAGACTGGCAGTACATATTGTGTGGGAAGCCTCTCAATATGACTACTGCTTATTAGAAAACAACCCCAGGGCTGGGGTAGGGAATCCTGTTTTCTTCTCTGGCCCTGTGAGCCCTGGGTGCTGCAGGCAGACTGCTGTACCTGGCCACTGCCCAGTCATGCCTAGCTCTATCTTCACAGGGACGACTTAGGTGATGCCATCTTTGCCTACTTGATGGATGCCACCTGTACTCTTTCTCTTTCCAGCTGTGCCTCAGCTCTCACATCACTTCAACAATCTATCATTCCTCTGCTGCTAACCCTGGGGTTCAACAGTGAAGGGATAGTCCTCACAGGGTCCATGGCCCGTGTCTGTGCTGGTCACCTGCTGGTAGCCTGTCTCAGAGCAACCCCATGACATCAGTTGTCCCATGCTGTCGCAACCACTGAGCTCCCGTTAGGTGTCTGTGTCATCCGCTGATGTGCAGGAGGGACTTGATGAGTGAGATAGAAGGGACAGCCACTCCTGTCTCTCCTGAGCATAGCTGCTTTCTTCCCCTAGAAACTCTCCTCTAGAGTCTTCCTGGACCACAGCACCCTCCCGGACACCCTGAAAGTCACCTATGACTCCTTCTGCAGTAATGGAGCATCGAGTATAGGCAAATCCCGAGGGGACTGTGATGGCGTGCAGATCAACAACCCGGTGAGCCTGGCCTGCCTATGCACCTGTGGTTCCTATAGCAGGGTGCTGGAGGATCCTGTGGCCATCTTGGTGACCCACTCCCAAGGACAGCTAGGAAGAAAAGGAGAATCACAGGAATCAGCAAGGGAGGAAGGAAACCATTAGTGACCAGGGCCTAACCTCCTCTTCTTCTAAACACCCGTGAGGAGGCCAGATAGAACATTAGGGGAGGGTACCAGACATGGTGTCAGCTGCAACCTCATGCCTATCAACACAGTGAATACCTGAACATTTCTATTTACATTGGCCCTGGGTAGAAAGATGGGTATGGGGTGACAGTACCCTCTAGGGGCACCTGCTGGACATGTATCTGAGAGGGTGGGCAAAGGGCAAAAAGCAAGGCCTGGTCACCCACAGTTGGGAACTGAAGGCCGCCATTCCCCTCTAGGTCACCTTCCAGGTAAAGGTCATGGCTTCCAAGTGTATCCAGGAGCAGTCCTTTGTCATCCGGGCACTGGGTTTCACGGATACAGTGACCGTGCAGGTCCGTCCCCAGTGTGAGTGTCAGTGCCGGGACCAGAGTCGGGACCAGAGTCTCTGTGGAGGCAAGGGAGTCATGGAGTGTGGCATCTGCAGGTGAGGAGGGTACGTGTGGCCTGTGGGGCATCAGTTCATGGAAAAGGTGTCTGCAGATGAGGCCAGCCCATAGCATGGCATGCCTGCTTGTGAGCCACATGTCTTCAAGTAAAGTAGGTATGGCCAGCTCACCCAGGAAATAGATGCTCTACAGGAGCTCCCGTATCCTAGCTCTCTGACCTCAGAGACTCTGACCAATCAGATTTGTAGCATGTGGTTAGAGCTCCTTTGGGATAGCTGACCACTCCTGGTAGCCTGGACCCTAAAGCCATCCTGTGGGCATGTATATACAGGCCTCAGTTCAGGATGCTCTACCTTGAGGAGGAGGAGGAGGAAGAGGAGAAAGAGGAAGAGGAATAAGAGGAGGAGGAGGAGGAGGAAGAGAAGAGAAAGAGGAAGAAGAGGAAGAAGAGGAGGGGAGGGGGAGTAGGAAGGATGTAGTGTGCCCAGCATAGAGGCTATAGTTGCTGGTCTGGATATTAGCCATCTCCTTCCAATTGCTGTCCCAGTTTCTGATCTTTGAGATGCTCTATCCTGGGCTCAAGAGATGGCTCAGTGGTTAAGAGCACTGACTGCTCTGAGTTCAAATCCTAGCAACCACATGGTGGCTCATAACCATCTCTAATGAGATCTGATACCTTCTTCTGGTATGTCTGAAGACAGCTACAATATACTTAGATATAATTATTATTAATAAATGAGTCTTTAAAGAGAGAGAGAGAGAGATGCTCTATCCCACACCTCAGACCTGCACTGGCTGTATACCTCCTCCCAGAAACTCTAAGAGTGGTGGTTTCTGCGGCTGCCCCATCCCCACCCCCGGCCAGTAGCACCTTGCCCTGATCCTAAGTGTACAGCCCTAGGTGGCCTCTCTACAAAGCTGAGCTAATTTGCCTGGAGGATTGGGCCATTGGTCAGTGAATTCTGTGGCTTCCTCCTGCAGGAGGACACTGCAAGATGTGTTAGGGTTAGCTACTGCCATTCTTCTCTTACTAAGCTATGTATGGTGTCTATACATTCTTCTGTCTACCTAGTTCAGTGATAAGGCAGTGATCTTGGATCTCTACCAGACCTCTTTCCAAGTCTAGGTCAGGAGGGACAGATACTGGCTTCTTGGGACAACCCACTAACACAAGTCTCAGGCAGCTCCCAGGTGAGCCTGCAAGAGGCACCATGCTCATAGACCAGTCACTGTGTGACTGTGACCCCGGAGACATCTTTGCCTAGTACATAGCACATGCTCAGGAGACATTTGGAGAGCAAATGTGCTATGACATACTTTACAGGTGTTTGAGTGACTGCTGGGCCGGGAAGGACAGGTACCCCCTTCCCAAGGGCACACCTAAGTACAATCCCTTCCAATCACACCAGGTGTGAGTCTGGCTACATTGGGAAAAACTGTGAGTGCCAGACTCAGGGTCGGAGCAGCCAGGAGCTGGAGAGAAACTGTCGGAAGGACAATAGTTCCATCGTGTGCTCAGGGCTTGGGGACTGCATCTGTGGGCAGTGTGTATGCCACACCAGTGACGTCCCCAACAAAGAGATCTATGGGCAATACTGCGAGTGTGACAATGTCAACTGTGAGAGATATAACAGTCAAGTCTGCGGTGGCTCAGGTTAGTGTTGGGGGCTTTCTTGTCCGTTTGTACCAGGAGATCTTAAGTGGGACGTAGCGGGGGGGGGGGAGCAGACAGACAAGGCTAGCAATGACCTGTATCTGTGTCTGTGTCAGTCAGCATTGTCCTGGGAATGTTGTGGAGGGAAATAGTCATGTCCTGACCCAAGAGCTTTTCAGATACAATAAAGAGGTCCCATCTGGCTGGATGGTGGCCACGTTGCTGAAGATGCAGGTCAGGAAGGTATGCCTGGCCTCTGTGGTTTTGCTAAGCTATCCTTCCATAGTGCTCTGGGGTCATGTGAAGAGGTAGAGGAGGCTTAAGTACAAGTCCTCCTTGATTGGTCTGGGGAGCACCGAGGCCTGTGGAGCACGGAGGAGGGAGGATGAGTCCCTGTTCCTAGCAGCCTGCAGGGAAGTGAGTCATGTTATCCTCTGTTGTTTTCCAGATCGGGGTTCCTGCTCCTGTGGCAAATGTAATTGCAAGGAGGATTACGAGGGCTCGGCCTGCCAGTGTCAGAAGTCCACTACGGGCTGTCTGAATGCACGGCTGGTAGAGTGCAGTGGCCGTGGCCACTGCCAATGCAACAGGTGCATATGTGACGAAGGCTACCAGCCACTGCTGTGTGAGGACTGTCCCAGCTGCGGCTCGCACTGCAGGGACAACCACACGTGAGTGTTCCCACTGCCCACATTGGCCTCACTGCTGGACTACCTGGGAGCCCTTGGGGACACCACTGCTCCAGAGTTCTTAGCAGGATTCAGCAGGTCCAGTGTCCCTGCCACCACCTGCCTTCTTGCATGGCTGCAGGAGCCCTGGCTTCACAGGGAGGATGCTAGGCCTAGGCCCCTTCAGCCCTTGAATGAAGTTTCCATTAACACTGGCTCTGCCTTCCATACCCTGGTAGGACACAATTTGTGTCTCTCTCATCCCTCCCAGGCCCTCCACCTAGGACCACCTAGTTTGCAAATGACCACACTCTCCTTAGACCATACATCAGACACAACCATGTTTTTTCCTGAATCATACACATGACCTTGCATAGCTCTGCAGTCCATGTACCCTCAAATACCAGTCAGTGTACCCACATACACCTGGACATCCTAGCACACACACTTTGACACACTAGCACACCCTTCCACAACCACACACCTCCACGCACCTGCGTGCCCTGACGTCGCTGATGTGCCCTCGAAACAGCCAACATGCGCCAATTCACACCTCATGCCCTTACATGCTCTCAACACCCACCTCACCTGACTCCTCCTCCTCCTCCTCTGCAGCTCTTGTGCCGAGTGCCTGAAGTTTGATAAGGGCCCTTTTGAGAAGAACTGTAGTGTTCAGTGTGCCGGTATGACGCTGCAGACTATCCCTTTGAATAAAAAGCCCTGCAAGGAGAGGGACTCGGAAGGCTGCTGGATAACTTACACTTTGCAGCAAAAGGACGGAAGGAACATTTACAACATCCATGTGGAGGACAGTCTAGGTGAGGCTGGGTGGTACCTGGGGGTGTGATCTCATGATCTGGTCTCAGTGGAGCATAGTTCTCAGTGGAGAACTCTGACCGTGAGGCCTTTGCAGACAGTGAGGGGGCTGTAGAGGAAAACATCTCTCTTCAGTGGGGCAAAGCAGGAGGTGGAGCTGTATGAGGAGATGAACATTAGACGGAGCCTCCTGGTGGTAGCTCTAATACATACTGGGTATTGTCTTAGTTTGCTGTGAAGAGACACCATGACCAAGGCTACCAAGGCAAACATTTCATTGGGGCTGGCTTACTGTTTCAGAAACGTAGTCCATTATCAGCACGGCAGGAGGTGTGGCAGTGTGCAGACAGACAGACATGGTGCTGGATGAGCCAAGAGTTCTACATCAGAGAGCAGAAGGAGAATGGTTCCACCCACAGTGGGCAGAGCTCAAGTATAAGAGATCACCAAGCCCGACCCTACAATGATATCCTTCCTCCAACAAAGGTACACCTACTCAAACAAGGCCACACCCACTCCAACGAGGCCACACCTCCTAATAGTGCCACTCCCCCATGGGCCAAACAGTCAAATACATGGGTCTATGGGGTCCATTCCCATTTCAAGCCACCACAAGTAGGATGCCATTGCAGTAGCACCTTGTCTAGCCAGAGCATCTCTCATGTCATGGGAGGATCCTGAGGGATGGTGGCTGTTGCTTCAGGGAAGTGGAGGTGATTCCATCCCCAAACATTGTTTGCTGGCCCTCCACTTGGTTGTGGTCTTTGCCAGACCCAGTAAGACCAGTGAACTTAGAGATCATGACCTGGTCTCTAGCGTCACATCCTAAAGGCAGGTTTCCTGGGGCCTGTTCTCCTAGACAGGGGAAGCAGAGGGTGTGTGTGGTTGGTGCACTCAACGCCCCATGATGCCCCAAGTCTTGGAAGAGGCCAGACTTGTTCCTGTACATTCCGGGAAACCATTAGAAATTTCCAGAAAGTGACCATACTTCTGCTGTGTTTCCTTGAAGTCTGTATTTTCTAGTTTTTTTATCATGATTAGTGTGTACATACACGTGTGCACATCAGTCACCCTTTTTTAGCAGGGGCTCAGACTGGGGTCACCCTGTGTGCACAGCACACGCCTTTACTGGCTGATCCATTTCACCGGCTCCTAAATGGTGTTTTTAAAGGTCTGCCTATCAACTCCTTTGCCAGGGTATAAGTTGGGTCTTACACTGCTGGAGGATAGCGTGGACACAATTCTATCAGGAACCAAGTGGACACAACCCTGTCAGGGAATGAGGTGCATGGTTTTGTGAGGGGCCAGGTAAACACAGTCCCTTTAGGAAGTAGTGAAGGTGATCTTGTCAGGAGCTGGGTAAGCATAGCTTTCTTATAGGTCAGGGCAGATATAGTCTTGTTATTGTATAACTGCTGTCCTGTCATTAGCCAAGTTGACGAATTATACCCTAATAGACCTATGTATTTGAGTGCTTGGCCCACGAGGAGTGGCACTATTAGGAGGCGTGGCCTTGTTGGAGTGGGTGTGGCCTTGTTGGAGAAAGTATGGCACTGTGGAGGCAGGCTTTGTAATCTCTTATACTTGAGCTCTGCCCACTGTGGAACCAGTCCCCTTCTGCTATAGACACAGGTAAAATTGCTGTTTGGTCTAGGACTTAACAGAGAGGAGATAAGCAGGCAAGATGGTCTGGAGGGTGGAACAGAGCCTCCCTTTGAATGGAACCCAGAGAAGTGGCACTTAGAGAAACAGGCGACGGATCCTGGGGTCACCAACAGATGAAGTAAGAAGTCAGATGCTGAACAGTTTGGGAGTATATTGAATAGCAATGACCCAAGAGGATGGGCATGATGGATTTGGGCAAAAGACAGATCAGAATGTCTTGTAGACTTAGGCAAGCAGCCTTGAGATGTCAGCTACCCACTGCATTCAGACTCAGAAAGCTGAGGGGAACTGCTGAGGAAGCCACTCAGGTGACCACCAGAAGCTTGTGTCAGCAGCATACCAGGCTCCTATAGGACCCATAACTGCAGCCCCCTGAGCCTGTCTTCAAGTCAGGAACTCCTTTTTAAAAAAAAAAAAAAAAAGATTTATTTATTTATTTATTTAATGTAAGTACACTGTAGCTGTCTTCAGACACTCCAGAAGAGGGCATCAGATTTCATTACAGATGGTTGTGAGCCACCATGTGGTTGCTGGGATTTGAACTCCGGACCTTTGGAAGAGCAGTCGGCACTCTTAATCGCTGAGCCATCTCACCAGCCCCCAAGTCAGGAACCCCTAAAAGGCAGATAGGATGCAGACTCTGCCCTTGGTGTTTGAGAATGCTGGCTGTAGCCATGTTGGAGATTACGTCTGGTTTCATGCCACCTTGGCCAAATTATTTAACCTCTATGAAGGCAAACGGGCCTCCCTGAAAAGACCATGATAATATGAGAGATTCTATGACAATGTTGTTGGGGACCCACCCAGCAGGGAGAGGTTCACACTGACTGTTAGTAGCCCTGTCCCACTGTCAGGGTCTGCTGTGTAGCCTACTGCATTCCAGGACCCACACCCAGGAGAGGCCACTGGACCTTGGGACAGTGTCCTGCTCAACACAAGGCCACCTCAGTTGCCTGACCACAGACCTCTGGTTCCTGGCATCGGTTATCATGGAATCCCTTTGCCTGAATGTGCCAGCTCAGACATTACTGCCAATTCTCATAATGCACAATGAGATAGTCAGGGGTGCCTCGGGCACAGCTCTAGTTTGGGAACACCAGTAGGTGGTGACCAGAGACACTGTCATTTCTTATTCAGTTGTTTATTTATTTACTTAATGTGTATAGGTACATTGTAACTGTACTGATGGTTGTGAACAACATTGTGTGGTTGTTGGGAATGAAGGTTGCTCATTGCAGTCTGCTCGCTTCAGCCCTGCTTGCTCTGGCCTAAAGATTTATCTATTAAAATATCTAAATACACTGTAGCTGTCTTCAGACACACCAGAAGAGGGCGTCAGATCTCATTACAGATGGTTGTGAGCCACCATGTGGTTGCTGGGATTTGAACTCAGGACCTCTGGAAGAGCAGTCAGTGTTCTTAACCACTGAGCCATCTCTTCCGGATGCTATCATTTCAACCAAGGTTTCCTTAGGTTGGCCATGACCTGACCAAACAGCCTTTATGTTTCATTTGGAAGCACAGGGCCTGATCTTATTTCTGATAGGAGTGTGGCTAGATTCTCTCATCTTCTTGTGAGATGTGGCAAAGGGTGATTTCCCCCTGTGGCAGGACCGACTACTGTAGGGTGGGGCTGACATTTTTGGTTGTGTGCTTTTTCCCTAGAGTGTGTGAAGGGCCCCAATGTGGCTGCCATCGTAGGGGGCACCGTGGTAGGTGTCGTACTGATTGGTGTCCTCCTCCTGGTCATCTGGAAGGCCCTGACCCACCTGACTGACCTCAGGGAGTACAGGCGCTTTGAGAAGGAGAAACTCAAGTCCCAATGGAACAATGTGAGTGACCTTGCTTTGGGAGCCCTTGTGGTGCATGGGTGCTTCCTCTTCTCTTTGACCTCTCACAGGCAGCAATGGGCATACTCTCTATCCCAGCAGTGCTTGGGAGACCCACATAGAGTGCCTTTCCTAGCTCTGTTACTTCTCACAGTGGGACTCGGGGCCATCTTGGAGAGATGGCGTGCGCCTCACCCCAGCTTAGCCTCCGGTCTTCCAGAGTGTGCTGTGGTATGCAGGCTTAGCCCTGAGGCTCAGGCCCTGGGGAGGTTTCCTGTCCTGGTTGGCTCTTCAGAGAGACTTCTATTGCTCTGGTGGCATCTTGGAGTCCTGACACCTCCCTGCACTGACAAGAGCATATCTGCTTCCTCTTTAGGACAACCCCCTCTTCAAGAGTGCTACGACAACGGTCATGAACCCCAAGTTTGCTGAAAGCTAGAGCATGAGTTATCATAATCAAGCAGATGTGACCCCCTCAGACCACGCCTCCTCCCCTCTGCAAACACAACGTGGCTTACAGCTCACCCCAGTGCTGCCAAGGATCCAAAAGCCTGCTCGGTTTCTTTCCGCCATTATATCAAGTCTGCCAGGGTTTCCAGGGACTTGTCTTCCGACCTGCACAATCTTGCCGCAGAGCCTTAAGAATTGTCCCGAGTCCCAAGAGGTTCCACCCACATTTTCTTGCATAAAGGAAGACAGCAGTCTCGGTAAAGGTGGCCCCAACTTATTTATATTTAAACTTGTCAGGGTATAAAACTCCTATTATATTGTTAACATCCCGTCTGTTGTATTATATGTGCGTATAAAAACTCTATCCAACGTATTATATCATAATCATGTATGAAAAATAATAAAGCTTCCATCCATGCTGTCCATGGAAGGTAAGCTTTGTGGAGTCTTTTGGGGCAAGGCAGCTGAGGTTGTGTGCTTTGTCCCGCCTGCTGTTTGTCCATCTGCATCCTGAGGGTTCAGCTGGGATCTGGGCCATAGAATGGGAGACTTAGTTCTCTTTTTCGCTGCCCATGGGCCTGTATGTATGGAGCCCTCTGAGACCCAGTGCTAAATCCTGTGTGGCTGCCTAACAAGGGTGTCAGATGACAGAAATGGCACCCTCCTCTCTCTTGCTCCCAATATCAGTCAGGTTCAGCGCAGAAGGCTAAGATGGAAACCAGAACACAAACCGCAGAAGTGGGGTAGGAAGTTCCTTTCTCATAGGTTGTCTTGGGGGGGTGACCCAGAAATCACTGCTGACTCTAGTTCTGAGTGAGTGAATGAACCCCAAATTGTGTTCAGTGATTATGATGTTCCTGGGTCTCTAAGAATTATGACTGAGCCTACTAGGTAGCTTTTTTTTTTTTTCTGGCAATATTTGTTTGGCCTCATGGTGTCAGGTGGTTCGGTTGCTTGGCCCCACATGCTCAGAGCATTCTGTCAGTGGGAGCATACTCTCCAAACTGCATACCTCATGGCTGTCAGAAAGCAGAGACAAGACAGGATGTGGCCAGCAAGAAGCTAGCCCAAGGACCGACCCCCAAGGACCCATTTCTTCCAGCTAAGTTCTACCTCTTGAAGTTCAACCTCCCTATATAGTACCACTAGCTAAGCACCAAGGCTCCAGTATTGGAGCTTCTGTAGAGGGACACTCCATATCCAAACCATAGCACCCAGCCTCATGCCCAAGCCTGAGAGCAGGAGGGGCTAGGTGTGGCCAGAGAACCCCTCAAGTGTTCTCACTTTTAGACAGAGGCACGCTCACTCATGTTCAAAAATGCGTATATACACGACTGAAGTGTGCCCGACAAAGTGCTAGGTGTGTGTCAGAGCACGTTCCCTGTGTAAAATGATACTTTGCCCTTTTCTTACGACTATAATTGTTCAAAGTCCAGAGAAAACTGTTGATGAAAAACATTCCATTCGCTCAAAAAAGCAAATGATGCATTTCAGGTAGAATGAATGACATAGTCGATCTCCTCTGACCTCAAGGAGATCCCCAGAACTCATTCCTCTGGGGAGGCCTGCGTGGTAGTTAATTTAAACCAAGGCACAGCTGCAGGGCCCCTTGTCTAGCGCCACCTGCTGGCAGAGCTTGCTGCTGTCTACCGTCTGGTGGAAGCTTTTCCTGCCATGGCTGAAGGAAAGCCCTTGCCAGTCTCACCGGAGCTGCCCTGACAGCAGCCATCAGCCTGTACTCCCAAACGCTTTGGAACATTTCCTGGACAATACTCACTCCTTATGGGGGAGCTCTACCTCAGCCAAGGCAACGATCTCCCTCTGATGGGCTTAACAACTCCCTTGCTGTCATTGCGAGTGTGGCTGGCTGGGTGGCCAGCCAGTCTTTGGCTCCCCGATTCTACCGGGAGATTCTCCCCACTCTGGCTACCCTTGAGTACCACACTATCACCTCTTGCCAGAGAACTCACCCTGTGGTTCATAACAAAGTGCAATAGTGGAAGAGAAGTAGAAGGACCAAAATCTCACGGTAGAATTAGACCTGAGGAAGCTTGTGAGAGCTGTCTTGCAAGATGAGCTAATCCTCAGCAGCTACCGAATCTCCTAGGGTCTCGATTCTAGACCCGTGGGTAATGGGTTTGTGCCACACATAAGTGGTCCAGCATCATGTATTTTGTTACAGCAGAAAGAACAAACTGAAACATGCTTTACTTCCAAATAAGTGTATTTGAAGTAGTCACCAAAGATTAATTTTTATCCTTCTTAATGAAGCAATGCCCTTCTATATTCAGGAAAAGAATCTGACTTTGTCTTATTAATCCGAAAAATTAGAAGAAAATTAAGCAGGGGCCAGAGAGATGGTTCAGCAGTTAAGAATGCTTGACGTGCCGGGCGTGGTGCCACACGCCTTTAATCCCAGCACTTGGGAGGCAGAGGCAGGCGGATTTCTGAGTTCAAGGCCAGCCTGGTCTACAGAGTGAGTTCCAGGACAGCCAAGGCTACACAGAGAAACCCTGTCTCGGAAAAAAAAAAAAAAAAAAAAAAAAGAATGCTTGATGCTCCTGCAGAAGACCTGGGCTTGGTCCCCAGCATCTACATGGCACAGTGGCAGTAGGCTGAGCCACGGGGAGGAAGTTGTCAGCAAGGGCTCAGTGAAACCACTGAACTGGACCATGCCATGGGGAGAAATAAAGGTTTAGTGGGGATGGAATTTTTGCAAAGGGTATCTGGGGTAGAGGTGGGGGATGACAGAGAGAAGCCCATTGGCAGAAAAGCAAGCATATTTCATTTGTTAACAGGGTGGGGGATCTATGAGCTAATACAGGCTGTAGGAATGACCCGGAACTAGATGACGTTGCCCAGGGGTTGGTTTAAGGAAGGTTCCTGATAAACAGAAACCTACATCTAGGCTTCGGTTTACCCAGCCAAAGTCCTTCTGTTTAGGAGATTGTCATCAACACTGACTTTTGTTTTGTGTTTTATACAAAGATAAGGAGAAGAAGGGGGAGTTTGGTGGAGGAGCTATGGTATGGTGTGGGGGAAGGGGTGCTTCCCTGGGCCCATGCTGAGGCATCGCTTCCCCCTGAGAAGCCAGCCATAGTATAGTCAGAATAGTTTATTCAGGGCATGGGGAGGGGAGTTGAGAGGGTAGTAGAGACTAAATGGGACGGAGGGGAGGGAGGGAGAGAGGGAGAGAGAGAGAGAGAGAGAGAGAGAGAGAGAGAGAGAGAGAGAGAGGAGAGAGGTAGGAGAGGAGAGGACAGGAGAGGAGAGGAATAGAGGCTGGCCATGAACACGTGAAGAGAGAGGAGGGGGAGAGTGGGAAGAGGATAAGGGAACAGGAGCAAGGGAAGAGAGCAAGAAGAGCAAAAGAGCAAGAGAGAGAGGAGGGGGCAAGCAGCCCCTTTTTATAGTGAGTCAGGCACACCTGGCTGTTGCCAGGTAACTATGGGGCGGAGCCTGGGGGCCACTTTGGACTTAATTGAAGTGAAACTCTAAGCCTGGGTCCATATCCAGCACTGAGTTGTTACTATATCACCTTGAACAAGTGACATCTTCCATCTTGTTGAAAGTATAGGTACAGAGATGTTTCAGTAACTGAGAGTATCTTTTACCCTACCAGAGGACCAGCACATTAGGAGGCTCACAACTCCAGCTGAAGGGGGAGATGGGACGGGGAGGAATCTGTCTCCCTCTTCTGATTCCTGGCAACTCCAGCTGAAGGGGGAGATGGGACGGGGGAGGAATCTGACTCCCTCTTCTGATTCCTGGCATGACCTCCACACTGTTGCATACTCTCACAAAGCACGCACACCTGTGGGACCATGGGTGGAGGGGAAGAGGGGTGTAGGCGAGTGTCCGCGTCCCGCCAGAGTTCCGGTGCTCTGGGCGGGCAGACGTGGGAGGACTACGCACGCTTTCCACACGGCCCCAAGTGGGCATCTGAATGTATCAAGCCACTGACCCCACAGTTCAGGTGGTGGACAAGGGGCAGCCCCCGGTACCAGGTTCTCAGCCTCCAGCATCCCACGCTGGATACGTGGAGGAACTGAGAACAGAATAGGGGCCCTGGGGTGGCACTTGGCCCCAGAGATAAGGGAAGGGGGGGCAGGGGGAGAGGGGGGCACTGGGTGGTTCCCATGCAGGCGAGAGTCCTTAGTCCGGTCAGTGGCTGCAGCATAGGAAGGCCTTCTGTGGAGAGGTTAGACAAGGCTTGTCAGGAGAAAGCCTAACCCATCGTTTAAGGAAGGCAGGCCTTCACGGCAGGCCCTGATGGTCAGAGATAGTCTATGGTTTTAGAGCTTTATTGTAGAAAGGGAGGGAGAAAGGAGAGAAGGTAGGAAGAGAGAGGGAGAGACTGGCCATGCCCAAGTGGAGAGAAGGGCTAGAGAAAGAGAGGAAGAGAGCTAGAGAGTAAGAAAGGTTGAAAGCTTAAGAGAGCGAGGAAGGGCTGGGCGTGGTGGCACACGCCTTTAATCCCAGCACTCGGGAGGCAGAGGTAGGCGGATTTCTGAGTTCGAGGCCAGCCTGGTCTACAAAGTGAGTGCCAGGACAGCCAGGTCTACACAGAGAAACCCTGTCTCGAGAAAAAAAAAAAAAAAGAGAGAGAGAGAGAGAGCAGGAGGGGCCAAGCAGCCCCTCTTGGGCTTGGCTATCTTGCTGTTGCTAGGTAACTGTGGGGAGGAGTCTAGCCAGACTGCCAGAAGCTTGGGACATTGTCTATGTGACTAGAAGCCACATGCCTCTCCTGTGGGGGCTGTGGGGGCTGTAACTTTGACAGGAGCCAGGGGGGTCCAGGAGACATGATCGAACACCTTCCGTCCCATGTAGGTGGAAATTACCACCCCTCAGGTACCACCAGGGTTCAAGACCTAGGCTCGGCTGGAAACCAGGCTGTCTGTGTGTAGCCCGTTGCCCTACACACACCTATAAATAATAAAGTAAAAATAAACAGTTCTAAATACATAGGTTCAGGAATCCTTGGATGCCTGGCTCCCAGAAGGACTGGGATGAGAACCTAGTTTTCTGAATTCCTGAGCCCTAAAGATCCCAAGTGTAAACCAGGTCCCAAACCAGTGAAGCAAACAAAACCCCTCACAGCCCCATCAGGGCCATCCCGAATTCCAGAGAAACGGGTTCTTCATTCTTGCTTAATCCAGCCGAAGACGATTGGGTTTCTTCCCAGGGCACAGCCCCTCCCTTGCCCCAGAGCTCTGCTGACCTGGATCTCCGGGGACCCCAGCCCCACCCCTTGTAACCTCCCCTCTGGGACTTCAAAGTCCCTACCCAGCTTGCTTGCCCGGTAGAGAAGCACCTGGTAACAAAATGTGCCAGGAGACAGGTCCCAATTTCCACTTTTCAAGCTGTGTAGGAATGGAATTCTGTGGCTAACCAAGGAATGTCCTCACATTGATGAAAGACCAGTCACACAGATACTACCAAATAGAACTGAAAATCCCCAGCAGATGACTCAGGTATCAGAAATTCTGACACGTGAGCCTAGAATTCCCTTACCTGCTGAGCTGCTGCAGCCATACCATGTGGCTGGGCCGGGCTGTGAGAGACTTTACTGTGACTCTTGGGTGCAACTACCACACTGCCAGGGCTGACACCATTCTGTGTCTGGCCTCAAACTCAGAGATCCATCTGCTTCTGCTTCCCAAGTGCTGGAATTAAAGGTGTGCGCCACCACCGGTGTCTCTTGAGTTCTTTAACCATCTCCTCGGGAAAGCAAGCACCCCCTGACTTCCAGGTCATTGTTTCTCTCATCTTTATTGCCTGTGCTTTCTGGACCACAGGCTATGTTGTGAGTCATTCCTGGGATGGAAGCTCTTGAACACCCAAAGAGGTACCTATGGATGTCATATGTGTGGTCACATCAGGTGCCGTTCTCCTTCTTCACTGCCATCTGCCTAAAGCAGGAATGTGGGCTCTGAGAGTGTGTGTGTGTGTGTGTGTGTTCACATGTGCATGTGTATGTGTGCATGTGTGTGCACATGTGCGTATGGGATATATTTTTGGTGCTTCTTCTCACCAAAGTACTGCCACCTTGCACAGCTGGCTTGGTATGCATGGGGTCTGGGGATTTGAACTCAATTCTTCATGATTGCACAGCAAACAGTCTCACCCATTCCATTCAGCCATTTCCCTTGCCCTCAGGACAGGTCTCTCTCTCTCTCTCTCTCTTTGTTTTTGTTTTTTTTTGTTGTTTTGTTTTGTTTTGGTTTTGGAGACAGGGTTTCTCTGTATAGCCCTAGCTGTCCTGGAACTCACTTTGTAGACCAGGCTGGCCTCGAACTCAGAAATCCGCCTGCCTCTGCCTCCCAAGTGCTGGGATTAAAGGCGTGCGCCACCATCACCCGGCCTCTCTTTCTCTTTCTTGTGCACGATTTTAATCCCAGCAGTCAGGAGTCAGAGGCAGGCAGATCTCTGAGTTTGAGGCTAGCCTGATCTTCAGAGTGAGTTTTAGATAGTAGGATAGCCAGGGCTATACAGAGGAGCCCCGTCTTGAAACACACACACACACACACACACACACACACACACACATGTTGTAGTAAAAAAAAATAATGGGGGTTTCTACCCCACCTTTGATCATTCAATTCCCAAATAAAAGACACAATACCTTTATATTTATGATAAGTCATCTTGGGGGGGGGGGTCGAGACAGGGTTTCTCTGTATAGCCCTGGGGCTGTCCAGGAACTCACTTTGTAGACCAGGCTGGCCTGGAACTCAGAAATCAGCCTACCTCTGCCTCCAGAGTGCTGGGATTAAAGGCATGTGCCACTACGCCCGGCTTTATGATAAATCTTAACAGCACTACAGCTGAGCGGTTATCTACCCTCTAAGAAGCTATTTGTCTACTTCCCTGTCAATAACCCGGAGATATCACTTGCCTTGTTCTGCCAGGCCAGCCTTCATACCCCAGGGCATCTTCTCTGCTCTCCTCCCCAGGATCTCTGCCTCAGACCTCACACCCAGCAACGGAAGCCCCACCTACTTCTCTTCTGCCCTGCTGAAGGCTGTCAGCATCTTTACTTAACCAACCATTTTAAATTAAGAAGCAAGGTTACATAGCATCACTTGTGTACGTGAGGATCTCCTCATTCCTGAGGCATCCAGGGCCAGAATTTAGCACTACAGTACATAGCAACATATTAAATCTCAACACACACACACACACACACAGAGAGAGAGAGAGAGAGAGAGAGAGAGAGAGAGAGAGTATGGATGTTTTGCCTGCACGTATATGCATCATGAGTCTGCCTGTGGAAGCCAGAAAAGGGCATCAATCTCTTGGAACTAAAGTTACAGATGGTTGTGAGCTGCCATGTGGTTGCTGGGAGCCAAACCTTGGTCCTCTGGAAGAACAAACCTCATTCTTAACTATCAGAGTGGCACAGAGAAACTAACGATCTAGATCACTCTGTGGACAGAAAGGAAGGTTTTTCTTCCTTTCTTTGTGGGGCTTAAACTGACATCTTGGGGACCTTGGCAGAGAGAAGAGAAGAACAAGATGGTGGGAAAGCAAGCAGATTTTCTATACCACCAGGGGGAGGGTCTGAGCTGCTGTGGCTCTCCAGACTGATCGGGAACTAGGTCCTCTTGCTAGAGGTTAGCTAACCTTTGCAGGAAGGTTACTGGAGGATTGAGGGTGGTTTCTGATCACAGAAACTGCCTTGAGAGATCTGCTTTTTCTTGTAAACTGAAACCTTTAGGCTCCTTTCACTTGATAATGATCCTTCTTGTTTACCTAGCCAGAGCCCTGCCTTTTCGGACAATGTCACCTGCACTGCCGGTTGGGGACTGGGAACAATCTCTCCAGCTTCTGCCTAGGTGAAGTGTCCGGAGGCTGGCTTGTATTTTGTAAGGCTGATACCGGTAGCATTCTTGCATATGAGCTAATGCAGATCAGCGTCCTCCCACCCCTGTTACCCTCATTAAGTTAGTACCCCGTGGGGCCAGTGGGACTGCCCAGTGAGTAAAAGCACTCGCCATCAAGTTTGATGACTTGGGTTTGATCTCACAGTGGAAGGAGCAAACCAACTTCTGAAAGTTGTCCTCAGACCGCCACATGCGCTGGGGCGCGTGCGCACAGGTGATTTAAATGAAAACAGAATGCCGACTTAATACTGTGTGGTTTGATGCTAGGACAAAAACGTGCAAGCTTCCCTAGACATTCTACACCAGGCTCGTGATGACTGTTGTTTTGCTCTGTTTTGTTTTATCCTGCAAGTGGGTTTTCAAGTCTCTCTTTGTACAATATTAGATGGCATGAGGGCTGCTTGCCCAGGAGCGTGGCAAGCTTTTAGTCCCCATTCAGCCGTTGCACACAGAGAGGAACTTTATGCTGCACCAGAAGGAAATGAGACCAGCTTGTTAAAAGGTTCCCTAGCACACCAACGCACCAGTGACTCTTTTGTCCTTGTGCAAGGGGGTGAAGCATAGGCTTCCTGTGAGTACTGTACCAGGCACTGAGTTAGCCCAGGTTTGGGACACTGACCCTGGGCTCTAATCTGTGTCCCGGCACCTTATCCTGTGCTGGTGTTTGTTTGTTCTGGCCACTGAGGCTCACTGGGGCGTTGAAACTATGGTAGAGGTCATGGAGGTGGGAAAAGGAGGAACTTGGGCTTGAACTCATGGCTTCACGTCAATGAGACAGTTTATTCCTAAGCCCAAGAGGAACGACCACAGCTTGGGAACTTGGACTCAGGTTGTCCTGAGTATCATGCTCCAAACGAGCAAGCAGTTTAATAAAGTTCTCGCAGTTACAGAGCAAAACCAAGTCATATTTCAAAGCACTTTTCAAATATAGTAAACATCGCCCTGGCACAGTACAACCACGCAGGCAAATCTCTGCTGTAGGTCTCAGATGTTATCTGATGGCAGTCTTAGCTTTGGGTTTGGCAGATAATGGTCTGCTAAGAATGTCTTCTTCCAGAGGTTGTACCCCATAGTAAAAAAGATATTAGGGGCTGGTGAGATGGCTCAGTGGGTAAGAGCACCCGACTGCTCTTCCAAAGGTCCAGAGTTCAAATCCCAGCAACCACATGGCGGCTCACAACCATCTGTAACGAGATCTGACGTCCTCTTCTGGAGTGTCTGAAGACAGCTACAGTGTACTTAACATATAATAAATAAATAAATTAAAAAAAAATATTAGGTCAGAGGCAGGTAATGATTGGCTATTAGAGAAACTAAAGGTGATTTGGCTCTGGACCTGCAACCTACAACATTTCAGTTCTCCAAGATGATGAGTTCTAATCAACCAAGTGGCCTTGTAGAGTCTTCAGCATAAAATGTTTCTTTCTTAGGAACTTTAGTTTATACCAGTCCCCTGTGAGCCCTTCTGGACTTATGACCATGAACAACCCACAACCCTTGGGTCTGATTTTTCCATTACTGCTCTGCTGGAGCTGTAATTGGACCCAGGGGCGCATCCAGTAGGTTCTTGGTCCAATGAAGAAAGAATTCACTAACAGATGCAGATGGACCACAGAAAGTCAGATTTATTTAATGGAATAGATAAATAGTAAGTATACTTCAAAGATGGCAGGAGCTGGCCAACCTAAGAAATCGCAGCAGTAGACGACCTTGGGTTGTTTTGTATAAGGTTAGTGTATATTCATAAGGTAGATGAGGCCATTTTCTCTGTCAAATCAAGGCAGATAAGATCTTCCTTTTAGGGTATTTTCCCCAATGACCCTTCTGTTAGAAACCCACAAAATGGGGAAAGGTAGTGAAAAGTACAAATCCAATGCCATTGTAACCAAGCCTGGGTCTCCTGAGGATTCACTGTCACATGACACACGATTAGCACAACCCCACTGGAGCCTGAGCCTCCAATACAGTAGAAAGAACAGTGCTTAACTATAGTGAGGTAAAGACAGCTGCGGCTTCCTCGGTGGATGAGTTAGCATCTCTGTTGTTATGATAAAGCCAACTGACCAAACCAAAAGGGCAAGGAAAGGTTCTACTTGGCTTAACTTACACTTTCACCCAAGATCCATCATTGAAGGCTCACGGCAGGAACTGAGGCAGAGCCTCAGAGGAGCACTGCTTCCATGCTTGCTCCCCATCACTAGCTCAGCTCCTGTTTGTCTATAACCCAGCTCCACCTGCCCAGGGATGACTCTCTCCCATGGATCATTACTCAGTAAAATGCCCCACCCACAGACAGGTGTGGTGTGAAATGTATTCCATGTGCCTGGTCCATTAAATGACCCTCCTGCTCTTCGGTGATAGTTGGCTCCTGGACTTTTGGGAGCAGAAATGGGAGGAGGGAGGAGGGAGAGGAGGAAAAGGGGGAAGAGGAGGATGATTAGGGAGTAGGCAGAAGGTTCTAGAAGACAGAAGAGTAGGGTCAGAGAAGAGAGTTGATTCAGGAAGAAAGGAAATTGAGAAGTGCTAGAGAAGAGATTTTGAAGAGAGAAAAATAAGAGACAGTTGAAAGTGAAGTAGCCAGGCAGTGGTGGCGAATGCCTTTAATCCCAGCACTTAGAAGGCAGAGGCAGGCAGATTTCTAAGTTCGAGGCCATCCTGGTCTACAGAGTGAGTTCCAGGACAGCCAGGGCTACACAGAGAAATGCTGTCTCAAAAAACAAACCAAAAAAAAAAAAAAAAAAAGAAAAAAGAAAAAGAAAAGAAAAAAGAAAGAAAGAAAGTGAAGTGAGCTAGCAGGCTGAGAAGACATTCAGTGACCGTTGAAACGGAAGAAGCTGAGGTGAGCCACAGAAGATAAAGGAAGAATCTACAAACAAAGTAGTGATAAGAATATAAAGAAAATGAGCTGGAGAGATGGCTCAGTGGTTAAGAGCACTGACTGCTCTTCCAGAGGTCCTGAGTTCAATTCCCAGCAACCACATGGTGGCTCACAACCATCCGTAATGAGATCTGATGCCCTCTTCTGCTGTGTCTGAAGATAGCTACGGTGTACTTATTATATACATAAGATAAATAAATCTTTTTAAAAAAAGAATATAAAGAAAAAGAAAAAAAAGAACAAAAAGAAATGTTTCCAAAAGCTACAGTCGGCTCACAGAGCAGTTCGATGGTAGAAATTCTTTACTTGACTTTCCTCCTAGATGACTCTAGCTCTTGGCAGGGATCCTGGAGGTTTGGAGACCTGGGAGGAGCAGCTGGTACTTCAAGGCTCCAAGGTGAGATGGTCGCTCACCAAGTCAAAAGGCGATGAAATCAGGCAGAGAGAAAGATGGGAGACGGTTCCCCTTGTAGCTGCAGACTCAACTCTCTTGGGTTCCAGTACCAGATGATAAGTTATTCTCTGCTGACAATTCAAGCCAAATTAAAGTATATAAAGGCAGGTTTATCAGGGAACTGGGTTCCCTGTCCCAAGGAACAAGGCCAGGGAAGTCACTATGGGGAGGAAGACAGAAGGGGGGGGGGAGAAAGAGCAAAACGTACATGTGCAAAGAAAGAGAGAGAGAGAGAGAAAACAAAAATGTCTGCATTATATAGTGTAGAGATTCTGGGTGAAGGGGAAGCCCAGCCCTTGGGCTGAGAAAGTTCAGGCCAGAGGTCAGGGTATGCCAGCCATGCCCTGTAATAGGTAGGGACTGAGGGATGCTGGGAGAACCTGGAGGCCAGGTCCACTTTGGTATGTTAAATATGCACCTCAGCCACTTGTCCCAGGTCTGAAAGCCAAGGCTAACCAGTACACTTAGTTACCCATGTCTAACTCCTTGCCTAAACAATCTCAGTGCAGGTGAATGGCACTGCCTTGAAAATGGAGCATATAACGACATACATTCCTGTTATGTGTGGTGGTTTGAATCTTCTTGGCACAGAGAGTGACACTATTAGGAAGTGTGGCCTTGTTGGAAGAAGAGTGTCACTATGGGGATGGGCTTTGAGACCCTCCTCCTAGCTGCTGGGAAAACAGTAGTTTGCTCCTGGCTTCCTTTGGATGAAGATGTAGAACTCTCAGCTCCTCCAGCACCATGCCTGCCTGGGTGCTGCCATGCTCTCACCTTGATGACAATGGACTGAACCTCTGAACCTATAAGCCTGCCCCAATTAAATGTTGTCCTTATAAGAGTTGCCTTGGTCATGGTGTCTGTTCACGCAGTAAAACCCTAAGACAGAAGATGGTACCAAGGACTGAGGTATTACTATGATAGGCCTGACCATACTTTTGTTTAGAGGAATGTGAATTTTGGAACTTTGGAAAGCAGTGGAATGTTTTAAGTAAGGCTTAATGGAACATCCTAGTAGGAATGTGGAAGACGTTGATGCTGAGGCTGATTTTAACTATGCAGACTTGGCCTAAGAGGTTTCAGTGAAGAAGAATTTCAGTATGTGGCCCAGAGACTGTTCTTGTGATATTTTGGTGAAGAATGTGGTTGCTTTTTGACCATTTCTGAAAAGTCTACCTGAGGCTCAGGTAAGGTTAGATAAGAGATTTTTGTTAACTGCATTGACAAAGGAAGTCTCAAAAAAAAGCCCAGCAGAGACTTTCTGCTTTAGTCTCATGAAGAGCATTTTGATCAAGTATAGCAAGCTTCAAAAGGAAAAGTACAAAAATGTATGGTTCAAAGAATAAAGAGGCATCAAGAAGTAAAATGGAGGAAAATCCTGGGTTCAAGGAAATAAGAAGACTAAGGGAGTGGTGACCTCGGGGCAAGATCCCACCCAGCCAAGCTTATTGTTTATGTGTTTGCAGTTGGGCTTTATTCCATGGTTATCGTTTTTATTTGGACTTTTAATCTGGAATGACCTACAATGAAGGGCACTCTTGTGATCCACATCTTGAGAAATAGTGGCCATGAAATAGCCCAGGCATGGTGGTACACATCTTTAATTCCAGAAGATAAAGGCAAATAGATCTCTGAATTCAAGGCCAACCTAGGTCAAAGCAAGTTCTAGGTGAAGAAAAGTTTAAGTCCAAGCATGGTGGTACACACCTTTAATCCCAGGAGACAGGCATGCAGATCTCTGAGTTCAAGGTCAATATACAGAGCAAGATTCATGACAGCCAAGTTTAGGCAATAAGGAGTTGGAAAACTGAAAGCTAGTGATAATAACAAGAGAGCAATGTTCCAGTCCCAGCAAGGAACAGAACCTGGCAGATGGCTCTGGCTTTACAGTCAAGAATAGCAGGGACAACTGAGACAACTGATGCTGGTTAGCTGGAGCTGTAAAAGTTTGCAGTGATTAAGAAAAGACCAGAGCCGGGCGTGGTGGCGCACGCCTTTAATCCCAGCACTCCGGAGGCAGAGGCAGGCGGATTTCTGAGTTCGAGGCCAGCCTGGTCTACAAAGTGAGCTCCAGGACAGCCAGAGCTATAAAGAGAAACCCTGTCTCGAAAAACCAAAAAAAAAAAAAAAAAAAGAAAGAAAAAAAAAGAAAAGAAAAGAAAAGACCAGCATCACTGCAGTGAAATCTTTTGGGAAGTGTTTACTGAAAGCACAAAGAAGATATGTTTGAGAGATAGCCAATGTTGTACCTGGTGTTGCAGCTGAACTTGGTAATGTGTAAGAATCACCCAGGTGGTACTGGTTTTGAAGGTATGGGGTTATGAAGAGCAGCTGAGGCTTGATACTGTAAGAGGCCAGAGAAGGCCAATAGTGAAGTTGCAGTCTCAGTTGCAGTTGATGGCCCAGGATTGAAGAGGTCAAAGAGTGGGGGATTGGCACCAAGAAAAGAGCTTATGAGAAGTTATTGGTGAAGGCTAGTTGCAGTAGAAGACTCCAGCAAAATGTAGATACCAGCACCATGGGATGATTACTAAGAACAGCAGCAGCAGTGGAGTGGAGTCAACCAGAGCCTAGAGTGCTACAGAGGGCAGAGCTGGAGAAGGGATGCCTGCCCTTTGGAGGAGCCCAGATGATCATGTGTTGATCCCAGATGCTGGAACAAGAAGCTGGAACACTGAAGTTGCCTTGGATACCCCCAAGATGTTAGAGATGCCAGAGCCGTGGGATACCTGCCGAGGAAAGCTGCTAATGGAGTGGAACCAGCTCAGGAGAAAGAATTATGCTATAGTCAACAATGAGGAAAGGAATGGGACATCAGACATGGGGATGCAGAATTTGGGGTTTGCCCAGTTGGCTTTTGGTCTTGCTTTGGTCCAGTATTTCCTCATTATGAAGCTTTGGAATGGTAATTATAACCTGTGATGTTGTTGTTTTTTTGAGACAGGGTTTCTCTGTATAGCCCTGGCTGTCCTGGAACTCACTTTGTAGACCAGGCTGGCCTTGAACTCAGAAATCTGCCTGCCTCTACCTCCCGAGTGTTGGGATTAAAGGCATGCACCACCACGCCCGGTTTATCTTGATTTTTATGGGGGATTATAGTTAGTCATTGGTTGAATCTCAGAAGAGACCTTGAATTTTGGACTTTAAACATTGTTGAGACTGCTATAGATTATGGGGACTTTTGAAGTTGGACTAAATGTATTTTTGCATTATACTATGGCTAGGTATGGTCCTCATAGATTCATGTGTTTGAACAAGCCTATAAGGGGTCAGGGAATGGAATGTGGTGGTTCAAATATGCTTGACTCAGGGAGTGGCACTATTAGGAGTGTCACAGTTTTGTTGAAGGAAGTGTGTCACTGTGGGGATGGGCTTTGAGACCCTCTTAGCTACCTGGAAAACAGTAGTCTACTCCTGGCTTCCTTTGGATGAAGATGTAGAACTCTCAGCTCCTCCAGCACCATGCCTGCCTGGATGCTGCCATGTTTCTGCCTTGATGATAATGGACTAAACTGCTGAGCCTGTAAGCCAACCCCAATTAAATGTTGTCCTTTATAAGAGTTGTCTTGGTCATGGTGTCTCTTCACAGCAATGGAAGCCCTAAGACAATATGCAATATTATAATATGGCCAAATAGCCTACTTCCTTTCTGAGATTCTTTTCTGTCCAAAGGAACTTCAGATTATGGCCATAATGTATGCTACGCAAGGCTGCAGAGATGGCTCAGTGGATAAGAGCATTCATCCTGTTACTTCAGTTGATGAGACCTGTGCTGCCAATCGAAAGGTCTCAAGCATAAAGAAGTTCACGGTTCCCAAGTGCATCTTTGGGTTATCTTAGGTTTCCTGGAGGAGGAATTTGAGCAGAGCGAGGGGATGCATAATTAAACAATCATGGCCACACTGTGGTCTGGTTGCTCACTGTCTTAGTTCTGGTCACTCACAATTCCATCTAACAGTTTGTCCTTGAAAGCAGTCAGGACAGGAACTTATGCAGGGCAGAGATCTGGCAGTAGGAGCTAACACAGAGGCCATGGAGGAGCGCCACTTACTGGCTTGGTCCTAGGTAGCTTGCCTGGTTTTATTACAGAATCCAGGACCACCACCCAGGAGTGAGCTCTTCATCAATCACTAATTAAGAAAATGCCCTACAATCCTGCCTCCTACATCCAACTCTTAGAAAACCCATTTTCTAAAAAATCCCTGAATTTTCTAGAAAATCCTTGAATCTGAAACTATAATGGCTCAGGGTTTTGGAGGGTCAAGAGAGCTTCAACCTCAGATACCTCAAACACAAGGATGGCCGGCATTGGCTACCTCCCCACTCCCAACCTGGCACCAGAAAGGTAGCTCCCTCACCATTTTACCCTTAACAGTTATCAGGCTTCACTTCTTGTTTGACCTTATGTTTCCCCTCACCCCCACAACCGTGAATATGCAGAATATGCAGATAAAGCATCTTCCAGAACCCCTGCCCTGGCCAATGATTCATGGCCACAAAACCCCTTGCCTTAGAGACCCTGACCACTCCCTGGAGGGGGGCGTGTCCTTTGTCCCACTCTTTTCCCACCCAGATCCTGCACTGCACTAACCAGGACTCTGCTAAGCTTCCCTTGTTCTGGACCAGCTCAGTGCTACAAAGACCCTGAGTCCTCCCAAGCTCAGGAATTGAAATCCCACAAATCCTCATCCTGGAAATCTCCACGGGAAGTCCCGCCCCCAAGAAATCCTATATAAGCTCTGCCTTTGGCTTAGTTCTCTGCTGCTTCTCACCCTAGCAGAGTTAGCCGCCCTCCTGGTCCCCCCCCCCCCCATAAATCTCTTGTGTGCCTCGTATGTCCTGTGACTTTGTGGTATTCCTTGGCTCCCAATTGCCAGGAAGCCTCTCGAAGCAGAGCTGTAACATTTTTCCCGGAACAGAACTTGGCTGGGGAAAACCTGCCTGGCCGGAGTAAAGTTGTAACGCTTTCACTGGGGAAAACCTCCCTCTGCCAAAGCAGAATTGTTACACTTTCGCTGGAGAAGTCTTCCTCTGCAGAGCAGACCTGTAACACTTTCCATGGGAATCCCCTCCTGCAGAATTGTTATACTTCCTTTGGGAAAACATTCTGCCGCAGTACCAGGAGTGGAGCTGGAACACTTCAAGCCTTTTTCTCTTCAGAGTTGTAACACTTACAGTCATAACTAGCTTGTATCAAATGGACATAAAGCTGGTGGGCTCTCAAGCTTGTATCCTATTTTGCTTACTCCTACTGGAGTCTGGGTCTTTAATGACTCGAGAAACTTGAAAGCCACTGTCCCACATTGATCTTTTTGGTGTCTAGCTATCTAGGTCTCTGGTTCATGCACAATCAAGCAGGGAAGGTACCCTCTTACTCAAAGCTCCTGTGTCTCCCAAGTTTGCGTTCCCAGTCACTATCAATAAGGATTTGTTTTGTTTTCTTTGAGTCAGGGTCTCATTGGTTAAGGAAGACCTTGAACTTCTGATCCTTCCAATGCTCCACTCCCAAGTGCTGAGATGATAGGTGTGTGCAATCACGACTCATTTGTGAGGTTCTGAGGATGGAACTCGGAGGCTTTGTGCATGCATTGGTTGCCAGGCAAGCAATTCTACCATCTAAACTACACCCTCCACACTCCCTCAGTGATTTAAACGCCTTTCAGTAACAAGTTCGAGACAGCTTGGATGCTATTTTAACGTAAATCCACAAAACCTGCCCTCTGGACACGCATACGGCTCTGGCAGAGAATCAACAGGACTGGCAGAGGTTTCTAAGAGTTGGCGGCTACAGAGCAGTTGTGTTGGGCAGAGCAGCTGAGCCTCAGAACCCACCTCAGTCCAGCAGCTCCATTCCAGAGCAAGTGGCAAAGCTACGCTGTCCACTGCCCAGCCTAGTAGTCTACTACGCACGCGCGCTGCTCTGACGCTCCCGTTATTGCTCCCTCCCGGCAGTTCCAGCAGCGCGCAGGCGTGCTAAGCCTCAGCTGCGCCGGGAGGCGGGCTTAAGTCAAGGGGCGGAGCCAGCGGCTGCGCACTAGCAAGCTCCGCCCGTCTGGCTCGCTTACGGAGGCGGAGCGCTTACTGTGGAAACAACCTAGCTCGGCGTCGAAGTTGAGTCGTCTGAGGTCCCCGCCGACGACGCACTCACCATGGCGCCTGCTAACCTTGGGCTGACGCCGCACTGGGTGATGCTCCTCGGTGCCGTGCTGCTGTTGCTTCTGCCCGGAGCCTCCGCGCAGGAACCTCCGCCAGTGGGTAAGGCCCGTGAGCCTAGGGGCCGAGGAGTAGGAGGGCGGCCGGGTCGGATCCAGGGCGGAGCCCAGCCCGCGGGCTTGGCGGCCTCTGCGCTCACGCCCTCCCTTGGAGCTGGGTAAGGCAGCCACTGCTGGAAGTTAACGTCGTGCCCTGAGGCACGAAAGACTTGGCCAGTCGGAACCGATGCCTCGGCACCTGCTTAGCAGCTGGCTGATTGGGGCTCCGGGACCATCTGCATTCCAGCACTGTTTTTGTTTGAGGGCAATCAGGGAGCTGGCAAGTTGTGTCCAAGACTGAGGCTTGGTCAACTTTCTGACCTTTGTACGCTCGCTAGAGTTGACGAGGCGCTGCAAGAAGAGTATTTTTGTTAGCTCAGGCTCTCTCAAGGAGTCTTGACACTCTAGCCTGTCACGGTGCGTTTTCTCTTTGTGACCTTTTGCGAGTTGTCGCGACTCTCTGTTTAAGTTGCTTATCTGCTCCCAGGTATGCCTAGGACTGGTCTGCGACTGCCTCACTCCTGCTACCTTGGTGAGGGTGACTAAAGGAGCTGACCCTGGCCGCCCGGGGGGAACTTGGGGCTAGATTCTCCAGTGAGGACTTTATGCCAGGCAGAATGTTGGGGAGCCTGTGGAGACCCAGGACCCTTCCCAGTGCCTCAAGGGTGTCTGCTGCGATACTGGGGGGGGGGCACGAACCTCCACCTGTTGCCACAGACCACGTGTTAGGTGTAAGGATTCTACTCCTTGACATTCTATAGGGAGATGGCTGATGTTTAAAATGGCTAGTCTTTACAAGGAGTCTGCATAAATTTACATTACCGTATCCCAAAACTCACCTTTTTTGTTGTTTGAGACTGGGTTCAGGCTGATTTTGAACCTTTTATTTTGAACCTTTTTTGTTTGTTTTTTTGAGACAGGGTTTCTCTGTGTAGCCTGGGCTGTCCTGGAACTCACTCTGTAGACCAGGCTGGCCTTGAACTCAGAGATCCGCCTGCCTCTGCCTCCGGAGTGCTGGGATTAAAGGCGTGCGCCACCACGCCCGGCTTGGTTTTGAACTTAAAAGTGTCTGCCTCTGCCTCTCAAATGCTGACCATAAAGGTGTGCACCCACCCTGCCTGGCAAAACTCACCCTTTAAACATTTTTTGTGTGCTTCACAGAACCTGTAATAGATTATAGATCTGTAGAGTGAAATTCGAGACATTTGAGGACACTTTGACAGGGCTTTTGGACCCTCTACTAATGGCGTGTGGAGTCACTGTCTCTGAGCTTCATCCTGGGAAAAACAGTCCCTAAAAGGACTGCAGTTGTGTTAGGAACACTAAGACACAGTGATGGCTGGTGCCGGTCTCTGGGTAGGGGGTCCTTACTGAACACCTCAGTTTGTAGAGGAATCTGCAGTTCCCCTCCCTCTGTCCCTGAGGAACCTGCCTTAGTGAACTGTTTTATTAAATACTGCATACATGCCTTTTGGGGTGCCCTGCCCCTCCTGTTCTCAAACAGAGCAGTGTTGAGGACTACTTTGTCAAGCAAGTGTACTCCCAACATGACAGTAGAGATGCCCTCTGAATTCTGTCACCAGAGTGGGTACTCTTAAGCCCTTTCAAGTTAATTTCACTTGGGGCACAGGAGATGGCAGCATGTTTCATAGGTTTACAAGGGGTAAGGTTCACTTCCTTAGTCTCCACAATCATCCCTTTCCCACATGTAGGTGTGTCTTTTTGTCCTGAGGACCTGAGTTGACTCACCCGAAACGTCAAGGACCCACTCAGAAGCGAGTCACTATTTATTGCCTTTTCATTTAATTATTAAATGAGTCTGAAAGTTCTTTAAAAATGAGTAAATAGCTTCTAAACTGAACTCTAAGCCACAGCGCCTCAGAGTCAGGACATCCGTGATCGGCACTGAGAAACCACGAGGACATTGTTCCTATCTCCAGGGTGTGGTTGGCTGTGTCTGTCCCGTGATGAGGTGAGAGATACTGTGTGTGGCCTCCCTGAAATGTGAGCCACGGGGCAGCAGGTTGTCAGTGTTTCCTTCCTGGCCACATGAGTCTGGGAGTTACTTCAGCCAGGATGCTTGCCATTGATGCTCTCCGGTACACAAGATCTGTGGAGGAGGAGTGGGAGGAGGAGGGGGGGGTTGCTGTCCCCTGGGGATTCAGACTGCCCAGTAATGGGCAGGGCCAGCGTGGCCAGAGCTCAGGGACTCAGGGGCTCAGGATGTGTTTCTTGGAACTCAGTTCTTTCAGTTCTCAAAAGCCCAGTTACCAAAACATCCTGTAACAGATCCGGACCTCGTCATTCCTGGGGCCGCTGTGTGGGCTGATAGTAAGCAAGACCATCCTTTCTTGTGGATGACTTTGAAAACGCTGGAGAGTGGGTGTGTTCAGCACACCCTCAGCTGTCAGCATTAATGAGAAAGATCCCAGTGTGGGGGTGTAGGAGCTCTAAGGGGCAGTACAGCCAGCTAATGGTGCAGCTGTCCTGAGTGACCACATACTGTGCCGTTCCCTCTCTGTGCTTGTTAGGGTTGGTCTCTCCTCTCCTCTCCTCTCCTCTCCTCTCCTCTCCTCTCCTCTCCTCTCCTCTCCTCTCCTCTCCTCTCCTCTCCTCTCCTCTCCTCTCCTCTCCTCTCCTCTCTCTTTCTTTCTAAAAGATTTATTTATTTTATATATATGAGTGCACTGTCACTGTCTTCAGACACACCAGAAGAGGGCATCAGATCCCATTACAGATGGCTGAGCTGCCATGTGGTTGCTGGGAATTGAACTCAGGACCTCTGGAAGAGAAGTCAGTTCTCTTAACCACTCAGCCATCTCTCCAGCTCCAGTAGGGTCTTTCTTCGCTTACTGTAAAATCTGCTCATTTAAATTTTTTTAATTGCAAATGGACAAATTAAAGTCTTACAGCTTGTTACTAATTTGACCAAATCATGGGAGTAAGTTGTTGAGGTGGCCTCTACCCCTAAATTCTTCAGAGGTAATTCCTTCTAAGAATGAGGAGAGCCTCTGCTCAGCTTAAACATAGTTGCCAAAGCTGGGGTGTTATAGAGTGGAACTCAAATGCTCGATGTACTGCATAGCCCACACCCGGATCTACCAGTTTCCTCAGTGAGCTCCTTTCCGTTCTCTACCTCCGAAGCCTAGGACCATTTTAAGTCACTTCAACTTTTACATCATTTCCAATCTCCTCAGTTTCTTCTGAGCTCCTCCGTCCATCTTTGTCTTCGGAAAGCCAGTCTGTAGAGATCCCCGGTTGGATGTTGCCCTTTCTTTTTTCCCGAGACAGGGTTTCTCTGTGTAGCCCTGACTGTCCTGGAACTCACTCTGTAGACCAGGCTGGCCTCGAACTCAGAAATCTGCCTGCCTCTGCCTCCCTGGGATTAAAGGCATGCGCCACCACACCCGGCTGGTGTTGCCCTTTCTATTTTCTTTCCCTTAGAGACAAAGTCTTACTGTGTACCTCTGGCTGCCTTGGAATTCACTATGTATACTAGGAAGGCCTCAAACTTCCAGAGATCCACCTGCCTCTGCCTCCTAAGTGCTGAGACTAAAGGCAATTGCCACTACGTTCCGCTCCGACTTTTCCCTTCTAGATTTTGTAAATAGACAAAGCTGGGGGAAATCAAGTGTGTAGTGGCACCTGACTGTCCCTTTGGTGATAGGCCTGTGCTGTTAGCCAGGCGCAGCCTTTCCTGGGTGTCCCTCCAGGTCGGTGGCAGAACACCGGGGCCAAGTCTTGCTTTGCTTGAGTCTTTTTGAGGCAGGATCTCTGTGTAGCTCAGGCTAGCCCTCATCCTTCAAGTGCTGAGCCCGCAGGTGTGCTCCCCACCAGTTTTTCCTCTTGAGATAAGTCTTTCTTCCTGTGAAGTTAGAAATGTACCCCTGGGTAAGTTTCTCTGTGCAGCCCAGCTTCTCTAGATGCAGAGACTGCAACCTAGCAACCCAGTGAGCCAAGCATCTTTTCCCAACACTCTTGCTCTCCCCCTAAGTGATGAGTGTACATTGTGTATTACCACTTGGCCTTTGATAGATGGCTTCTTTCAGCCCACCTGGTGTCAGTTTCACTTATTTGACTTCTCTTTGTGGCTTGAAGTTGATCCACTGTGTAGATACTCCAATCTAGCTGTCCCTCCTTCTAAACGTGAACATCTGGGCTGTTTCCAGTTGGGTCATTATGGATAGAGATACGGTGAGCATGCTTGCCAAGGGCTTTATGTGGTATGTCTTCTGATGTCTTGAATAGGATATCTCTAGTGGGCTTGCTAGTCACAAGAGCAGCCATTTCTAAAAATGGCTGAGCCAACTCCAAGTGTGCATTCTCGTTGCTATGTTGTCCCTGGTCATCTCTCTTAAGTTTAACCTTTCTCATGCATGCATCTCTGTGGAGGTTTAATTTGTGTTTCCCTGGCAACCAATGACTTGAGTGCAGTGCCCTTCTAAAGTGTGCTTGTTCTAAGGGATGGCGGGCAGCAGTGGCCCAGTTGGACAGCATGAGAAAGTCTTGATGTATATGCTACATCTATACATTTGATTTGCTTGCATTCCAAGGCTGATAGCTATATAGACTTTGACCCGTTCCTAAAAATAGTGCTTTGGGTGCTGGCTCTGTCCCCAGGTGCTCTGCATGACTGGAGCAGGCTGGTACCACTTGGCTTCTTGGGTTTGGGAAGCATAGCCCTGGCTGGGGAAGCTTGCCCCAGGATCTTGAGATCTATCTAGAGGTAAGTTTGCAAGCTTGGCTTTGCCTCTAGGCATGTCACTGTATGGCTGTGGCCTCCTGCTCACAGGAGCATGGCAGTAGCAGTAGGTCTTGGCAGGTTAGAGGGTGCATTTTCATGGCTCCCCCTATAAAGGAGAGCTGTAAAACACAGCATTCTTGCAGGAGTGGCTCTTGCTTGGTGACTTGCCTTCAGCAGGAGTAAGTTGGGTGCCCTCAGTACCAGCAGAGTCTCGGTCATTTCGGGCAGAGGTTCACAGCACTTGTTTATTTTTTTATTCTTCCCTGTCTCTCCTGACAGGTTGCTCTGAGTACACAAACAGATCCTGTGAAGAGTGCCTCAGGAACGTCTCGGTAAGTTACTTGGCTCAGACCCTTGCCCTCAAGTCCAAGGAGGTGTTTGTATTTGGGGTGATCTGTCATTGGGGAGTTGTTGGATGCTTTTCATGGTGGTTGTTACATACTATCCCAGCTTCTCTCAGGCCCCTGAAGCCTTCCCATGAAAGGTGCAGGCTCCATCCAGCATAGCCAGTGACCTGGTTAGGCAGTGTGGGGATACACCCTTCCTGGAGCTGCCTGTACTGACCTTGGATGACTAGGACTGCTTACCTAGGTCACCTTGGACTGAAGTGGGCCTCTGAGGGGTGACCTTGGGTTTTGATTGGGCCAGCAAGTGGGCAATAGTTCGCAACAGAGCTCTTTAGATGTCCTGGGAGGACTCTTGGCTTCTGCAGGGTGGGAGCCTGCTCTCTGGCCAGCCTGGGAGGCTCCTCTGTGCTGCTCCTTGAGGCTGAGGAGTTCTTGGGCTTGTTTAGCTCAGTGCTGTGCAGCTTACATTAGGAACTCTGAGGGGGTAACAGAAGTGGAGCAGCAGATGGTCAGAAAGCCGTCTTAGGAGGCTGCTCCCTAGAGACTGCAGGGAGGATTTGTGGCATCCTGGGGCCGGGCAGCATGTGTCCCATCATCAGCCTTGGCTCCTACCACAGGACGTTAGGAGTATCTTAGAAAGCAGTAGAAGATGCTTAAAGGAGCAGTGCAGATCTGAATTGTGTCTAGTTACTTTGTGAGACTCCAGTGGGCCGCAGGATCTGGTAACTAAAAATCATCTGCTGCGCCTGCCTCAGTATTGACATTGCTCGTGCTGAGTCTCCTCCCCCATGGGTGGGTTTTCTTGACTCTCTAGGTTCTAGTTCCCACCCCCTACCCCCAGGAGGTCATTTTAGTAGTTAAAAAACAAATAGCTCACTGCTGTCCTAGCTTTGTAACCTCATTAACTTGGGTTGTGCCTGGTGAGGACAGAGTCCACAGAGGGACTTGCCGAGGTCACAGTGGCTTAGTCTAGTTGGGTAGAGCCTGAGGCCTGACCCTGCCCTGAACCCAGACAGCAAGGCTTCAGAAAGGCAAGGTGGAGAAGGCTAGCCCAGACCCAAAGGTCTGCCCGGAGACAAGGTGCTAGAAAGAGAAGGGTGCCTGTAGGCCTTCTGAGCACCAGTGGCCTAGAGAGAGGCTGCGCCATCCTTGCTGCTGCTGAGTTCAGAGGCCTCTTCAGTTAAGAACAAAACAACACCCACAGAGAGTGCTGTGTTCTCTTTGGAGCTCCTAGTCACATGAAAATGAAAGATTAGCCGGGCGTGGTGGCGCATGCCTTTAATCCCAGCACTCGGGAGGCAGAGGCAGGCGGATTTCTGAGTTCGAGGCCAGCCTGGTCTACAAAGTGAGTGCCAGGACAGCCAGGGCTATACAGAGAAACCCTGTCTCGAAAAACCTAAAAAAAAAAAAAAAAAAAAAAGAAAATGAAAGATTAGACCGAATGGCTTGAGCCTTGTTTATTAACCAAAAATAATGTAGGACGGAACCCCTCGGATGGAAACAGGATCTGCCAGGACTTGCTGCTGTTTGCCATGGAGTGTCAGGAACCGCTGTAAATACACAGTGGACACTAGCCCTGGACATGCTTTAATGTTCTTGTGATAGATGTTACTCCAAACTGAGACCCAAACCTGCTTTTTAATTGTTGAGGACCCGGTGGCTTGCTTCCTCTGCAGATGTGTGGAGACAGGCTAGTGCTCTTGAGAGCAGAGTTCCTTGCCTGTGATTGTGTGTAGTCTTCCCAGGGACACCTATCTAGGTCAGCTATGCTGTGTGCTGGTCACCCTCAGCCCTGTCTAGCACTGTGTGCTGGGTGTGGTGGGACCTGCTCTGAGTTCTGAAGTATGTTGGTATGACAGTACTGTCTGTTTGCTGTTTGCTGGTCCATTCACACCCCAACTCTTGAGGGCTTAGTAGAGTCCCCTGGAGGGTCTGTCCTATTCTGATCCTTCAGTGATCCCTGTAGCACCCTTCAAAACCAGACAGTGCAGTGTAAGATGGGGCCCAGGACCTCCTACAGAGCACCTCTGAACCCCACCATCTGTTCTGCAAACACCTACGGGTGCTCAGGTTCCCCTGTCCTGTGTCTCTGGGTGCTCAGTGAAGGCCCCAGTTATCTGACTTCCTGCACTGTAGGGAAATGCACTGTACAGTGTGAGGAGCCATGCTGTGGGAGGAAGCAGGCAGGAATGGGGGCGGGGCAGGCCTCCTTGAGGAAATGAGGGAATCATTCTCAGGCTTGAGGAAGGGGACTCCAGAGAAAGCAAGCAGGCCGCAAAGGCCCTGGAGCACAACCACCTTCATGACCTTATGGCTCTGTAGGGGTGGACAGGGCTGCCAGCCACTGTGTTGGCCATGGAGCAGAGGGCCACCAGGGAGAGCAAGAGTACTTGGGAGATGGATGCCCGAGATCCATCTAGTCTAGAGAGATGGCGGCATGGGTAGCACTGGAGGCAGGACGTCTGTTGAAGGGTCTCCCGATGCCGGTCTCTTTCAGTGTCTGTGGTGCAATGAGAACAAGGCATGCCTGGACTACCCAGTGAGGAAAATCTTGCCCCCTGCTTCTCTCTGTAAATTGAGTTCCGCTCGCTGGGGCGTATGCTGGGGTAAGTTGTTTTCATTTACTTCTTGTAGAATCAGTGGGGTTTGATATTCTGGAGCTTATGCTCAGTCAGCACAAAAGTTACCAGGAAGTCACCAGGAATGCTGCGTACTGACTCTGGAAGAAGGAAGTGAGGGGCCCTGTGGGGGTCGGCTGTTTGGCAAGCAGCCAGGGACCTGGAGGGCTTCAGCATCAGTGACCACAGCACTGCACAGCCCGCATCGTGGGGGGTGGGGAAGGGCATGTGTAGAGCCTGTCCATATGGCCCATGTGTGTGATGTGCTACCTGGGAGCCTGAGCTGGCCAGTGAGTCCCTGCTGCGGACCCCGTTAGCCCAGATGCCTGGCTATGTGCTTATGTCTGTGGTGGTCATTTTCCTCCCATGAGAGAAATTAGACCTGTGGCTTCAGCTTTCCCTTTAAGTACATTTGTGCTGTTTGTTGCTGTCTGGAAAGTCATTTTCCTGTCGTGAGCTGTGTCTACCTTTGGTGGTGTTAGGTTTGGGATCACTCAGGCCTCCTCCAGGCCTGTGAAGGAGCAGGTGTCTCGCAGAGCACTAGGATATGGTTTGGTTGATGGTTCCTCGCATTTGCACCATGGAACCTCTCTGCCCCTTATTACATCTTGTTTAGCTGTCTTTACAATTCTGTTGGCCTTCAGGTAGAACAACTTGGCTGTTGTAAATGACCAGGGAATCCAGAAAGCAAGGAGAGCAGACACCGGGCATCTGTGTGGTGTGTCTTTGGTGTCCAAGCACTGTTGTGTCTGTCCTTCTGCCCCGGCACAGAGAAGCCTGAGGTCTTGGCCCTGGGACCCTCAGCTTTGGGGCCCTGTTTGCCACTCATAGCTCCTGTCATTGATGTGTGAATTCCAGATTGCCTTACACCAGGGTTATCTGTCACACTCAGAGGAACAAGGAAGACCATGCCAGAGCTTCCGCAAGTGTCCCCGACTCCCAGGCCCTGAGGCCTTCACTGGAGGACGCCCTGCATTCCACTGCTTCCCCCCTCTCCACTAAGGCTGCCTCACCTGAACTGTTGTGCACAGCATACAGCAGTGTCACCTCACCTATCAGCCCGCAGCAGCAGAGAGGGCGGTCACTTGTTTTGCCTTTGACTCATTGGGTGGTGTGTGGAGAAGGGTGAGCTGTTGGCCTGACTAGTGACTGAAGGTGTTGAGCTATGTCAGCCGCTGTGTGCTCTTGATAATTGTCTGGTGCTATGCAGTTGCCACCCAAGTTACAGGATGGTGAAACAGCTCTCCCAGCGCAGGGCAGATGAAGTTCCCAGTAGCTGTCAGCAACTGTAGTTACCACGTGCTGCCAGCAGGGTGAGCTGGCATCTGGGGAGGCAGCCTTGTACCTGGTGAGAGCAGGCCTGGTCCCTGGTGAGCTCGCTCAGTTACTGCTGAGGGTTTCGAGGGACTGAAATCAGCAGCTGGGCCTGGCCTTGTGATGGAGGATGTTGCACAGGGTTCATACTCCCCTGTGCAGAGGAGGGCACTTGAGGGCAGGCCACCAAGCCTCCTGATTTCACCATAGGTCAGCGTGGCTTATCATACTGATGGCCAGCCTGCACCATGACAGTCAGTTCTTATGAAAAACCTTTAGTCATTTTTTTCTCCTCTAGGAAAACTGTTACAATTTTTACTCAGGTTTTTCATCGTAATGTCTTGAAGTATTATTGTTATGTTAATTTGAAGAGAAGAGAAGACTTTATGCATTGACCTTTGTGCTGAGCAAGGTGTCACTCCTTGTCAGGCCATGTTTGCACGTGGGGAGAAGCCCCTGAGTCTCCCTGAGTGGTTACCAGTGGAGCCCATGCTTTCCGTCAGGACCAGCTTTCCATTTTAATCTGGGGCTGACTTTAGCTTCTTGTCAGAGAAGCTGTGGGAGTAGATTAGTTTTCGTTAGATCCAGCTGTCTAAATGTTCTCATTTGTAGGTTGAGCTTTACAGAATTCTGTAGTTAAAAACTGCGCCACCCACTGATACCGATGAAGGGCTTCTTTCTAACCACACAAGTTGCTACTTTCTGCACACTTTGGGACTGGCACCGTGGGTAGACGGAACACGGGATCTGAGCCACTGCAATGCCTACTTCTGAGTTTAACGAGCTTGGAAGCTGAAAGGAGTCTGGTGGAGGAGCACGGGCCACTGAGCTGGGGCTGGCTGAGGGAGCCCTGCAGCAAGGGGGTTTGAAGTGCTTTGGTGCAGAGCTGAGTTTGGTGACTGGGCACACTGGCAAAAGCACCGCGGGGCACTTGAACTGCCTCTGGCTTGAGCACAGTAGTGGAGGATCCTTGGCTGAATTTGTTTTCCTTTTTTTTCTTTTCGAGATAAGGTTTTTTCTGTGTAGTCCCGTCTCTGAACTCTCTGTAGACCAGGCCTTGAACTCAGCGATCTGCCTGCTTCTGTCTTGAGTGCTTAAAGCCGTGGGCTAGCGTGCTCCTCCTGGTGCTCCACCTGGCTTCTCTGACTGTTGTTTGTTTGGTGTTTTTATTTTTGGAGACAGGGTTTTTCTATTTGAGGCCTTGGTTGTCCTGGGACGCAGTTTGTGGGCCAGGTTGGCATTGAACTCAGAGATCCACAGGCTTCTGCCTCCTGAGCACTGGGATTAAAAGCATAGACCATCACCGCCTGGCTAGTTTTAATATAAAGACCTTTAAGAGAAATTTAGAAGAACCTTAAAGTTTATTTTCAGTTTGTATCAGCTCCTGAAGGTTGGCTGTACTAGCACATCACACCATTGACACCGACTAGCCATTTTTAAATATTGGGGCGTCTATATGCTTGGCTGTGCACATGCTGATGGTCAGGCCTTTCCCCACTATAGGCAGCACTAAGGAGTCAGGAGGTCTTGAAACAGACACACACACTTGACATCTTTTCTTCTTTTGGTCTTAAGTGGGGAAAAGGCTGTCTTGTCTCATTAGTTTGTTTGGTTAATCTAGAAATCTTAAGTTTTAGACACTGCCTGAAAGGAGCCCCATGTCCAGGCCCCGTGCTTAGGATTGCTCCCGTGACATGAGGTGGTACCCTTGGGGGTGGAGGCAGGCCGTGCTTGCCCAGGTTTCAGCTTTGTGCTTGGGCTTGCAGTGAACTTCGAGGCCTTGATCATCACCATGTCGGTGCTGGGGGGCTCTGTGCTCCTGGGCATCACTGTGTGCTGCTGCTACTGCTGCCGCCGGAAGAAGAGCCGGAAGCCAGACAAGAGCGATGAGCGGGCCATGAGAGAGCAGGAGGAGAGAAGAGTGCGGCAGGAGGAGAGGTGAGGCTGGGTTCCTCGCTCAGGCGCTTCCCTCTGACTTGACAGGAAGGCGGCTATGAGAGGCAAGGGTTATGAGTCACGCACTGTCTCCATTTCCAGAAATGTAGCTTGCTTGTTGTCCACTGTTGTCTTGAGCTGAGGTTACATGAGAAGCTGGCCGTGTCTAAGACCCCAAGTGCCTGGCCTACTCTTCACTAGTGGAGGAGGCTGGCAAAACCTGTGCCGCAGTGCTCCTCCACCTCCTGGCCGTGGTAGCTATAGGGCTGCCATTCCAGCCTGTAATGATGGAGTAACCTAACTGTGTGGCAGACCCTGGCTGAGCTGCCTAGTTCCCAGAGCCCTGAGTCTCCTCATGTGTGCTGGGGCTCATGCAGACTTGGAGGCAGATGGTGACCAGGAGCTCAGATCTGAAGCAGGTAACATACATAAATGTTAACAGTCGCCTTCTTGTGGTTACCTGATGCAAGGCTTTGACCCGTTGCACTTTCTCAATGAGAACTTTAAAGGATCACAGTATTAGACATTTGAATTCTTTTTATTGTTTGTTTATTCTTTGAGAGGGCCTGACCTTGAGCTCTGCATCTTCCTGCCCCAGTCTCTTGAGTGCTAGGGTAACAGGTGGTCACCACCATGCCCAGTCAGAGTTAGTTGATGGAAAATAGTAGACTGGCCATCAGAGCAACCTCTGCAGACTGGCTCTGCAGCCACCCTGCTGGTCGAGTGGTAGGTGTGACCTAGTGGGGGCACAGTCACCCCCACCTTTTGAGGGGCTTGTGGAGAGTGCTGAAGGAGCCTTTAGCCTCTGTCACAGGAAGTGAAGGGGTTGGGGGTTGGAGAGGACCTTGCTGTCGTAAGTAGATGTAACTTGGTATTTCTGTATTTTTTTTTCTTTAGGAGAGCAGAAATGAAGTCAAGACATGATGAAATCAGGAAAAAATACGGTAAGAACGAGCTGGCTTTCTCTTGACCGGGTGGGATGTGGGTAGCTGCTGCTTTTCCAGAGAGTGGTTCTCCAGGCAGCTGTGCAGTTGCCAGAGCAGCACCAGAGACTGACCGCACTGCGTGCCTCAGAAGAGGGGAGCTCCGTTCTGGCGGCTTTGGTCTCAGCCACAGGCTTTCTTCATATTCATGGAGTGTGACACTGTAGGAGGATTGTTCATAGCTGCTCGTGCCCATTTGCCTTAAAATAGCACACAGCTGTGGAGCTAGCCTTGGGTCTGAGGTTCCTTCCCTGTTGTATGTCTCTTACTGTCTTCTGACGGGGCTCAGACCACTCTTCTTTATCAGAGGATTGGCTGAGACCAAGGCTTGCCACCCCTCCCTCCATGCTTTCTGCTGCATCATCTTGTTTGGAGAAACTGGGGAGTGACTGCAGGAACCAGACTGGTGATGGCTGCCAAGTGTAAGCCAATAATTGAGGTAGAAGCCCAGCATGGTGGATCCTCAGTCTCCAGGGTCACACGTGACTCTGCCTGCTACTCCTGGCTCCGAGCTGGTTTTAAAGCTCAGAAAGGGCACTGGAGCTTTCTGCCTGGACATTATGGCTGAAGAGGTTGGGTGCTGTGGAAGCTGACCCATCATTCACCAATCCATAGTGGGAAGGCTCCAGCTGCGAACCTACTTTTTTTGGCCTTGAATCACTATCCTGTCATTTTTTTTTCCCAAGATTTATTTATTTTATGTATGTGCATACATGTAGTTGTCTTCACATACCACAAGAGGGCATCAGACCCCATTTCAGATGGTTGTGAGCCACCATGTGGTTGTTGGGAATTGAACTCAGGACCTCTGGGTCAGTCAGTGCTCTTTTTTTGTTTTTTTTTTTTTTTTTGTTTTTTCGAGACAGGGTTTCTCTGTATAGTCCTGGCTGTCCTGGAACTCACTTTGTAGACCAGGCTGGCCTCGAACTCAGAAATCCGCCTGCCTCTGCCTCCCGAGTGCTGGGATTAAAGGCGTGCGCCACCACGCCCGGCCAGTCAGTGCTCTTAACAGTGCTCTGAACAGTCAGTGCTCTTAACTGCTGAGCCATCTCTTCAGGCCTTGAGTCACTATCTTAACAGGAGAAATATGATGAAGAAAATTCTTAAAATATTACCCCAAAATAGGCATTAGAATTATTTCATTTATTTAGTGTGTGTGTGTGTGTGTGTGTTGTGTGTGTGTGCATTCTCACATACAAACATGCTAGCATGCACATATGGAGGTCAGAGGATAACTTCTGGGAACCATCTCTTCTGGCATTTGGGTCCTGGAGTCTTTAGACATGATGGCAAGGATTTTACCTACTGATCCCCATCTCACCAACTCCCAAGAAATATAGTTTTGAGGGTATATATATATATATATATATATATATGGGGGGAGATCATATTTGTGATGCTTAAGGGCCTTACCCCCCAGGAATTCAGTTATACCACTTTGTATGTGGGCTTCTCAGTGCTGAGGTAAACATCTTTAGGGGGAAGCACTTCTTTTTTTTTTTTTTTTTTTTTTTAAATTTTAATTTTTATTTCATGACAATGGGTGTTTTCCCTGCATGCATGTCTTGAGCCACTTCCGTGTCTTGTGTCCATGGAGGCCAGAGGAGGGTGTCAGGTCTGCTGGGACTGGAGTTACAGTCATGGGTTTGGTTTTGAGCTGCTACATGGGTACCAGGAACCGAAGGAGAGAAGTTGGTACTCTAAACAGCTGAGCCATCTTTCCAGACCCTCACAAGACAAGTTTTTTTTTTTTTTTTTTAAAGATTTATTTATTATACATAAGCACACTGTAGCTGTCTTCAGACACTCCAGAAGAGGGCACCAGATCTCGTTACGGATGGTTGTGAGCCACCATGTGGTTGCTGGGATTTGAACTCTGGACCTTCGGAAGAGCAGTCGGGTGCTCTTACCCACTGAGCCATCTCACCAGCCCGGGGAAGCACTTCTTTTGTCTCACAGTGTCACAGTTTTCTGTCCAGGGTGCACTGCTGTGGGCCTGTGGTGAGGCAGACCATGGCGAGGGAAAGCTGCTCACCTAACAGCAGCCATGAAGGAGTTAAGGGGACAGCAGTGGGAACAGGGTGGGCCCTTTAGGGCTTGCTTCCTTCAGCTAGGTCCCATCTCCTGATACTGCCATCATGTATAAGAATCCATAATGGGAATCCGGCATGGTGGCACACACCTTTGATCCCAGCACTGGAGGCAGTAGCAAGGAGATCTCTAAGAGTTGGAGGCAGGCCTTGTCTACATAGTAAGTTCCAGGCAAGCCAAAGCTGTGTAATGAGACCCATCTCAAAACAAACAGAAGAAACAGACAGAATTCGTAAATAGGTGAATCTGTAGATTGACTCAGGGCATTTATGACCCTATCGTGGAGCTTACATCGGAACGTTTGCTTCATTGACTAAAACGAGACTTTGTTCAAGTCATGGCACTGGTTCATTTTCTTATCTGGGGACATGCTATAGCAAAGTCCAGTTGCCCCCGTACAGCATAGCTTCTCTGTTGGACACTAAATGTGCAAGTCTTTGGTTCCCTGCAGGGGCTGTAGCCATCCCTGCTTGCGTGAGTCAGGGCTGTGCATCTCTTCTCATTTGGCCTATCATGCACTTGGACTGAGCAGTGTTGCAGCTGGGGGGGTCGGGGGGGGGGAGCTTCTTCCCCAGCACTCCAGCTGCAGGTTCTGCATGCTGCTGCCTGCACTGTGACCTGGGCTTCTCTGATATCACAGCTGTCCTTGACCCTGGCTAGCCCTTCTCTTTTCTTTCTATTAATCTCTGTCCTTCATCTTTATGTGTGTGGGGCTTCTGGGTGGGCAGAACATAGAGATCCTGGTGTCTCTGCCCTAACAGAATCTGAGTCAGCAGATTACAAGTCATACAAGTGAGATGTGGGGGTTGGGACAAGAGGCTGTGTATGAGTCAGAATGAGAGATCAGGGGTGGTACAAGGGAGATGCGAATAAATGGGAAGAAAATAAAGAGAAAAGTGGGTGGGTGCCCCAGACTCTGGGTAAAGTCATCCCGTGTCCAGGACTACTAGAATATTTGGTTCTCAACTTGATGGCATGTGCTCTTTTTATAGTTTATAGTCTTGACTCACCAGGCACAGCCACAGCTCTTAAGAGGCTGGAGGTGAAATGGCTTGCTTGGTCTTTCTGTGTGATTGTCACCACTGTGAAAAGAAACATGTTCAGAAACTTCCCTGACTTGTGATTTCAGCTGTGGCTCATTCCTTAGGAACGGTTGGGATTCCAGTTCCTGACAGATTTTATTTCAGTTTTAAAGTCACCTGTAGCTCAGCTTCAGCAAAGGTCAAGAATAGTATAGAAGCTTGCTTGGAACTGTGGTTAAATCGTCATGTAAAACTTTGCTGAGGTGTATTGTGTTTTGCAGGGGTAGGGCGGGCAGTTTTGTTTCATTTTGTCTTTGTTTGGAGTTGGTTGGTTGTTGAGACAAGGTCTCACTATGTAACTCTGGTTGGCCTAGAAATCTACTGGTAGACCAGGCTGGCCTCGAACTCACAGGGTGAGTTCTCCAGGGTGCTAGGATTAAAGGTGTGGTAGCCTAGCCTTTTGTCTTGCTTAGTTTTGTTTCAGATATTTCTTGCTCTAATTCAGGCTAGGCTCAAACTCACAGTACTCCCCCTGCCGTAGCTTCCCTGGTCCTAGGATTATGGGCATAAGCAAGAACACCCAAGGCTATACATTGCTTTTGTGAGTTTATTTCCAGTTGAGTGAGTGAATTTGTAAACCAAGTTCTTTTTTCCCTTTCTCCCTCAGGTCTGTTTAAAGAACAAAACCCGTATGAAAAGTTCTAAGGTTGCTGGCACACACTTGCGGTGGATCGTGCAGTTCCAGAGTTTCTTGGGAGTGCACCCCCCAGCAGAGCCTGCGGAGACCTCACCACCATGGCCACCCTTGACCTGGGTGATCCCTCCAGCCTCTACTGGGACCAGCGTGGCCTTGAGAGGACAATCCTACTCTTGTTCCCTCTGTGTCTGTATGTAATCACCTGAGACCTTAATCTCGTTGATGTCCTTTTTGGGGGGAAGGACGTATACTTGGTCCCCACACTCTACAAGCCGATTACAAAGCTGGCAGCCTGAGGTGCTGACTGGCTGCTGAGTGGCCTTGCTGGAAGATTCACATTGCAACAAGCCGGAGTGATGTTTACTTTGTTATGGCAAGAACTGACCACCGCCCTTGCTTCCTGAAGGCTGTGTTTTCTCTGTAGGCCCACTGCTGTGATGCGCCCTTGTTGTTTTAATTTTGGTGGCCTCTTGGAAGGCACTGTCCCTAAGTCTGGTAAAGATTGCGTTCCTAACCCAGCTCCATCCAATAACACAAAAGCTTATAAAGTCACCTGAAGTCTTTAATAATCCCTCAGGAAGCAGTCCTACCAAAACCTGTCATGAGACGTCCAGGCCTCTTGGATGACATTTTTCATTTTCAGTCTTTACTAGACTGAGAATCTTCCTGCCGTGGGAAACCTGAGCTCTAAATTCAGTTTGATCCTCTTGTGAGGGCTGAATGTCCAGCCATGCTGGTGCAGGGACTCCAGTGTCCTTAGAAGGGCTTTGTGGAGGGTCTTAGACATCTCCGTCTACAGGTCAGGCAGCTGTTGAGTTGGTCCTGTATGTATCATGGAGGATGAACAGCGTGTCCACTGGCCATCCCATTGTGGGAGCTGAGTGTGTAGGAAGATAGGAGGACCCCACACCATCCTGCCTTCCAGGAAAACTGCCTGAGCTGGCATAGACACCCACCTCACTTCCACTCTGCTTCCAGCCACGCCTCCTCACCTATCGTGCCTGACACATCCGCGCGGGCCCTGGGAAGGTTGTCAGGAGACACTCGGGTCCCTGAGATTCCGTCCACACTGTACATTTCTTTGAAATCCAGATGTGTCCTGTAAGCAGATCACAACCCTGACGGCAGGGTAAGGAGTAAAGATACTCCGTCTGCGAAAGCAGCCACCAGCAGATGCGGTGGCTTTACTGTAGGCTCCCTGATGCCTGAGAGACCTCACCTAGCATCTCGGTAACCTTTTCACCTGTCAGTCTGTCCAGGGATTAACATTTTCCTCTCTTCCGATTTCAACAAAGTAAGGGAATAACCTTTACCACAATCTGGAGTCTTACCATTTTTCTGCTTTGTTAGGTGTTTGATGGAACTTAAAGCGTTGTAAAACATTTCTTAAGTATTATAGCAGCCATTGAGAGTTATCTTTCTCCTGTCTATAGAAAGGGAACCCTCCTCACAGGCCCTGATGAACTTCATATTAATATGTCGCGTGTATAAATTGTACCTGTTAGGTTGCTGAGCTGATGTTAGAGTATTTAATTCTCCAGCCTAAGGAGTGCAGCAGGTGCTCATGAGAGTGATCTGTGCCTGCCTTTGAGCAGCATGAAGAGAAGCCATAGAACCAAGCCTGACACCATCACACCCAGTGCCTTAGTTTTTAACCACTGTCCAATAAAATGGTTGACTATGACTTTGATTTCTTTGTGTTTTGTCCCAAGGGTGGACTGGAGCTGTGGCTTTCCAGGTGAGGTGTATTTGCCCTGTGACCTGTGTACCATGTTCCACGGGGACTGACTAGGCCAGTCCTGAAGTGGTCACCACCCCCTGCCCTCCATGTAGAAAGGTCCTTATTGTCATCTGCCCTGTCCAATCCCACCCCACCAAGCTCAGCATTCCATTTTTATACTGGTACAAAGGTGACCGGGCCGAGGAAGTGGCTCTGCGTGGCTGGCCCCTGGTGCCCGCCATTGGCATGGTAGGTGTAGCATAGATAAAAGTGTAGGTGTTGCCGAGTCTGCCTGTGACCTGCTGTTGGCTGTTGACTCCCAGGGTCCTTTGTCTTAGCTCAGCCTGGCTGCTTGAACCTGTTGACCATTGTAGTAGAGACAGACATAGGGGACTGGGCATGGAAACTGACTCTGCTGCTTTCAGGTTAACGCTAAAATAAGGAGACTGGCTTACAAGCCCGGGAACTAGGACATAATTCTGAAATATGCGGGGGTGGGTGGGTGCGGAGGGGGGTGTCAACAGCCTTCTGATATAAAAGGCATGTCCCTGGACAGATGTGTTTCCAGGAAACACAAGCCCTGGGACAGGCCATCCAAAGTGTCAGACCTGCCAACAGACCACAAAAGGTGAGGACAGGTCCCAGAGCAGGTGGGAGCCCACTCTCCCAGCCTTGTCTTGGGACCACAGCCCTTTGCAGGTTACCCTGGGCAAATGATGTTAGCAGTTGTCATCGTAGATGATGACAGACTGAGAAAATCTGGATGGGTGTGGGAAGGCCAAGAGAAGTCCTGGGGATCCAGTTGGCCAGATATTAGATGTGTTGAATCTTTAATGTTCCAGGGGAGCTACCTAGGAACTGCTCTAGATCCAAGGGTATCCTCAGCGTGAACTCTCATATTCACTCCTGCAGGAAGAGAGCACAGTGTAGCTGGATTGAGGAGGGGCTCACTCAGCAACTTCCTGTGTCTGCAGACAGAGGGGACAAAAACATAGTCATATAACATAACTAGGTTTTTTGTGTTTTGGGTTTTTTGTTTTGTTTTTTTTTTTTTTTTTTTTTCGAGACAGGGTTTCTCTGTGTATCCCTGGCTGTCCTGGAACTCACTTTGTAAACCAGGCTGGCTGGCCTTGAACTCAGAAATCTGCCTGCCTCTGCCTCCCGAGTGCTGGGATTAAAGGCGTGCGCCACCACATTTTTTAAAGAAACCAAACCTCACTACACCAAGGAGAGGAAGGGATAGTTGATTCTGAGCCAAGTATGTGTGGTCATGGCTCAGGAACATTGATTGAGTTTGCTCTGAAGGACATGTTCCACCTTGGAAGTGGTTGTGTGAATAGCCACAGTCTCTCAGATACTATCAGTGACATCTTTAGCCTTAGCTAGAAGCAAGAAGGATGGTAAGTCAACACTTGGGAAAGTTTTCCATAATAGACACAGCGGTGCTGGGTCAGCTTCGGAGAATGCAAAGGTAAGGTCAGGATAGTTTGTGCTCCTTCCATCCACCATCAGGATCTTCAGCATAGATCTAGCTTCCTTAGGACATCAGATAGCAGGTAAGCTTCCATTCTGGATGAGGTTGGGCACTGAATTGGAGCACTGATGAGAGCAAATTATCCCCACCATCCCCCCAGTGTGGGGGGAGGCTGTCTGAGTGGGATGCCGGTGTGTCAGGACACCACTGACTTAGCACTGACGTTTTAAGAGTTACGGGCTGCAGTCATAAGAGTAGGGTATACTGTGCTGTGCTCATGGGTTTGGGTGTTGGGGTTACACTACGTTATAGTTGAAGTCTAAGTCTTTTGGTGCTTCTGCAACCCTGATGGATTGGGGCTGTGACCCTCCCTTGGTCAAGGGCCTCCCAACCAGCCATGATCTTCCCTGGGAGTGCCCTGCCCAGTTTTTCCATTGAGTACCTCATGGTCTTTATGTAGGGGGTGCAACATACGGATGGTGCCTATCTGGCATGCTCAGTTCCCACTGAGGGTTCCATGTGGACCTCAGTCTACATCTGCCCTTTAGCAATGGTATGCCTAAATTCATCTCAAGTCTAGACTGCTTTCATGGAACACACCTTTTTTTTTGTTTTGTTTTTTGGTATTTTGGTTTTTTGAGACAGGGTTCTCTGTGTAGCACTGGCTGCCTTGGAACTTGCTCTGTAGAACAGGCTGGCCTTGAACTCACGAGACCTGTCTGTGTCTGCCTCCCGGGTGCTGAGATTAAAGGCCTGTGCCACCTCTGTCCAGCTGGAAACTCCTCTTTTCGTGTGTTTTGGTTTGGTTTTTTCTGTACTCTCTGTCCTGTGTTTGGGTCCCTGCTGGCCCACCACCCTGCTGACCCAGCTCTGTGATGGGTTTGACAGTCCTGGCTCTGCAAATCATTAGCTTTTCCTCTTTGTAGGAGGCCAGTGCTTTCTGGATTTGGAACATCCAGTGTTTGCAACTTCCTGTTCATGTCAGTAAACAGCCAGTGTGGATGGTGACCACACCATGGGCACAAGTAAAGGCTGGCGAGCTGCAGCTCACGTCGACACTGTGGAAACACTATTTGCTGTGACTTCCGGAAACTCCCTTACATCGTGTCTCCAAACCAATTAAGTGGGTTGAGTTTAGCCGGGCGTGGAGGCACACGTCTTTAATCCCAGCACTCGGGAGGCAGAGGCAGGCAGATTTCTGAGTTCGAGGCCAGCCTGGTCTACAAAGTGAGTTCCAGGACAGCCAGGGCTACACAGAGAAACCCTGTCTCGAAAAACCATTTAAAAAAAAAAAACCTTCGCATTGCTGTTGTATTCCCCCGCGGTTTGGGAACTATGTCTGATTTTCTTGAGCTGATCCTATGCTGTTGTTTTTTTTCTTTGCCCAACTGTTGTCATCGAAACTGACTATCACCGCCGCCACAGAGCACATTCACAACGTGAACATTTAATGTGTTTAAATCCCCCATCATTCTGTTGGCGCCTGTGTAATACCTAGATCTTAACATCTTGAGCCAGGCAAGGGGTGTGGCTTGCCTCTTTCTAGGTCCCTCCCACACCCATTCGTCACCTGCTGCACGTGATTATCTGGGATGTTAAGCCCAGTGATTGCATTTTTCTTTTTACATTATGCACCAAATGTTAAGCATTAAGTATACGCTATACCGGCTTCATTGCTATTTTTTTAAAAGATTTATTTATTTTTATTATATATAAGTACACTGTAGCTGTCTTCAGACACTCCAGAAGAGGGTGTCAGATCTCATTACGGATGGTTGTGAGCCACCATGTGGTTGCTGGGATTTGAACTTCGGACCTTCGGAAGAGCAGTCGGGTGCTCTTACCCACTGAGCCATCTCACCAGCCCCCGCTATTTTTTTTTATGTCAGGAAATACATCACAAAAACTTGTCCTTCCAGATAAGAGGCGACTTCATACTTTTTGCAGTGTGCAGCTTGCTCAACAAAAGCACAGTTACTGCCTGATTTTCTTGGTCATGGGTTCAATTGTGCTTTTGGTTGTGTGTGTGTATGTGTGCATGCCTGCGTGCACGCATATGACATACATGGTGATCAGAAGACAACTTTTTGGGGAGTCAGCCCTCTCTTCCCCTCATGGGTTTCAGGGATCAAACCCAGGCTGTCAGGTTTGTGGGGCAAACACCTTTACTTGCCAGGCCATCTCATGGTTCTTTTGCTGAGCATCTGTGGGTAAGTGTGCTCTTCCATGACCTGGATTTCTGTAAATGACCAGGCACTTACCGGCCCTGCCCTTCACTATTGCCCACACAGCACAGGAGCTCCACCCACAGCTGTGGGCAGTGCTCTCATTGGTAGAAGCGTCTACTGGGCAGTACTCTTGGCGCTCATCACTCCTGTTGAAGACTCAGATGGAGCCCTTTGTTTCCTCTGGATGCACGGTCTTGCCTTGCTTTGTGAGCAGTGGACACCTAAGCAAATGACAACTGAAATGTCCTTCCTTGGCTTGACTCTTCTAACAAGAACTGTGGGTTTGGGGCACTTTTCCGTGGTGAACTGGCTGGTTTTGGGTGTCAATTTGACACAGGCTGGAATTATCACGGAGAAAGGAGCTTCAGTTGGGGAGATGCCTTCACGAGATCCAGCTGCAAGGCATTTTCTCAATTAGTGATCAAGGGGAAAGGCCCCTTGTGGGTGGGACCATCTCTGGGCTGGTAATCTTGTTTCTATAAGGAAGCAGGCTGAGCAAGCCAGGGGAAGCAAGCCAGTAAGGAACATCCCTCCGTGGCCTCTGCTCAGCTCCTGCTTTCTGACCAGCTTGAGTTCCAGTCCTGACTTCCTTTGGTGATGAACAGCAGCATGGAAGTGTAAGCCGAATAAACCCTTTCCTCCCCAACTTGCTTCTTGGTCATGATGTTTGTGCAGGAATAGAAACCCTGACTAAGACAAATTGGTACCAGCATAGTGGGGTATTCCTGTGACAACCTGACCATGTTTTGGGGAGGACTGTGGAAGGACTTTGGAACTTTGGGCTAGAAGATCTGTTCGGTGTTAAGAACTCTGTGGGATGTTGTGTAGGAGCTTGGAAGATAATGTTGAGAACAGTGCAGAAGATGGAGGCCTGGCTTGTGAAATTTCAGAGGGAAGATTAAAGACTCTTTTCAGGGCCATTGCTATTTTGATTGTGAATATTCTGTGGTTCTGGTTAGCTGGAGCTGAAGAATCAGGTGTGATTAACAAGATACCAGAACTACTAAAGCAAAACCTTTGCATTACTGGGACTATTGATGCTGGTTAGCTGGAGCTAAGAAATTAGTGGTGATTAAGAAGAGACCAGCAGCCGGGCGGTGGTGGCGCAAGCCTTTAATCCCAGCACTTGGGAGGCAGAGACAGGGGGATTTCTGAGTTCGAGGCCAGCCTGGTCTACAGAGTGAGTTCCAGGACAGCCAGGGATACACAGAGAAACCCTGTCTCGAAAAACCAAAAAAAAAAAAAAAAAGAAGAGACCAGCAGCCCGGCGGTGGTGGCGCACGCCTTTAATCCCAGCACTCGGGAGGCAGAGACAGGGGGATTTCTGAGTTCGAGGCCAGCCTGGTCTACAGAGTAAGTTCCAGGACAGCCAGGGATACACAGAGAAACCCTGTCTCGAAAAACCAAAAAAAAAAAAAACCAAAAAAAAAAAAAAAAAAAAGAGAGAGAGAGACCAGCATCATTGAGGTGACATCTTCTGGGAAGTGTTTTCTGAGAGCACAGAGGCTGTGTTCCAGAGATAGCCAAGGTTGTACCTTGTTCTGTGGCTGAACTTGGTAATGAGTAAGAGTTACCCAGGTGGTACTGGTTTTGAAGGCGTGAAGGGGTCACGCAGAGCAGCTGAGGCTCGGCACTGTGAGAGGCCATGGAAGGCCATTGGTGAAGGTGCAGCCTCAGTTGCAATTGATGGCCCAGGACTGAAGGGGTCATGCAAAGGAGTTGAGGCTTGGCACCATGAAGAGAGCCTATGAGAGGCTATTATTGAAGCCAAGTTACAGTGAAAGACAGCAGTGTTTCGGAGATGCCAGGACCATGAGATGGCCACCAGAAAAGCAGCAGGAGTGGACTACAGGCAGCTGGAGCATAGAAGACAACATGTGTGCTACAAAGGGCATGGCTGGAGAAGTGACCCAAGCCCTTGGAGGATCCCAGAAGATTGTGAGTTGGATCCCAGACACTGGACAGTTGGAGTTTAATTTTTGCTTTTGATTGTGACTGTATATATATCAGGATATTTTTCCCTCTTGAAGGAAGAAAATATTTTAGTGGATCTCACAGTTAAGATACTTTTTTATTGTAAAAAGACTTTGGATTTTAAAAGATATTGGATATTTAAAAAGGATTGAACTTTTAATATGTAAAGACTGGGACTTTTAAAGTTATTTAAGATCTTGGGAATAAATAAGAACTAAGGGTTGGGGCTTACTAGTGATGTGTTTGTGTGTCAAGTTGACAAGGGGTCAACTTGACACAGGCTGGAGTTATCACAGAGAAAGGAGCTTCAGTTGGGGAGATGCCTCCACGAGATCCAGCTGCAAGGCATTTTCTCAACTAGTGATCAAGGGGGAAAGGCCCCTTGTGGGTGGGACCATCTCTGGGCTGGTAGTCTTGGGTTCTATAAGAGAGCAGGCCGAGCAAGCCAGGGGAAGCAAACCAGTAAGGAACATCCCTCCATGGCCTCTGCATCAACTCCTGCTTCCTGGCCTGCTTGAGTTCCAGTCCTGACTTCCTTGGTGATGAACAGCAGTATGGAAGTATAAGCCGAATAAACCCTTTCCTCCCCAACTTGCTTCTTGGTCATGATGTTTGTGCAGGAATAGAAACCCTGAATAAGACACGTGGGATGGACGCTCTCTCTGCTATCTGCGTTTTCTCTTTGGTCGGTTTTGAGAATCCTCTTTTATTGTACTTTCAAATATTCTTGTGCATTATTACCTCTCCCCCCAGGGGCTCATTTCACAAAAGTTAGACCTGTGTGCTGGCGTATTTGTTTGGCTGTTGTATTAGGTTCTTATGTCTATTACTCTTCCAATCCTATTCCACCCTAATCCCTTCTAACCCCCCAACACTAGGTAGGAGACAAAGAAGGTCAGAGGAGAAATGGGACATAGTAGACCTCTTCAGTCAACAAAATAGGTTACTTTCTGCTGATTAGGGTGCTGTGTTCCTTGAGGGCAAGTCCAGTCTTTGTAGTCAGGATATCTCCAATTTCTAGTCTCTTTGGTCACAACCATTTGACAAACCACACAAATAGCCGCCAGGAGAAGCAGCCACTGCCAAAGGCCCTCTCAGGGTTCTCCCATTTATACCATCTCCAGAGATCGCCCCTAATTAAACTATCTGCAGCTGGCAAAAAGACACACCCCAACAACTGCATGAGGCAAATCATAATCACCTGCTGTGAAGCAGCCTCTTATCCCACAGCTGGGATTAAAAAAAAATCTTTACATGACTTTTTTTTTTTTCAATTATTTATTCACTTTACATTCTGTGTGCAGCTCACCCTCCCAGTCCCACCCTAACAAATCTCTCCCTGCATTACCCCTCCCCTTTTCCTCAGAGAAGAGGAAGCCCTCCTTTGGTACCACCCCACTCTGGTAGACATTTAGTCCCAGCAGGACTAAGTACACCCTCTCCCACTGAGGCCCAACCAGGTAGTCCAGGTAGTGGAAAGGGATCCAAAGGCAGGTAACAGAGTCAAGAGAGTTCCACTCCACTTGTTAGGGAATCCATATGAAGACCAGGCTGCACATCTACAAGTGTGTTGGGGGTCTAGGTCCAGCCCCCGCATGCTCTTTGGTTGGTGGGCCCATAACTGGGTTTTTAAAAGAAACCAAAATTCTCACTACACCTGTGTGTATGGGCCCACATCACAGGCCTCTCACTGTATGCTCCATGGTCTTCCTGCCTGTCTGAAGATTTCCTTCTGCACTATCTTCCAGTTCCCTAATCTTCTCTTCCACTGGATCTTATCAGCTTTTATGGTCTTCCAGTGGATTCAGATTCCATTTGCTTTTGGAGAGTTTCAGTTGGATTCTGAAATATGTTCTACTTCTCTGTGCAGTTTCTGTCTTCAAATCCATTTCCTGGACGTATTAAGCACAGCTACTTCCCAGTCTATCTGGTTAAGTCCACACTCTCTCCTGTGGGCTACTTTTTCCTGGATATGTTTCCTGGACTGGGTCATGCGGTTTTCTTTGTAAACATTCGTTCTGGACTCTGCGAAAAAGAACACATCAGCTAAGCGGAGTCCTTGCGCAGTATCTTCACACGAACTCTTTGCCTCAATCTTTCTGCTTCAGGTTGCTGGTGGGAAGCAGGACGGATAAGCTTTGCCCAGATTGTAACTGGACAGGATGGTCTTGGGGCTGCAAGGGCTGAACATACAGCTACCCAGCTGTAGTTACAGGCCGCCCTCGGCCTACAAGAACCGGGTACTCCTGGAAGGCAGGCTGGGGCTGAAAGAGAGACTAGATGGCCAGAGAAATAATGAGGCCAAGACAAATTTTCTCTGATTAAGCCCCCAAAGTTTACTAAGAGTCTGTGAGTCTGTGCTTATAAAGAGGGGAGGCCCATCCCCCCCCCATTCATTCTTGGTACCTGAAGCCAGCCTGGAGGATAGGATGTGTCTCCAGAATGTCTCAAGGGTCTCTCAGCAGGTAGCAGAGTCTCAGAGAAGAGCAGAGGTAGTTGACATAACAATATAGCCATCTAAATCCGAAGGCTACACTGCAGGTGGCCAAACACTGCAGGCTGCGGGAGGCTGTACCCAGCCTCTTTCCTAGTTTCAATGCTTTGGTGGCAAAATACCCTGATGAAACCAGTTTAGGGAGGGAACGGGTTTGGGTCTCAGTTCCAGGACCATCCTTGTGGGGAGGCCAAGCACCCTTCCTTTCTTGACTTTCCTTTCCTTAGAGAAAGTCTCCTTGTTGCTAGCTACCTGGAATCTTTATGAAAAAAAAATTAAAATAGCTAGCTTGAGATAAGGAGTCTCCTTCAAACTCGGGATCTTCCAGCCTCTGCCCCTCTGGTGTGTGGCACTGTGTCCAGCAGCTATGGGAGGCAACAGGACCAGGACATCCTTCACTGCAAGGGACCTTTAGAATCCATCTTTACGGGCAGTTCCTCTGAGCCAACCTTCTCTGGCTTTTTGATACTTGAAAGCATGCTCCATTTGTAGAGACATTTATTTAAGTCTGTAAGAAACAGGAACATATTTGTTTAGTCTCTGGAAATGCCTTAGGTTGTGTCTCTTTGTTCCATTTTCTTTCCTTGAGATTCCGATACATACTTGCACTGATCCGGGGATTCTGGTCAGGTGGATACACACTTGCAGCTGATTCCGCAGGGCCTCTGTTTCTTCCTGTCCCTCTCTTCCCCTGAGACCCCAGAGTCCCGTGATTTCCCTTGGGAAGTTCCTCAGCCAGGGCCCTCTCTTCATCTTCTCTGGATGCTGTTCTTGACCCTCAGCTGTCTCCTTGGAGGAGTGTGTGACCAGGTGTGTGTGGAACCTCAGCTTATTATGGGGTGTCTGGGTCTGCTGTATGAAGACAAGCCACTCTTCTTAGGTAACCAAAGTCATGCTAAGGTCCCATCCATGCCCAAGGGGCCTCCTTACAACAATTAAAAAAAAAAAGTGTGTGTATGTGTTCTTTCTGTGTGTGGGTAGGTGTGAGTGCAGTACCTATAAGAGGCCAGAAGAGGATGCCAGATTTCCTGGAGAAGGGGTGCTGAGATCCAAACTCAGGTCCTTTGGGAGTGTTCTGTTTACATAGACATACATATATCTTAAGAACAGGCTTTGAAATACACACGAGTGAGCATCTTCCTGTTACCAGTTGTTCACTTTGCACAATGGTAGGCTTTCAGTGTGTGAATGGGTCACCATATGATGTGAATGGATCGCAGTGTGGCTGTTCCTTGCTGCAGCTCACATAGGTGCCGAGTTCATCCATCCTGAGCTGCACATGTTGTTCTCCGATCACTTGGTAACAGATGTCCTCAGCCACAGACCCTCAGGTTCGATTCCTGTATCCTATAAACTGTTAATACAACACTTTATAATGCTTGGCATCTTAGAGCTGATGGTACACTGTAGTCTGAACACTGCCTACCCCGAGTCACTCACTGCTATCAGTGGATGGAAGGTGTGCTCTGATCTCCAACTGCTTCAGTCAGCTTGGTTTCTGGAGTCTCTGTCTCCCAGATACACAGTCAAAGCTGGACATCCCAGAGATATGTTCAGCTAAGGATGACCATGGTCTGTATTTGAGGAAAATCCATACCTTGGTCTGGTTTGGGATGAGTTCCAAATGCGTCCTTGTGGAAGACCTTGACAACTTCTCAAAGAAAGGTCATGTGTACAGGGGAAAGGTTAAAAAAGGTTGGTCTCACAGACACTTGGCTTAGTGGCTTTGCATTGTTACCAGGAAGTGGGGATACTTGTCTGCTGGCCCTTCCTTGGAACAGAAACATACTTCTGTCAAACTGAGAGCGCCACTTCTCTGGAGGCTGCTGTGTGGTCCTGGAACACGGCCAACACCTTCCTGAGACAACTGTGGGTGACTGTGTCAGCCCTGACTGGCCTGCTTTGCAGGTGTTAGCGGATAGACACAGAGGGCCTGTGGGCTGCATTCTAAAAACCTCACGCCAAGATACAAGGAAAGGACACTCCTGACCCCTTAGCCAGGGCTCCCGATGGATCTACCAGCTCAAGCTTCCCTTGTTTTGCTTACCTAGTTGACTCCTTGGGCATGTTATTGAACTTCTAGGTATCTTGGTGTGCTGTGTAAAATGGGTTATTAGTGTCCACACAATAGCATTCCAGAAAACAGCAAATGGTAGGTCAGGGGGTAGGCTTTCTGTGCCTGCCACTCTCACCCACCCCAGCCACCTAGTGGTTACTTTGGGACTACGTAAGGAGGGAGAAAGGCAGCTAGATAGTGAGAATGAAGGGGAAGAGCTTGTCCTTCCTGGAGCCATCTTGGGAATGGCCCTTGAGGAGGCTGGTCCACCCCATCCAGGTAATCAAATGAAAAAAGATGAAATGGGAGCATGTGCCGGCTTTCTGGGCCAACAGAAGCCATCCTCTGTGTCCTCAAAGGATACCTTTTCCAGACATGAGCCCTCCTGTGACATTCAAATTCAAGGCCATTGGCCTGTTTCAGGAGTGTGTGGTCCATAAACCATGCCTGGTAACCTCCTTACTGGTCTTCCGGACCACCTGAAAGGGTTAGCCTGAGTTTCTTAGCCCTCTCTTACCCAAATGTAGCCTGCATATAAGAAAAAGTCCCTGATGCCGGGGCCTAGCAAACACAGGAGTGGATGTTCACAGTCAGCTATTGGATGTATCACAGGGCTCCCAATGGAGAAGCTAGAGAAAGTAACCAAGGAGCTAAAGGGATCTGCAACCCTATGTTGGAACAACATGATGTACTAACCAGAACCCCGGAGTTCTTGTCTCTAGCGGCATATGTATGGAAAGATGGCCTAGTCGGCCATCAATGGAAAGAGAGGCCCATTGGACTTGCAAACTTTATATGCCCCAATGCAGGGGAATGCCAGGGCCAAAAGAATGGGAATGGGTGGGTAGGGAAGTGGGGGGCGCTATGGGGGACTTTTGGGATAGCATTGGAAATGTAATTGAGGAAAATATGTAATAAAAATATTAAAAATTAAAAAAAAAAAAAAAGAAAAAGTCCCCAAATGTGGGTGGCGAAGAGGCTGCTGGTTGGGCCAAAGCGTTCCTCTGGGTCCTGTCCTAGCATACGGCGCCCCCATTCCTCCCGTGCCTCCCTGCTCCCTGCGTGGCCGCGCACTCTTGTACCCACATCCGGGGTCTCAGGGCCTAGGACCTTGAGTCGCGCGTCCCCGGGGCTCTGCGCGCACCCGGGCGCCTGACCCGCCCCGTGACGCATTCGCAACCGTCGTGAATCGCGGCTGGCCAGCGCGCACCCGTGGCGCGGGGCACGCGCCTCGTGCACGCGCCCGGCCACGTGACTACGCGCGGCCAACCAGCGCGCCGGGATTTAGGGATAAAGCGCGGCCCCGCGACAGTTGCGGCGGGAGAGCGGCGGGGCAGAGAGCGTGACTCGCCCGCTCCAGTGCCACCGGTTCCCGCTGCGCTTGCCGCCGCCGTCGCTGCGCAACCATGTCGGAAGAGAAGCCCAAGGTAAGCCCGGTACGCAAGCCGCAGCAGATTCCGCGGGACGCAGGCTGGGCCGCGCGCAAACAGGGCCCGCGGGGCCGCGCCCGAGCCTCCGCGCCCCTCCCCCACCGGCCCGCGCCCCTCCCCCACCAGCATCGCACTCCGCCCCGGGCTGCGCGCTAGCCCCACCCCCGGCTGTGCCTCCCGCCACACCAAGGCTCCGCCTCCGGGGTAGCCCCGCCCCGGCTGTAGCCCCGCCCACGGTTCGAGAACCCGGAACTTGGGTGCTGGTTCTTGGTTCGCGGGGTCCTCATTCCCAGACGCGGCCATCCTTTCCCGTGCCGTGCTCACAGGTGCACGCGTGGTGCCGCGCATGAGGCTCAGCGGGCGCTCTTGAGAGCTGCACCGGAGTAGGAGCAAAGCTGGCCGCTCCGGGCTTCCAATGTTCGCCCGGCCGCATGCCCTCCCAATCCATTGCGGTGATCTCGGCAGTTGGTGCGTGGGAAGGCCAGGGTTGCCCATTCCAAATTGGACAGTTTTCCCACCCTCACCTGCCCTGCTGGGGGCAGTTTTATCCAACGGGAGATAAACGTTGGAGCCTGGCATTCTGTGCTCTTGGCCGGCCTGGAGATGACCACTGTCTTGGCTCAGGTGAGAGACCCCAGGAGCAGGGCAAGCATCTAGACTAATGTCATGATACCATGCTCAGCTCGCTGATCAGGTGAGAGACCCCAGGAGCAGGGCAAGCATCTGGACTAATGTCATGATACCATGCTCAGCAGCCGAGCCCAGAAATATCTTGCCTGCGGGGTCCTTACCTTTAATTTCAGCTCAGCCTTGGGTCCTGCCTGCACCATCCCGGATATTGAATGAGCACCTGTTCGCCCTGTGCCAAGAGTAGACAACTTACTTTATTATATTTTGTAGCTGGTAACTACAACAAGAGTTGTAACCTTTTGGTGCGGTTAGGCAGGAAGTGAATACCTGGTGTGTACTGGAGTGGCCATGCCTTCTGCCTCTCTGGGTTAGTGGAGACAGAGGGTTATGTTCTATTTTGGTGACGCAGCCCAGGGGCTGTTGTCCTCTAGGCAGATGCTCTACCAGTGAGTTACTTCCTCTCTCCACCCCCCCTCCCCCCACAGCCTCCCCTCCGCTTTTTTAGACAAGGTTCCTTTGTGGTCCAAGCTGTCCTGGAGTTCTCTAAGACCAGGCTGGCTTCAAACTCGAAGAGATCTTCCTGCTTCTGCCTCCTGAATGTTTCCCTGTGTAGTTCAAGCTGGCCTCCACCTATACCCAGGAGCTCCCGGGTGTCAGGTGTTGGCAGTCACTGTGCTAAGTAAGCCCTCCTTCTTCTGTATTTACTTGCTAATTAGAGAACTCCAGGCCGGAGTCCCGCCAGGTATCCTTCCGTTGGAGGGAAGCAAGCCTGAGGCCTTTTCACCCCTGTCTCTGTTTTTTTTTTTTTTTTTTTTTTTCCTTCGAGACAGGGTTTCTCTGTGTAGCCCTGGCTGTCCTGGCACTCACTTTGTAGACCAGGCTGGCCTCGAACTCAGAAATCCGCCTGCCTCTGCCTCCCGAGTGCTGGGATTAAAGGCGTGCACCACCACGCCCGGCTCTGTCTCTGTTTTTGAACATACACATCCTTTTGGGAACCGGGCGGGTTAGAAGTCAGTCTTGGGACCTGGAGTGATTCATGCTTCTCACTTGCGGACTTCACTTTTTCTCATATTGGATGCCACTCTTTGGAGAAGGGGGCAAGCTCTGTGGACAGTGCTGCCATGTCACTGGTGTCCTGGGAGTGAGTGAGAGTGTGTGTGTGTGTGTGTGTGTGTGTGTAAGCCTCACATGGGAGGGGAGGGGAGGGGAGGGGAGGGGATGGTGCCCTTCAGGTCCCTGTTGGAACCTCTCTCCTGCTGAACTATTTCTCAGACTAGAAGGAGCCATGCTCCTACCCAAGGCTGTTAGGATCCAGTGCAGGGCAGGTTGCTTTCTGCACCCCGCACCTGAGCTTCCTGACACTAGTCTACTTCTCTCTCCCGGAATAAAAAATTTGCTGAGGACATCCCAGGGAAGCAGGGTGGTTCCGTGGAACCATGGGGGAAAAAAAAAGCTGGCATGAGGACAGGGAGAAAGCTTGGTCTGTAAGTAGAGCGAGAGATGTTTCCTTAGAAATAAATGGTTCTCAAAAACTGGAGAGACGGCTCATTGGTTAAGAGCACTGACTGCTCTCCAGAGGACCAGGGTTCAATTCCCAGCACCCACATGGCAGCTCACAACTGTCTGTAACTCCAAGATCTGACACCCTCACATTGACATAGATGCGGGCAAAACACCAGTATATATAAAATATTAATTAGCTAATTAATGGTTCCCAAGGCTGGAAAGACAGCTCAGCAGTTAGGATCATGGGCCGCTCTTTCAGAGGACCTGGTTCAAGTCCCAGCACCCATGTTACTGCTGACAAACATCTGTAACTCCACTCCTAGAGGCTCTGGCACCTTCTCTGGCCTCCTTGGGCACTGCCTACATGTGATTCACAGACATACATGCAGGCAAAATACTGATACACATTAAAATAATAATAATGAAGGTTAAGAAGTTGCCATGAATTCTTTCATCCACTGTGGCTAAAATATGCATCCCATGGGCTGAACAACAAGAGGAGTTCCTTTTCGAACTGAACAACCCAAAGTGGCCCAGAACAAACTTTTTGTTCAAAATGTGTTTCCAGACAACACGAAGCGCTGACTGTGCCTTTGCCCAGCAGCTTGCATGTATCATGATTATATAAAAACTGCTGCTGCGTAATAGGATTTGTCCTCCAGTATGGCGGATAGAACCCAGGGCCTTGAGCACACACAGTGTTCTTTAGAGCTATACAGCGCCCTGGAAGAAAGCATAGTCTGAGATCAGAGGGCCTGGGGGGACAACAGCCTTTACCTTGCCGACTCCAGACAGTCCAGGGGACCACAACCCTTACCCTCCTGACTCCAGACAGTCCAGGGGACAGCAGCCCTTACCCTCCTGACTCCAGACAGTCCAGGGACAGCAGCCCTTACCCTCCTGACTCCAGGAGGACCACAGCCTTTACCGACTCCACTGGATTCCCTCAGGGTCCTCCAGTGGCCTCTGGTCCTCCACTCTTGGCTTTATGTTGGCTTTTCTTACTAGTCATAGAGAGCCAAGTGTAGTCTCAAAAATGTGTGTTTTTACTAGCCTCATAACTAATTTTAAAACAAAGATGGATTTTCTTTGGCTCTCTAGATTTAATGAGCAGATTTTTGTCTTTGAGTTGGTAGTCTGTAAGGACTGGCTTTGCACTGCGGTTTCTATCACGGTGCCTAACAAATGTAGGTTAAAAATACATTCTGTGTAAAAATAAGACAGTCACACGAGCAGCTCTGAGCTGCTGGGGGAATTTTGAGAATTAGGTTGGTTTTAACGACTCAAAACAACCTTACCCAAGGACTTGCACTTTAAACCCTGGTGATTCTGAGCTGGCTTTTGAGACCCATTTTCTGTGTCTTGCAGGAGGGTGTGAAGACAGAGAATGACCACATCAACCTGAAAGTGGCGGGGCAGGATGGCTCAGTGGTACAGTTCAAGATCAAGAGGCACACTCCACTGAGCAAGCTGATGAAGGCCTACTGTGAGAGGCAGGTGTGTGCTGGCCAGAGAAGGAGCTCTTCCGGGGCGGGGTGTGGGGTGGGGAGCTGGGGGGCGGTTGGGGGTGCTGCTTGTGTTGCAGGCTTGCCCTTGTTGCCCTGGGTCTTGCTATCTGCATGTCCTTCTAGCATTGTCTCTCCCTGGGCTCCTACACATGGATGGGTGGAGCTTTGGCTTGAGCGGTCTCCGGAGGGATTTGTTCCTGATAGGCCATCATAACGGTGCACACTCCTGTAGGGCCAGCACATGGCTCTGGTGAGAGGCCCTGTGGTGTGCTCAGATGTGGGATCAGTGCTGGTTTGAATTCCTCTTCCTCTTTCTGTCTCCATCCAATTGTGTTTGTGTGTACTGTGGCGATTTCATTTTTTTTTTTATGTTATTTAGGAAAGAGAGGAGACATGTTGACCCTGTCCCTTCATTACCGTTTCAAAATAGCAAGCTGACTGACCTTGTCCCCAACAGTGACCAGCTGGGTTATCAGTGTCACTGAACTCATGGCTCTTGTACACACTATGCTTGGGTCTGTCCATCATCTATTCATTCTTAGTGAGGACCTTTTGGCAGGTGGGTATGCTCTAGCCTGCCTGGAAGTCCTTAGTCTCACTTGCTCCTCTGTTGTCTGCCTCAGTGGCTGCCTGGCTTGCTGCCCACATTCCTAGGTGCCAGTTCCTGTCTGGGCCCTGCCGTCTGGTGTGAGGGTAGCGGCATCTCTCATTACAGTGTGCTGCTGTCCTTTGATTTTGTTGTTGAAAGGCGGTGCTGTGCTTCTCCTTGCCGCGCCCCCCCCCCCCCCTTGCTCCCTCGCCTGAGGCCTGCAGATGGTGGTGCCCTTGGCCTCTCTCCTGGGTTTTGACCTCAGGCACTTCTCACCTGTGAAAGGTGAGTTGGAGCTTTCCTATGATGCCGTGTCCCCTTATGCCCCCCCCCCCCAGTGAGTCAGCTGCTGGTGCTGTATGCCACCATCGGATGGCACGTGTGTAGGTGTGTTCGGTGCTGTGCTCAGTCTGCTTGTGTTTGCGTGGGCTTCTGGTGCTCCCGCACCTTCTGCTGAGATGCTTGCTCTTTTGGAGGGCACATACTAGGTCAACTCCTTCAGCATTCTTGGGCATCCTGCTGGCCCCACCCGACCCATTGTTTGGAGGTGAGGTTGTCTGCACAGCTGCCTTCACACAGTCTTGGGAGAGTCATTGTGGGGGCTTCTTTTGTCTTCTCTTGTGTCTTTTTCTGTGTTAATTCCCCGTTTTTGCCTTGGAGCATCATCTCCCATATCTGAGAGGCCTTGCACAGCTGGCTGTGTGTAATAGTCTAGACTGAGGTACACTACTCGGAAAGTTGCCGTAATTCGTAATTCTCTGTGAGCATCCTGTGTTTTAGAACATGAGTGACATTCTGATTCTCTGATGTGGGGTCTCAGCAGGGGCTCAGGAAGATTCTTCTCACTCTGGCAGGGTGCTCTCTGGGCCCTCCCCATCTGTAGACTCGCCTCTACCTGTCCTTGCTCCTGTGTAGCCAGACACCCTCCTGTGCTGCTAATGCTGGGAGTACCTGGTTCTCCTGCAGTCAGCCAATCTGTGTGCTTGCCTGGGACCATTTCCTCCTTTCAAAGATTTATTCTTTTATTATGTATACAGTAATCTGCCTGCCTGCATGTCTGAAGAGAGCACTGGACCTCATTATGGATGGCTGTGAGCCACCATATGGTTACTGGGAACTGAACTCAGGACCTCTGGACAAACAGTGCTCTTAACCATCTTAAGCCATCTCTCCAGCCCCATCATGCGTCTTTTTTTTTTTTTTTTTTTTTGCTTTTCGAGACAGGGTTTCTCTGTGTAGCCCTGGCTGTCCTGGAGCTCACTTTGTAGACCAGGCTGGCCTCGAACTCAGAAATCTGCCTGCCTCTGCCTCCCGAGTGCTGGGATTAAAGGCATGCACCACCACGCCCGGCCCATCATGCGTCTTAACTGCTCCATCTCCTTCCTGTTTTCTGCCTCCTGAAGTTGAAGAAACTGGAAATAATAGAATTGATGTGGTAGAGGATTTGCTGATAGATTTGCTTAGGAGACTTGGAGTCATACAAAGTGGAATTTGGCTAAAGGAGCACTGACTCCAAAACACCCCACGGATGAGTGGGTGCCAGCCAGGCCTGTTAGAAGAGAAACTGAGGGTGCCAGGATATAAGTGTTTATTCTCAAGGACTGACTATTGTCTCTGTTCTCACAACAAAGGAGACAACCCTGACTTACAAGCAGCTGCTAGACCCATACCCCTATCACATAACATGCATCTAACAAGGCAGTACAGGGGACTGAGCAGGGTCACACCCAGTGTTAAGTCTTGGCCTGATATAAAGCCCCCAGTTCTTTTATTGAGAAGTGCATAGTGTGATTAGGTGGGCAAGATTACCCCAGGTAAGAACTATTTGAAAGAGAACAGCACTGGTGTACTTAAAATAATTTAATTCTGGTGATTTAATAATTTAATACACTATATCTTTGCTGCATAAACTTCTCATCTGCCTAAGTGGCCAGGCTTGCAGTCTCCTGTCTCTGTTTAAATTGTTCAAAATGTAACATGGGCCTGGGATCTGAAAGAGATTTAAGGATGCCATTGTGTGTGGAATTCATAAGCCTATGGTGTATGTAAGTTAACAAAATCTTCTGTTTAAGGCCACCTCCGCTTTGGGCATTAGCCAGAGTCAAACTCATGCTATTGTATTAAGGAGCTTTCCCCGTATCTCTTAAGTGTGTGGAGTGACTTCTCACTGGGAAGGCATGTCATCTCTGTAACGTGCATGATGCTTTCTCCTTCCTCTGGTCGGATCTCACATATTTGACATATTTGAGTCTTTCCTTAAGTTGTCACACACACACACACACACACACACACACACCCGCCCAGTTTTGGCTTGTATTTAAGAGTGAAGCAGCAAACCCCCGTGGGAAAGAGAAGTGCTGTGTGTTTTGATGGAGGTGGCAGAGGCTGCACATCACAGGGTGCGATGTTAGAATTGGGGGCTCTGGGGGCCCAGTGCGGTTTCCTGAGGAAGATTGCCTCCAGACTGCATCCAGCATCTGGGGTACAGCTGGAAGACTGAGAGGTTTCTGAGGCACTTTGGAGATGCTAGCTTTTATTAGCCTACCCTGGGAACCCACTAGTCATATCTGTCTTGACAGAGCTCTGAATCCACATCTCTAGGAAGCCTTGCTTATTCCTGTGAGAGAGAAACTTTCTTGGCCTCCCAGGGTTGTGGGAGACTTTGAACCCTTGGAAATTTATGTGAACTTTCTTTTGTTTGTTTTATGTACATGGGTGTTTTTGCTTACATATATGTCTGTGCACTATACGCATATCTGGTTGTCACAACAAAAGAGAACATCAGATGCCCTGGAACTGGAATAACAGGTGATTGTGAGCTGCCACATGGAGACTGGGAAACTGAACCTGAGTCCTCTGCAAGACCAAGCTAGCTCTTCTGCCCCTGCATGGGAACTTTCAAAAAGTTTACCCAGGGGTTCCTGGTCTTACCATCCCTGGGTCCCTGAGCTTTTTGGCTCCAGCACACATGAGATTGCAGTGTCCTGAGGCTTGTGGCTTCAGACTCCAGCCAGCAGAGACCAACCATCTCTGCATTCCTGCCTGGAGGCCATGCCTTTCCTTCAGTGAGCAGTCACAGTTTATCATCTGTCCTGTTTCTGGGACAGCAGAGCTGCCAAGGTAGAGGGTGATTCTGCTGGGGGTTGTTGACCTGCCTCCTCTGACAGGCTGAGGCCCACTGCCCTCCTTTCAGGGTGGAAAATGCCTTTCCTTCCTGCTGTCCTCCTCACAGCCTTCCTGGTTTTGGTCCTCATGGTCACCTGACCTGCCTTCTCTCTGGGAACTTTCCAGAGGAGGAAATGGTACAAAGTACAGAAGGGAGGAACTTGGCTCAGCTTTCCTTTTGGGAGGAAGTGAGAGGCAGAACTAGGACAGGCCTGGTGTTGGAATGTTCTGGAGATTTCTGAAGGGTTAGTTTGGGGCAGCATAGGCTGTAGATTGTGGACCACCAGGGCTTTCTGCTCAGCTGGGTCATGTGTGCTTGTGCAGAATGCTCATATTGTTGGTGGCTCTGAATATATATCTCCAGGTTACACTGTGTATCTGGGAACATCTAATTCTTTTCCTTCCTTTTCCCCAGGGCTTGTCAATGAGGCAGATTCGATTCCGGTTTGATGGACAACCAATCAATGAAACAGACACTCCAGCCCAGGTATGAAGTGTCTGTCTCCAGGGTCTGTGCCATTTCTAGTATCTAAACGGTGTCCTTTTGGATCACTGTTATTTGAGAAATGGCTTGTTTCCACAATGATTTTTTTTTTTTAATTTATTTTTATGGGCATTGGTGTTCTGCCTGTGTGTATATGTGAGGGTCTCAGTCAGATCTTGGAGTTACAGACAATTGTGAGCTGTCATGTGGGTGCTGGGATTTGAACCTCTAGATGAACAGTCAGTGCTGCTGACTCGTGCAGTTATGCTGAGCCATTTCTCTAGTCCCTCCGAAATGATTTTGCTTATTAGACTTCAGAGTCTGATACTTCGAGATTGAGTTTTTCAGATCTGTGGTAGTCAGCCATATCTTTGCTGTTTAGAGATGGAGTCCGAGTGTAGGACCCATCTCCTCAGGACAATTGCCCAGGAATCCACTGTGCAGCCTGTTGTAGAATGCACAGCTCCTGTGCTCCTGAGGGCTTAGTGCCAACCATTTGTTCTTCATTGGAGTTATTTGTCTTACTTTTAAATTTTTTAATTAAAAATTAAAATTGTGTGAGGGGTGGATAGATGGCTCAGTGGTGAAACCAACTTGTTCTTGCAAGGGACCTGGGTTTAGTGATACCTACATGGCAGCTTACAACTGTCCTTAACTGTAATCCAGGAGATCTGATGCCCTCTTGTGGCCCCTAGGCATTAGTCACACATGTGATGCACAGACATATGTGCACATAAAAATTATTAATTAAAAATTTTTTCTTATGCTGGGCATTGGTGGCACATGCCTTTAATCCCACCACTTGGGAGGCCAAGGCAGGCGGATTTCTGAGTTCGAGGACAGCCTGGTCTACAGAGTGAGTTCCAGGACAGCCAAGGCTACACAGAGAAACCCTGTCTTGAAAAACCAAAATAAATAAATAAATAAATAAATAAATAAATAAATAAATAAATAAATAAATAAAAATTCTTTTGGGCTGGGTGGCTGTGGTGCACATCTTTGATTCTAGGATTCAGGACTCATAGGGAGACTGATCTCTGAGTTTGAGGCTAGCCTGGGCTACAAGAGTGAGTTCTAGGGTAGCCATAACTACACAGAGAAATCCTGTTTCAAATTTCTTTTTTCTTGTGGGATTGAAGAGATAGCTTAGGGGTAGAGAGCATTGGCTGTTCTTCCAAAGGACCTGGGTTCGATTCCCAGCACCCACATGGCACTTCAATACTGTCTATAACTCCGGGGTTGGGGGATCCACGAATCCTCCATGCATTTGGGGCATATAAGCTCACATAACTACATACACAAACACATAAAAACAAAAGATTAATGAATAGTAGAATTTTTATTTTATTTTATTTTTCTTAATTTTTTTTTGTTTTTTTGAGATATGGTTTCTCTGTGTAGTCTTGGCTGTCCTGGAACTCACTTTGTAGACCAGGCTGGCCTCGAACTTAGAAATCCGCCTGCCTCTGCCTCCCCAGTGCTGGGATTAAAGGTGTGCGCCACCATATCTTTTTTTTTTTTTTTGGTTTTTCGAGACAGGGTTTCTCTGTGTAGCCCTGGCTGTCCTGGCACTCACTTTGTAGACCAGGCTGGCCTCGAACTCAGAAATCCGCCTGCCTCTGCCTCCCGAGTGCTGGGATTAAAGGCGTGCGCCACCACGCCCGGCTGCGCCACCATATCTTTAAAGTGCTGACATTGCAATATATAAAGTAGACGTAAGTGCACAAAGTGTATTGTGTGCCTGATGAGTCTGTTTGTAATGACCCCATTTCTCTCTCAGTTCTTAGCTCTGACTATTCTTCTGTGAATCTTGTCAGAAGTCGGGTGGATAAATAGTTACTGTGCTCCACAGTAACCCTTTTTTCTCGAATGCTGCACTCCAGCCAAGGTGACTGGGCTGTGTCTAGTGTAGGGGAAGCTGTTTGGGAGTGTGGTATCAGTGTGAACTCACTTCTGACATTTCCTGTCTCCTCTTCCGGGCCCTCCTTGGCAACCTGACCAGCTGGAGATGGAGGATGAGGACACCATTGATGTATTCCAGCAGCAGACAGGAGGATCAGCCTCCCGAGGGAGCGTCCCCACACCCAACCGTTGTCCTGACCTGTGCTATTGAGCAGTGACCATGCAGCCACACCCAATCACACAAGAGTCAGCAGAAGCCAGAGTCACCGAACGATTCTCCTTTTCCGACGTGCTTGGAGTGAACTACACATAGACCACACTGCGGGGCCGAGAGCATTACATAACGTGGCCACTAGGAGGGTTTGGTTTGGGGGAAATGAAACGTGAGGTTTTGGGGTTTGTTTTTGTTTTCATTTTTGTTCCCTCCCATCCCTAACATTTTTCCCCCCCAAACTTGGATCTGGATGTAGAATCTCACCCTATGGCCTGAGTCCAATCCCTAGAACTGTGGTTTCCTCCGGTGTGACTTGTCCTGATCAGGTAGAGAGAGCTTGTGGTCATATTACCCAATGGGCATGCCTGTGGGATGTGGGGAGGGGCAGAGAGGCAGAATTCCACCTGTTTGTTGTAGGCATAGAATATTAAAAAATGTGAGATACTATAAATTTGAGCTTTGTCAAACATATGATAAGTTAAAGGGAAAGACCAGTGCTTCTTAAGACCGTGAGGGGTCTTCCTCCTGTGGCCAGGCGCTCCTGCACGTGCCTACTTCCTACTCGGTACTGGTAATGGGTACATGGGTAAGGGTGGTACAGTGAAACCCACTCTCCCCTTTTTATAACGTAGAAGAAAGTAATTGTCCTGTTTCATTTGGGAATTGAATGTGGCCTCAGATTTCTTTTAGTACTTGCTTTCAATACATAATTATGGTTTCTGTATAAGAAGGTAATTGGTTAAGTATCACGTTTTCAGCCATGTTGTGTAAGAGACCTGCTTTCAAGTGTGGTTGTAAAAGCAAGCCTGGGAAAGGTGACCCTATTCTCACGGACTATGCTGTGCAGCTTTCCAAGTGTGTATTAAAGTGACAGACACATCAGTGGGTGACTTGGGTTCCGCATTGTGGGGTCAGTTCAATGTCCATAGTTCCTGCCTGCCATCCTTCTGTGAGGGTCCATTGCTGCTTGATGGCCATCTCTGCCTTTTATAGTCACCTGACACTGACCTACCATCTCTCGCTTGCTTAAAGTCTTGAGGAAAATGTTCCTGTTCCTGTTTGCTGCGTGGGCCTGGGTGGGATGTCTGTTGGCTCTGTTGTGTTTACTCACCAGTTTGTACATTATCTGTTGTCCTTTACTACTGTAAACAGTAAATATAGTTTGGTATTCTGTCTCTTGGCCTATGTTAAACACTGTATTTGGAGACTGGTCATATGTCACAGCTCACTGTTGACAGTCTGTCCAGTGAGGCCACTTAGACGGACAGACAAGGCAGTTGCTTAGCTTGCTCTGTATCATGTGCCCCACTCTGGTCCAGCTGCCTGCCTGCTGGTCCTGACTCTGCACATACCACTTGGCTCTCCTCCCCTAGGTGTGTGAAGATAAGGTGGGCTTTAGAGGCAGGGTGTAGTGTGGGGTATCAGTCAGTTCATGACTACTTACTAATCTGCTTTGATATGAGTTGATGTTAATTTAGCTGTGAGGGGTTTCAGTATTTAGGTTAGATAAAATCCAGAGTTGTCATTGCCTGAGCCATGTTAGTCTTATCAGTCGAGCGCAAACTCCAAGCACCTAATTCATCCAGCAGGAATGTGTGCATAAAATAGAGGACAGAGCCGAGCCATTTTCTAGGTCTCAGAAGTATCAGTTCCTCTCTCAGTGCTGTCACAGAATATGTGGCAAGCAGCCTAGAGCAGCAGGAGTTTATGCTGGCTTATGGTTTGAGGGTGTTCCATCAGGACATGGGAGACAAAGGGAACTGGAGCATGAGGCTGCTTGATGAGGGGTTTGGGAATCAGGAAGCAGTTAATCCTGTCAGGAAAAGGCCCTTAGGGGAACCTCAAAGGTAAACTTTATTAACACTCCAGGCATTTAATGAATTAAGTTTCTTATCAGCCTGACATCCAAGTACATCATTGTAGAATCAGCTTGGCTCTTAAGATCGTGTGTTGCATAGTACAAAACACATTTAGTCTGTCTCTGAGTGCTCACCCTAAAGTTCAAAGTCTGCTCTGAGACTCAAGATAGGTTTTGAATGGTGAGCCCCTGTAAAATAAACAAATTACTTCTGACATACAACAGCACAGAGTAAACGTGCCTATCTCAAAAGGGAGGGATTGGGGCATAGCAAAGAAAGATTAGGCTGAAGCAAGATTTAATGAAAGCCAGCAAGGCACAGACCAAAGCCTGCTGCTATGTCAGAGGTTCTTGGGATCATTTGGGCTCTGGTAGCCATGGGTAGTCCCATCCCACAGTTCTGCCTCCTGAGGTGCTGTGGTCTCTGTTGGGTCAGTACTTGGTGTCTGCAACGTTCCTCAGTGAACATCCCACCCTGCTGGCATCTCTAACGTCTGGGGATTTCTTAACAGATAACCTCTCCCTTCTCAACTCCACAGTGTGGCTTCTCAGGGCCTCAGTACAGGAATCTTGATACCCCCCCATTCATTGCCTTGTTTCATTGGCCTTCTTTCTCCCCTCTTCCATCTCACAAATGCAGCTGGGCATGGTGGTGCATGCCTTTAATCCCAGCATTTGGGAGGCAGAAGCAGATTTCTGAGTTCGGGGCCAGCCTGGTCTACAGAGTGAGTTCCCAGACAGCCAGGGCTACACAGAGAAACCCTGTCTCGAAAAACCAAAACAAAACAACAACAACAAAAAAAAACCCAAAAAACAAACAAAAACCAAAAAAAAAAAAAATTTTTTTTTTCACAAATGTGGACGCCACCACCAAGTTTGGCTGTCAGTTCCAGAGGAAGCCTGTCAGCTTGTCACCCTTAGACCACAGTTGCAGCCACCTCTGTGTGCTCTTGAGGCTGGGAAGACCTCCCTGTGTGCTGTTTTTTTTTGTTTTTTTAAAGCAGGGAACCCTGAAGGATTTCTTTCATTTCTATACCCTGGGGTTCTCATTTCGTTAGGCACTGTACCTAGTGTCCCAGTGCAGTGTCTCAGTCAGCTCTTGCTGGCACTAAATTCCTTTAACCACTACAGTTTGTTCCCAATCTGCCCTGCCCTCAACTCTGTCTGATCTCTATTCACCAAAGGACACTTCCCACATTTCTCTGGGCAACTTTCTACCTGTTTTCACTGTAATCTGGATAAATGCAGTGAACAAGAACCATGCCACAGCCTGGATGTTAGGTAGGCTGCCTTGAAATTCCCTCTGCCAAACAGCTTCCTTAGCCCATTATTTTTGAAATATGGTCTCACTCCAGTTTTTAGGATGCAGGGAAAATAGAATTGTTATAAGGAATCCACCAGAGAAGACCACTCAGATACAGTCTATAGCCAATTGGCTGTCTTTATTCCAGCCAGCTGGGACCACACTTAGGTATTTGGGACTCAAGACTAAAGAGCAGTGGTTCGCAGGGATCAAATCAGTAGCAAAATTACAGTTATGAAGTAGCAGCAGAGATACACGGTTGGGAGTTACCATAACCTGAGGAACTGTGTTAAATGTTCAAGCAGTAGGAAGATGAGAAGCACTGCTTTAGAGTATAGAGTAAGGTGTTTTACAGACAAAAGAACAAAAAACAAAACAAAACAACCTGACATTCTGATAACTCAGCAGTTTGCAAGGAGTTTTGTGCAAGCAAGCAGTTTAAAAGCAGTTAGCTGGAGGAGGTTCTGGACAAGCTTTAACAGAAGCTAAGCTGGGCATCTTGACCTCAGGTTCCTAGAATAGAGTTGAATAATTGTTTATAGGGCTTCCCAATCACGGAGATCAGGTTCTAGTTAAGCCTAACATGACCTCAGCAAGGATCCAAGATGGAGGAAACTGCACTGCGTTGCCCTGCCACAGGATGTGACATGAAATGGTTGCCACCGAGTTTCCTGATATGTTCCTTGTTCACCTCTGGGATAAAGCACCCCGAGCAGTCTTAGGATTTCTTGGCGTTCTGGTCTTCCGGATCCCCACCAGAGTGGTCCTCTTAGCCCTGTTCACAGCGATCTGAGAGTACTCTAGCTCCCAGCTCTGAACCTGTTTTCCACTTTTCTCCTTAAAACTAGCTCTGGGGCTGGGACTGGAGAGATGGCTCAACGGTTAAGAGCTCTTCCAGAGGTCCTGAGTTCAAATCCCAGCAACCACAGGGTGGCTCACAACCATCTGTAATGGGATCTGATGTCCTCTCCTGGTATGTCAGAAAACAGCTACGAGCCGGGCGTGGTGGCGCACGCCTTTAATCCCAGCACTCGGGAGGCAGAGGCAGGCGGATTTCTGAGTTCGAGGCCAGCCTGGTCTACAAAGTGAGTGCCAGGACAGCCAGGGCTACACAGAGAAACCCTGTCTCAAAAAAAAACCAAAAAAAAAAAAAAAAAAAAAAAAAAAAAAAAGAAAACAGCTACAATGTACGTATAATAAATCTTTGGCCAGCGTGTGCGGAGTTGACCAGTGGGGTTGACTGGAGCAAGCAGAGGTCCTAAAAATTCAATTCCCAACAATCATGTGAAGGCTCACAACCATCTGTACAGCTACAATGTACTTACATAAAATAAATAAATAGATCCTTTTTTCAGCCACAGTGTACTCATAAAATAAATCTTTTTTTTTTTTTTTTTTTTGGTTTTTCGAGACAGGGTTTCTCTGTATAGCCCTGGCTGTCCTGGAACTCACTTTGTAGACCAGACTGGCCTCGAACTCAGAAATCCGCCTGCCTCTGCCTCCCGAGTGCTGGGATTAAAGGCGTGCGCCACCACTCCTGGCCTAAAATAAATCTTTAAAACAAAACAAAACTAGCTCTGAAGTGCTCTACCTCATGGTCAGGTTCATCACAGCGATGGCCTCAGTTCATGAGACTACTTTAGTATTTTGTTTTCTTGCTGATGGGATCAATACCTGACAAACAGAAGTTAATTTTGCCTTGGGGTTGGAGGGGATACCGTCTATCATGGCAGCAGGTGGCTCCAAGGCGGCAGCAGTGTGTAACAGCTTACTCACAGGGTAGCTGACTGGGAAGCAGAGAGAACTAGAAACTAAACTAATCCTAATCTCAAAATTCACCCCCATCCCCAAGTGACCCACTTGCTCCAGCTAGGCCACATCTAGTAAAGGTTCCACCCTGACCAGCATTCAAAACGTGGGCACGTCTCACATTCAAACTGTCCCAGGGAATCGGGGCTGACACATCATTTGGATGTGTTAGACTAATGTATGCTTCTACAGGCAACAGCAGGAGGAGACCAAAGGAAACGAGGTCTCCTTTTGTCTTGTGGGTGGGGCATGCTTGAGAGGGTTATGCGTGTGGGATTTTTTTTTTTAACCTTACATGTAATTGGAGTAGCATTCTAATATTTTTTTCTTTTTCGAGACAGGGTTTCTCTGTGTAGCCCTGTCTGTTCTGGAACTCACTTTGTAGACCAGGCTGGTCTCGAACTCAGAAATCGGCCTGCCTCTGCCTCCCAAGTGCTGGGATTAAAGGTGTGCGCCACCACTGCCCGGCTCTACTATATTTTTTAAAAGATTTATTTATTGTATGTAGCTGTCTTCAGACACCAGAAGAGGGAATTAGGTCTCAAGTGATAGATGGTTGTGAGCCACCATGTGGTTGCTGGGATTTGAACTCAGGACCTCCAGAAGAGCAGTCAGTGCTCTTAACCGCTGAGCCATCTCTTCAGCCCCCTTAATATTCTTTTTTAAAATGACAAATGCGGTGAATCTAATGCCTCAAATCTTTGAGTTCAGCTTCTTATACTCAGGGTCCCAGCAGGGACTTTCTCTTTGTCCCTACACCTAGTCCTGAAAGCCCCTTTGTTGGAGAGCTGTATCCCTCATGTCCACTCAGGGAAGGCAGTGGTGCACCTAAGATACCAAGCATCGATCTGGCAGCTCCGTATGATGAGGAAGTACAGCTTACTTGGCAGAGTCTGAAGTTTTTGGTCAGAGAGGGTGGGATATGGCCCGGGAACTTTATCCTTCCTTTGTGAAACCAAGGTACTCTTTCTCTTGCTAGAAGTGTCATCTTCTCAAATCACCTGGGTCTCAAAAGCCGGGTGTAGTGGCACGGGTCTTTAATCCCAGCACTTGGGAGACAGAGGTTGACTGGCGGCATCTCTCTGAGCTCGAGGCCGGCCTGGGCTAAATAATGAGTTCTAGGACACTCATGAGTACACAGTGGGGGTGGGGGTGGAGTTTCACGATCTGGACAGCCACTCCTGAGGGGCGAGCCCAAGCGCAAGGACATGAGTCTCATTCGAGAACAATCCAACCATTAGCTCTCGCAGGAATTTTCAAGACCAAAGGGCCTCACGGCGGCGTAGGAAGCCTTCAATGCTGAGGGTGAGGCCGCCCGAGAAGATTTTGGAAGCCGAGCTCCGTCGGCCCGGGCCATTACCTGGCGAGCGCGAGGCGAACCCCAGCGAGCCTCTGACTGATGCACCCGGGTGCGCCACGTCACCCGCGCGCGCCCCGGATGCATTTGCGCCCGGAGCCCGCGATCCGGAAGCAGTCGTGGGCGTCGGAGCGGGCGGGCGGGACCGGCGCGGATGTGGCGAGGCTGCTGAACGCAGGTTCCGCGGTATGGCGGGGACAGCGTTGAAGAGGCTGATGGCCGAATATAAGCGTGAGTCAGGCGGCGCCGCCTTCCTGTCCTCTTCCCCATAGCCGCCCGCGGCGTGGCCCGGCAGGGCATGGCTCGGCTCGGTGCGGTGCGGTGCGGTGCGACTGGGCCGGGCTGCGGGATTCCGCGTGCGGATAAAAGGCCAGGCTGTCGCCGTCACCTGCGCACCCCGGCCAGCCGCAGCAGGGCAGGCCCTGGCCTCAGAAGCCGGCCGGGGCAGCGCCGCCGTGGCCCTGCGACCCGGGTCTGGTCCCTGAGCCCCAGTGCGCTGCGCATCTGCCTTCCCGACAGTTGATGCTGCGGGGCGAGTACCGGGTAATCCCCGGAAGGTGGTCGTGCTGTCGAGGGGAGTTGGGGGAGAAAGTTAAAAGTAAACAAGATAACGGCTCAAACCCCCGGCCACGCCGCAGGTGCGAGTTGCTGGGGCAAACCAAAGTTTCTCGGACACGGGCTCCGGACAGTTTCCTTGGATCCGGATCTGTGTTTCTGTTTTACTCTTTCAGCTCTGTATCTAGATTGAGACACATCCCCTTTATCTAAAAAAGAGGGAACAGCATTTAAGCTCCGGGACAGGGGTTTAAGTTTTGACCACTTCTAGCCAAGGGTATTCACATTAGAGAAAAACTTATCCGCCACAAAAAAGCCTCAACTCTTAGGTCAGACAAAACGTATTGTCACTTAGTTTAAAGTTAAGGTTGTGAATCATCTCCGTGTGTGAGAGAGAAGGAATTTGGTTAAAGAGGGAACTCTAAAATAGGAAGGCTGGCGAGGAGCTCAGGAGGTTCACAGAGGAGAGGACTCCACCTGCTGTGGCTTCTTGGAAGAGGAAAAAAAGGGCAGGGAGCTAAGGGTGGCCCCAGGCTGACAGCTAGTCTGGGACCAGTGTTACAGCCATACGGAAATGAGTTGTGCCAGCAACTTGAATGGACTTGGGTTGCAGCCCTGAAACAACCAGCTGTCTCGGCTGGGCCCAAGCCCACATGGAAACCATGAGGTCATCAATGGATATTGTTTAAGCCTGTGGCAGCAGTGATGGGAAATGCATCCAGCAGTACCAAGCATGAGGAGCGAGGGCGGTTTTTTCCGTGTCCTTGTGAATTCAATAAAAGTCCCACTGAGTGTTTTTCTTCCTTTATGGTATAAAAGGTTTGTCCTCTGTTTAAGACCGTGTACTCTAGTATTAGGTAGATTCAACAGGAACATCCAAGGTTGAATTAGAACATCCGAGGTTGGGCTAGAGCAAAGGTGCTCTTGCATACCTGACTGTACTGTAGATTTAGAGGCGATATGACCTTGAGTGTGGTTCATTGTCTTAACTTTTTTATGTGTTTGAGTATTTTGATTACACATAGGTAAGTGTGTCATATGTGTGCCTGTGCCAGTGGATGTCAGAAGATGACATCAGATCCTCTGGGACTGGAGTTACAGCTGGTTGTGAGTCTCTGTGTGGGTGCTGGACTAGAACCTGGATCTTCTGCAAGAGCAACAAAATCTGAGTCATCTCTTTAACCCTGTTGTTTTTCAGGCTCCTTGTTTTTTTTATAGCAGTTGAATAACGGATATAAAACGATTAGACTGTGGTCATATCACAAAAAGAGCCAAGCGAAGACCTTAGACTGCTCCCAAGTGCAGTGTCCTGTGCACGCAGAGGCGGATATTGGATGTCCCCCTCTGTCACTCACTCTCCACCCTTTTCTCTTGAGACCGGGCCTGTCATTGAACCTGGAGCTCATCAATTCAGCTAGAATGACCAGTCAGTTAGCCCCAGACATCTTCCTGTTTCCTCCTTTGCCTCCAACTCTGGGGCTACAGGCACCCATGGTAAATAAAGCCTGCCTCCTTTTCATACGGGTGCCAATACTTGAACCTGGTTCCTCTGTAAGAATAGTGTGTGTTCTTGTGTTCTTGTCACATGTTCCCACAGCTTTTCTTCTTACTGTGACAGACAAGGGAACAGTGGTTCAGGGCTGTTGTAACATTGTCACCACTCAGACACTATAACAGACACCATCTCAAGGTTTGGAGATAGAATTAGAAGCCCACTTGTGGCCTGGGCTGTAACCCTAGGCAGGGTCAGCCTTTGGGGAAGGTCCTTCCTCCCTCTCAGCTCTAGAGTGCTGGCTACTGTGGGTTACTTAGCTGTGCTAGTGTAAGTCCTACCTCTCCTGTACCTTCCTGTGGCCATCTGAGCCTGGGTGTGTCGGGATTCAGATTTTTCCACTTGAAACGTCCACAGTCACTGGCTTAGGGCCCAGCCTAGTCAGAATGTTCTGTATTTAATTCTGGTACATCTGCCGAGACTCTGTTTCCAGACAGTGTCACAGTTCCCACATTGGGGTAGACTTGAGATTGTTTTACAGTGACAGCTGTTTTTGTGTATTTGTGGGTGGGCAGGCGAGTGCCACTGTGCATGTGCAGAAGTTAGGACAACTGGCAAGGGTCACATCTCCCTTCTGTGTGGAGCCTGGGAATCTGGAGCTTGGCTTGTCAGACGTGGCAGGAGGTGTCTCTGCCCACCAAGGCAGCACGTTGGAGTGGGGGCATGAAGCAGAGCAGAGCTGTTCACCTAAGGCCAGACACGGGAGAAGTGGAAAGGCTGGGTCCCTGCATTTCCCTTAAGGATCGGCTCTCAGTGCCTCCCCTGCTTTGTTTCCTGGCCATGCTGCTGCCCCCTGCTATGACGCAGATGCATTGCCTTTTCTTAAGCAGGCGTTCTCTCATCTCAGGTGACTTAACTCAGGCACTTTGTTACAGTGATGACCAGCTGAATAACTCGGTGTCCATGATACCCTGCTTGCAGAGCAGAGCAGGACAGTGACCTAGAGTCTTCATCTTCCCAGCACCACCAGGAGTTAGTGTCATGCCGAGTTGTCATTCTTTCTCTTTCTATTCCGTTCTGTCTCTGGACACTGCGTGGTTTTCTTTTGTCTGTCTTAATGGAAGTTGTACAGTCTATGTGTTCTTTGCTTTGCCATGGGAGCTCTTACCCAGCCTCGTGTCAGTTTCCTTTCTCTTGAAGCTTGTGACTGCAGCCTCCTCTCCTTGCTCAGTGGATTTCTCTTTATGAACAAGCCAGCATCCCTCTGTTCTGCTGCTGGCAGACACTGAAGTTACTTGCAGTTTGACTCTTAGAAGTACTGTGAGCAGATTTGAAAATCTCCTGGTGGACATGTGCAGGATTGCATTGGAAGCATAATTGAGAGCCGTGCTGCATCTGAGTGAGCAGCCGGCGTTACAAGATATGCTGACCTGTTGGTCACTGTGGCTCTTCTGGTGTGTGTCATGGCCACCACAGCTGAGTTGTGCCACTGCTCAGGCTTTTCACTCATACACTAGCCCTGGGGTCTTCACCTTGTCTGGTAGGTGTTAGATGGCATCCTGGTGGCTTGAACTGTGTGTCAGTGATTGCAAGTGAGGCAGCGGGATCCTTTCACATACACAAAAGGCCACCTCTGCCTTTTCTGCCAAACGTCTGCCTCTGGCAAGCTTTACACAGCGCTGTCTTTTTCTCGCTGGACTGTAGGATCCTGTATGTTTGAGTGTGTCACATCCATGCTGTGAATAATAGCATCCTTGGACTGCCCTGCCCTGCCCTGCCCTGGGACTGCTCTGTCCCTTCTCCCTGCCCCTCCTAGGTAGCAATGATTTGCTTTCACTCACTGGAGTCTTGGTGCCCCCTTCTTCGGGCCTCTGCACTCAGCACAGTTGTGCTGAGCTTGTCTGTGCTGCAGTGTCCCCTTACCCTTCCAGCAGCAAGTGATGAAATAGAACGGGCAGTTACAGCTGTTGTGTAAAAGGCCTGGCAGGGCTCAGCAGGGTGGAGTGAGATTTCACTATAGTTCTCTGAGTTGCCATTGAAAATGTATCGGTTGTTTACTTCTGGGAATTTCCACTGATATTTTGATATTTTCAGACCTCTGTTGACCCTAAATATTCACAGACAAGGGAGCACTGGCTTGTTTCTTTTCTTTTTAAAGGTTTTAGTTTTATTCTATGCATTTGGTCTTTTGCCTGTACATATGTCTGTGTACCAGGCTCATGCCTAGTGTCTGCTGAATTCAGAGGAGGGAGTTGGATCTCCTGCAACTGAAGGTGTGAGCTGCTGTGTGGTTGCTGGGAACTGAACCTGGGTCCTCTGGAAGAGCTGCCAGTGTGCTTAACTGCTGAGTCATCTCCCCAGCCCAGCAGTGTCCTTTGTAATGTAGAGTCATAGCCCATTGCATGGTCAGGCTGCACTGTTTAAACATTGGCTTCTTGATGACCATTGAGGTGCTGCCAACTTTTGGCTGTGACAACAAGACCTGCTGTGAACATTGTGTGCTCGTCTCTGTGGCATCACACTTTGGTTTCTCCTGCACCGACACCTGGTTAGTGTAGAAGGAAGTACCCAGTTGTTAGAGTGAAAGGAACCCCCAGTTGTTAGTATAAAAGGAACTACCCAGTTGTTCATAGCTCTAGTATAGCTCTGTCTAGTCTCACTGGCATGGTGCTCCACCACTCTGCCCCTTGTGTTTGTTTTTCAGCTCAGGGTTTCTCCATGTAGTCCTGGCTGACCAGGAACTCACCCTCTAGACCCTGCTTATCTGAGGCCTCAGTGAGGACGTGGGAAGATGGATCAGGACCTGGCCTAGTGGCCTTACTTGACATGTAGTTTCTTCTCCATCTGGTTGCCTCCTTGGGGTGTCCAGGAGCTTCCTGTGCAGTGTGTAGGAGTAACCTCTGCAGCCATCTTTCTTGTTTTTACCAGTCAAGGCTTCTAGAAATAGAATCACCAAATTCGAGAACAGTTTATAGTTTGTTTGTGTGATGGCTATTTAAGCTACTTTTAAGAAAAATAGTTTTTTAAAAAATCACCACTTAAAGAGAATGGTTTTTGAAAGCTTCTGATATGTTTAGTAATTGTTTCTCTTCTGGAACTTGTGTTTATCACTGAATGTGGAAGTGTGTGGTTTTATGAGTGTTAACCTGTGCACATTGTCCTGAAGACTGCCTGCTGTTGACTGCAGTTCCTCCCTGACCAGCAGGGGTCACTGCTGGATAGCAAAGTGACTGGGATGGCACAGGCTGTGTGGAGCCTGGGTCTCCATTGGTGGTCTCTAGATGCAGGCTTGAGGGAAGAGTATTCAGGGACAGTCCAAAAGGGACTCCCACAGAGCATACAACTTGGCTGCATTTTGCCCTCGGTGCCCCTTGTTCACAGCACCGGGCCTCTTCCCCACCCCTACATTTCAGCAGGTCAGACTCTATCTGCCTCCTTTGTTTGAGTGTTAGATTCTTATGACTGAGAGAGTGTACAGGCTCTGTAGACTGCTCTGTTCTTTTTGTTTTGTTTTGTTTTTTTGTTTTTTCAAGACAGGGTTTCTCTGTGTAGCCCTGGCTATCCTAGAACTCATTTTGTAGACCAGGCTGGCCTTGAACTCAGAAATCTGCCTGCTTCTGCCTGCCTTCTGCTGGGATTAAAGGCGTGTGCCACCAAGCCTGGCCCGACTGCTCTGTTCTTTATCCAGTCTGTTCCTGTGAGGAGCTCCAGAGGGACACTGTAGAGCTAGCTGTGTTGCCAGTGTGTGCCTCAGCCTTCACAGTACCTGATGTCCACCTCCTCACCTCCTTGAAGTGTACACACATCTATCTGTACCAGGGCTCTTGTCCTTCTGTCTGTCTGGCTCTTTTCAAAAATCTTTTTTTTTTTAAAGGTTTATTATTTGTAAGTACACTATAGCTGTCTTCAGACACTTTTTCTTCTGGCTCAGGCCCTGCTCGCTCACTGTAGCTGTCTTCAGACACCCCAGACGAGGGCATCAGATCTCATTATGGGTGGTTGTGAGCCATCATGTGGTTGCTGGGATTTGAACTCAGAACCTCTGGAAGAGCAGTTGGTGCTCTTAACCGCTGAGCCATCTCTCCAGCCCTCTTCAAAAATCTTAATTGCTATTTTATGAGTGTTTGCCTGCATGTATTAAAGTGCAGACCTGATTAGAATGCCCACAGAGACTAGAAGAGGTATTGAATCCCCTGAAACTGGAGTTACAGAGCTGGAGTTGTGAGCTGCCATGTGGGTGCTGGGAGTCAATCCTGGGCCCCTCCCTGTAAGAGCAGTGAATTCTCTTAATCACTGAGCCATTTCTCCAGCCCCTCGTTCACTTTCTCCCACCAATATTTTTATTTATGTTAATTTTCGTGTGTGCTGGGGGTGTGGAAGTGCTAACACCATGGCACTCATGTGGGAACCGGTGTTCTCTCTTCCATTGTGTGCACATGCACTGGGCATCAGACTCAGGCCATCCCCTGCTGGACCTTTCTGTAGTCACGCCCTCTGTTGTGTGTCTTTCAACTTACTCTTCTTTCCCTTCTTGAGGGTTAATGGCCAAAAGCCCCTAAGATGAGGTCTGGTGTTGTTTTCCTTTGCAGGTTTCCCCACAGTATAGCTGTCCCAGCCCTTTGGTAATGGATTGAGTGAGTGCACACACAAAGTTGAGAGTCTGCATGGACTTAGAGGTTCATGCTTGGGACCTCAGGCCTTCCAGGGCCTGCTGTAGTTCCCTGTGCTGAATACATCCACGACAGGATGTGCTGTTGATGTTGGACGTTCCTTCCCACCCCCACCCCTTTTTATCTTTTCACGTTGCCTCTCCACAGCTTACTAGGTATAATCTACTGCAAGGGGCAGCAGGGTGGGCAGTGGGAAGTACTCCCTGCCCTGATTGTTCTGTGAAATCAAAGGTGACCTCATTCATCTAGTATGTTCCTGTTAGAGCATCCATGTCTCTCTGTGGCTGCGTGTTCTCTCTTGAGAGTTTGCAGTTTGCACTGTGCAAGACTGATGCTCTAACTGCGTGTGTGTGGAAACTAGTTCAGGGATGGATGGATGCTGACCTCAGCAACTTTGACCAGCTCACCATTTCCTATTGGCTTTCAGTTTCTTTGGATGATCTGTTTCCAATCTCTGTATCTGGTCCTTTTGCCTTAATCTTACTTGGCAGAGATTTATTAATGTTTTGGATTTTCAGAGACCATCATTTGGCTCTGTAGGTCTTTTGTGTCCTTGGCAGAGTGCATTCTGCCCTGGTTTTCTTACTGTGTTCTGTCTCGTCCTAACATGGCTGTTCCTTCTCCTTCCATTGCCATTTTCCCAAATGTGTCCACAGGCTGTGTTCATCTGTTGGTCATTACCACACGGTGTTGGATATGAGTGACTTTATGAAGCACAACTGTTCACTTGGGCACAGTGGTGTGGGCACAGACATTTCTCATTTGGGAGGCAGAGGCCAGAGGTAGCTCCAAGTTTGAGGCCAGCCTGGGGCATAGTGAGTTCCGGCCACGCCAGGCTTTACATAGTGATACTCAGTTGCTGTTTGTTTGTTTTTGTTTTTGTTTTTTTTCAATCTCACATTTTTGGATTTCAAAGTACAAGAGCAGGGTCTGTGGGAGAGCAGCGGGTGGCCCACGTTATGGTTTGAGTGCAGGGTCGTACATGAGGGTGTGATCACACCTGGAACAGGAAACCAGAGAGTAGTTACCCGCTCCTGTAACAATTGTGGTGTCACACACCTCGTCATGCCGCCACCTCTCACAAAGGTTGTGCTCTTCCTCTCCCCCACGCCTGCTACCCTGCTTTTGAACCTTGACTCTTAGGGACACCCCAGACCAGACCCGACATAGCTAAAAGTCATGCTGCCAAGAGATGACATGCCACCTGGTGGCAGAGCTAGACACTGGTCTTCAGCAGGTGACCTTAAGTGGCTGTGATGCTGTAGTGGGCTCATCTGCCATTGTCTGAGCTTCTTCTGGGTGGTGGCGCAATCAATCGCTGACTTAGAGAGTGGATCTGATTATGTCAGTCTCCCTGCAGCCTGAGCTTGGCCTCATCTCTCTGCTCTGTCACATTCAGAGAGGTTTGTGCCAACTCTTAAAATGTTAGGAATTGCCATTTAATTAAAGAATACTCCACTTTAGATCTCTAAGCCTTTGTCAGAGATGCTGGCAGGAGCACTCTGGGAGGCAGTCTGCCGCCTTCTTACTGGTGTAAAGGGCTGCTCAGAGCCATACTGGTTTTAGGCCTGGACACTTATTTGGGGACCAAAGAGGCACCCTCTTGGAAGAAGTGTCCCCTGTAATCTGTAATTTATGTGATTCATGGAAGTGCTTTGCTAAGTGACAATGTAGCACACATTCTGTTTGGTAATGGCTATGTTCTTTCCCTTTATAGAATTAACCCTGAATCCTCCAGAAGGAATCGTGGCAGGTAAGGGGCTTAGGTAATTTCATTATGGTGTCCTTCCAGTTGCCAAAGCTGTCTTCTAATTAGGATGTGTTTTTTCTTCCCTGCAGGCCCCATGAATGAAGAGAATTTTTTTGAATGGGAGGCATTGATCATGTAAGTTACTTTTGTGAATTACAGCCCCCCCGCCCCCCTGCTTTACTAGAAACTAGACATAAGAATCTCTAAATGTTGAACTTTGAACTTGAGTGGGCTCAAGTGAGCCTTGTAGCTTTCAGCTGTTCCTGGGCAGAAGCCAGGCGAACATGGGTCCAAAGGAGATGTTAGCAGTTCCTTTGAACCAATAGCCAATTTAGTTGTGAATATTAGCTTTACGTAGTTTCAAAATGGTATTTAAAAATTTTTTTAAAACCAAAAAAAAAAAAAAAAATTTTATTTAGTTTTTTTTGTTGTTGTTGTTTTTTTCGAGACAGGGTTTCTCTGTGTAGCCCTGGCTGTCCTGGAACTCACTCTGTTAGACCAGGCTGGCTTTGAACCTGCTTCTGCCTCCCAAGTGCTGGGATTTAAGGTGTGTGCCAGCAGCACCCATCCCAGATGGTGATGTAGTCTGTGGGGCTCTTAGGAAGAAGCAAGGCCTTACTCGCCCCTTGGTTTCATGTCACAGACAACACAACGAGCGTCTCTGTGTCCCCAGTGGTGGGGTCTCTCCCCACCAGAGTGGCTGCCAGTGTGCTTTGATCCAGTGCAGTCACGACACTGTCTCCCTGGAGAGTGGCACATCCCAGGGGATTCTGTCCCCATGACAGACAGTCTCCCTTCAGGCTTAAGTCTGGGTGTCTGGAAGGTCTGATTAGCTGGAAGTTGGGGTTCCTATGACTCCATCATTGAAGCAGCTCCCTGAAACACTTGACTTACACCTGCAGTTTCTTCTGGAGTGCTTTTGGTTTGTTTTTTTTGAAGTATCTGTGTGAGTATGTGTGTTTGCCTACATGTGTGTTTATGTACCATATGTGTGCCTGGTGCCTGTAAAGGTTAAAGGGGGTGTCAGGGTCTCTGGAATTGGAGTTAGGAACAGTTGGGAGCTGCCTGCTGTGGGTGCTTGGGATTGAACCTGGGTCTTCTATAAGAGCAGCAGGTGCTCTTGACTGCTGAGCCATCTCTCTGGTCCTTCTAAAGGGCTTTTCGAAGCATACAGATATGCAGTGAAGAGATCCTGGCCTGTGGTACTTTGTAGCACATGGTGGATTCTTGTTCATCTTCCTGTGAGCTGCCATGTGCTGCTGTCCATAGGCTCCAACCCCACCCTCTAGTACCACTCTCTTCTTTCTCTGATGCCTGTTCACAGTGTGTGTGACTGACAGCCTGCATGGGAGCTCAGCTGGCCTGTCTGCTTAACCTTCTTGGCCTCCCTTTGTACATTATTTTATCAAGCTCGTGAGCCCAGACCCTTCAGGATGGAGGATGGTCTTAGCACCTATCACGGAGAAAGTTAAGTCAGAGAATATCTTTATGACCCAATTTGGGTGGTCTGTCTAAATGCTGAAGGCCTGACCCAGAGGAACAGCTTAGAAACCAGGAAGCTAGACAGAACAACATATGTGTATGTTTATATATATGTATATGTGTGTGTGTGTATCTCATAATATGCACTGGCCATGGTGGATGAGCCTCAGAAGGTGTGTGTGTCTTTCCTAGTAGGAAAAGGACCCTCAAAGCGGCAGGTGGGCCCTCGGACCTACAGGAGCAGCAGCATTACACCTGAAGAGCCAGGGCTCTTGTTTCTTCTTCTCCCCTCCCCTCCCCTCCTCTGCTTCTCTTTTCCTGTTTGCTTTCTCTTGCTCGCAGGTCTTGCATTGCTCTTGGTCCTGAGTGAGCTGATGGCTCCTAGCCCCAATCTAGATGTTGTGATATTTAACTTCTTATAGTTATTTTGCTTGGAAATAGAAACCTGGGTTTAGGATGTTCTCTGATCCAGACTCGGCCTGTTTAACTTTCTTCTTTCTACCTTAGATGCACAAGAAAGTGAAGTTAGGTTAGTCTGAGGAAAGTGCATTCTATAATCAGTTTCTTGTTAGTGAATGCAAATTTCAATTGGCTGTAGTGTTTCAGGTTGGATTTTATTGGTCTGGAGGACAGGGTAGGGAAGAAGGTTTGACTACAGGACTGTGAGCTCTGAGCAAGGAGGGTTTGTTTATGTCTGTGCTTAGAGCACATTGCGGCCGTCCTGCTCCGACCCCTGCATACCCAGAATGGTGTGCGTGCTGTCAGAGCTGCCACCCTGCATACCCAGAACCGTGTGCGTCAGGGCACTGCCACACCTATGCCCAAGCTCTTTCTGATTTTTGAGCCAGGGTTTTGCTAAGTTTACTGGGCTGGTCTTGAACTCACTCCTGTGGCCCAGGGATACCTGAACTTTTGATCATTTTTCTCAGCTTGCTGACTTGCTGGTATTACAGGCCTGGCACAATTGTTCCTGAAGCCATGCAGGCTGGCCTAGGAAGAGGACTGGTAATTTCTGCCCGTGAGCGTTAGATGATGCATGGAAGCTGAGTGGAAGTAAGGAGTTTGGTTGTTTTTAAAGTTTATCCAGGACCGAGAGCAAGCACCGTAGCCCTTATTTATGTCTCTCAGACCTTACTGCCTGTTGGGTCACATTTCTTCTAAGTCTCCCGGAGTCTGTGTGCAGTGCGGTACAGTTGTGCCTTGTGTCCTTGAGGGATATGTCCAAAGTTTCCAGTGGATGCTGGAAACCTTGGGCTATAGCAATAATCACAAGAGCTAGTAAAATAGAAAAACTGGCTGGGTGTAATGGCACACACCTTTAACCCCAGCACTTGAGTGGCAATGGAGGCCTGAGCGTGAGGCCAGCCTGGTCTTCCTAGTGAGTTCTAGGACAGCCAGGGCTGTATGAGAGACATTGTCTCAAAAAAAAAATCAACCAACCAGCCACCCAAACAACCATTTAAACCTGCCCCCCAAATTTTGATAATATTCTATAATAAAATTTATTTAAATTTAGGAATCATTTCGGGAACTTGCTGATTCTAGATCACACTGGTGAAGCCAGATGAGGGGGGGGGGGGGGATGATTCTGTTGCTTTTCTGTGGGATGATAGAGGCCTGTAGCCAGGGCTGCCCCAAGCCAGGTCATGGCTGTGGGCCTGCCAGGTGGAGCTCCGTGTACTTTCTCTCACTTTTCAGTGCTGGGGATCAAACTCTGGGCCTCCAGCCATGCCCCCAGGCCTTGTTTGCTTTTAAAGAAGCAGGTGATCATGTGATTTGTGAACTGAAGCATATGATCATGTGATCATGTGTGTGAACTGATGTGTGGCCTGTCTATTTCATCTGCCATGTCCTGTGTCAACACAGGCACACCTGTGCTTATTCGTATGCCATCAGTGGCGTGCCTGCCATAGGAGCAGCGGCTGTTAGGAGGCCTGCAGAGGTCAGGGCACCTGATGAGTCTGTAATATTTGGAAGGTGGTGGCTCATATGCATCTATGGGTGTAGAAGCTTATTAAAAAACAGCTGAGCTCTCTTTAGTATGGATTTTTAAAAGTGCATTATTAAAAGTCTGTTAGCTATTACTAATTTTATATAAACAGTATAAAGTTAAACAAATATATTGAAACCCCGTCTTAAAAAGTAATTAGAACTGATTTTTGGGAGAGCACGTTTGTGTTTGAATAGGGCTTTTGCGTTAGTATGGAATTCCCCTGCTTCAAGATCTAGTGACTTTGTGGGTTTTGGTCCTGTTCCAGACCCTTCACAAACAAGAGGCCGTTTACAAATGTTCTTAGAACATCTATCAAGGAATTAACTGTCCTCCTGTGGCTTTGTCTCACCCTGCTGTTCTGGCAGAGAACTGGCTAGGCTTTTATTCTTTGGTGAGTGGGGCCTCTCTTCCCTTAGATTCTCTCGGGTCTCTAGGGCCTCCTGCGTCCCTGGTATTTTTGGACACCGAGGAAGCCTGATACCTACTGCTGGCTTTGCCACTGCCCTCCTGCATGGCCTGTCACTGTGGATCTGTGTAGGCTGAGCACTGAGGGGGGCCTTTGATGCCTGGGTCCTCCTGTGTAGATAGAGGCTTGTCACTGGTTATGTTGTCATGGTTTCATCATGGTGACAAGTGCCAGGGACAACAACTTAACTGTTTGTGAGAGAAGAAGCAGGAAGGGAGGAGAGGACAAGTCAGGGGCAAGACACATCCTTCAGAGGCACCCTGACACCCCTGGGACCCATGTCCTCCAGCCCTCCAATGGCCTGGTCAGCTGTGTGCTCAGGGCCCTGGGAACCCTGCCAGCTGGGACCACGTTTCCTTTTTTTAAAAAAAATACTTTTAATTAATTAATTATATATGGCAAGTACACTGGAGCTATCTTCAGACATACCAGAAAAGGGCATCTGTAATTCTGTTACAGATAGTTGTGAGCCACCATGTAGTTGCTGGGAATTGAACTCAGGATCTTTGGAAGAGCAGTCAGCTCTCTTAGCCGCTGAGCCATCTCTCTAGCCTGGGACCACATTTTCAATACAGGAGCATTTGGGGGACACGTCGGGTTCCCTGGACCTGGTGTTACAGATGGTAATGTGGGTTCTTGGAACTGAACTCAGTCCTCTGCAAGAACAGCAAGTTCTCCTAATCACCAGGCCGCCTTTCAGCTGCTGTACTGGTTTCCTTCAGTGGACTGTGCTTTAGCATCACATATAGCCAGAGGTTAGGGGCTTTCTTTCATACTTTCTTTACAAGCTTAATAACTGTATTAGTTACTTTCCCATTGTTCTGATAAAATACCCTAACAAAAGCAAACGAGGAGAGAAAGGCTTGACAGTCCGTGGTTGCACACTCCTTTGCCTTGTCCCTCAGGAGGCAGAGGCCAGCCTGTCTACAGAGCAGGTTCCAGGACAGCAGAGAGGGAGAGGGGGAATTCTTTTTGGCTCACAGTTTGAGAACATAGTCCATTATGGTGGCAAGTCACAGCAGCAGGAGTGTGAGGTGATGTCACACAGGATCACAGTCCGGAAGCAGAGAGGGGTGAGGGCTCGTGGGAAGTGTTCTGTCCCCATGTATGCATGTGGACTGCATGATACAGTGGAGGCCAGGGGAAGTGCTTTGCTTGGGACTGGAGTTAGGATGGTGGTGAGTCACCAAATGGATGCTGGGAATTAAACCTGGGACCTGGAAGAGCAGCAAGTGCTCTAAACCACTGAGCATCTTTCTGGTCCTTTGCACCTTTTTTTATTTGTGTGGCAGTTAGGGTGGGTCTTCTCATCTCAGTTAATCTGATTGAGATCAACCCTCCCAAGCAGACGCAGACGCTTACCTTCTAGGTAGTTACAGATTTTGTCAGGTTGACAATGAGTGCTAAGTACCCCAGTAGCTTGTAGCTCTCCACATTTCTGTCAGTTAGTTTGTACTGAGTGAAATGTAGGGGCGGAGTCAGCCTTCACTCTTTGCCTGTGGCTGTCCTCATGTCTCAGGGCCTTTTGTTGAATTTCCCCATTGAGTAAATAATCTTGGTGTCATTGTCAAAGGTCAGTATAGATCATGATACTGGGCCTTAGTTTTGGACATCCGAGGTCACTGCTCTGTGCCCGTCCTTATGCCATGCACCGCACCATCTGGTTGTTGTAGCTCTGGCCTTGTTCTTTCTGTTAGACTTCAGGCTGTTCCAATTGCCATGAATGTCCATACACACGACGTTTTCTGCAGGGCTCCTGTTGGTGTTTTGTGGAGTCATGAGATGAGTTTGTAGGATGTCGCTGCTTGAATAACATTGTAAGTGTGGGTGTTTGAGAACTTCTCTCCCATCACTCATACCCACGCTACAGTCTAAAGTTGCACACAGGAAAGCCTGCAGAACCGCAGTGCTCAGTCTTCTGGGAAAGGACATAGGCTGAAGGAGGCGCTTGCCTTTTTGCTTACATATGTCTGTATTTGAATACATTCCAGCATGAGTAAGCTTAGCATTTATGTAGGCAAGTGAATATTGTGTTATTCTGTTAGAATTCACTGTAAAGTTTTATAGTTGACAGACTTAGTGCCTTTCAAATACTGCATGTGTGTTTAAGATTTTTTTAGCAGTGACTCAGTCTCAGACACCTAATGTCCTAAGTGTGGCTGTGACTCCTGTGGATAGAGTTGACCTGGAATTCCAATGGAGTAAACCCTATATGTTACTATCCTGGTTCTAGCTGTTTGAACACCAAGAAGAAGGGTATCCCTATCCATCCAAGTTGCTGGGACAGCAAAGGTGCATGTGGCCCCTTTTCTAGTCACAGCTTCCTATGGTGGTATCCTGTTGCTAACAAGGTCCTGGGAACAGACAAGTTTCTGGTAACCCCTGTTGCCTAGCTAGCCAGTCTCATCAGCCTGGCATGTGGCCAGATGTGTGGTGCATGCATCCCCTTGTCACATGTTCTGGGCCCTGGTGAGGTAGGAACAGCTGCCCGGGGTATAGAGGTAGAAGGTATCAAACAGCTTGTAGCATCAGGAGGCTACTCTGAGCCTCTGTCTTTCTGACCCAGGTTCACCTTGCAGCATCTAACAGTGAAAGGCAGGCTCTGGCTGGAGTTCCTTGTTTACATGTGTGTTGCTGGTATGATCTGAAGCAGCTCTGGAGGACAGGCTGAGTTACGTAGTGGGCTCTCGGGCAGGAGTAACATGATAGTCCAGTCACTGTCTTCCACATGTGTTTTTCTCACAGAGAAGCCAATGAAGCTCTTAAGTAGGCACCCATGGGCAGCAGGTTACACAGTTCTCTGCTGCTATGCTGGAGATAGTACTGTAGCCAGAGTTTGCAGTCAGGGATGGGAGATGTTTGTCAGCACCAGTGATTGGTGCGTGCTTTGGGTGTTTAGTTTCCTTTCTTGTTCTTTGGGGTGTGGATCTTTACTCCCAGAAGCAGAGAGTAAAACTTGTTCGAAAGCTCTCTTGGGCTGTTTCTCTTTTCTGGAGCAGGAAGCCTCTTTGTGGCATGTCCTACCTCTGGCAGGCATGTCCCTGCATAGTTTGCCACCTGCATACCTGTTTAGGTGGCAGGCGTGCTGGAAAAGAGAAAGAAACCCCAGTTTAAACCAGTAGTAAGCCTGAGTGTTCGCAAACAGCTTTGCTATTTAAGATGTGGGCGCACTTGAGGAAATGTTGGGTCATGCTTCTGGGGCTAAGAACAACGCAGTAGACTTTTTTTTTTTTTTAATTTTAAAGAAAGCCCTATTATGAGAAACAAAGACCTGTTATCAAAGCCTTGAGCAGATGCCACGGAGCCCATTCCAAGGACACTACTCATTTTTCTCTCCCTCTAGACTCAGAGGTGCCAGGTATAACGAGGCCCTACAGGGTACCTTCTCTATCATAGTACTTCAGTTTGTGTCTGTGTCTGTTTCTCTCTCTCCCTTTTGAGACAGGATTTCTCTGTTATGTACGTCTGGCTGGTCTAGTATGTTCCATATAGACCAGACTGGACTCGAACTTACAGAGGTCTGCTTGCCTCTGCCTTCCAAGTGCTTGGCCTAATAGTGTGCACCACTATGCCTGGCTGGCCGGGTTACTTCCAGGATGGTATCTTTGTTTATCAACCTTCTGACTGCAGCTTTAAGGACTGCGTTGTGCAACCTCTTGCTTCCATAGTAAATAGCAGCAGGCCCCTTGACCAACTTTTCTTTTTAAGGTATCATAAAAGTTTATTTAGCAAAAAGTTTCTTATGAAAAATGTCCAAGCCCAAGTCTCTATCATTTGGACAGGCCCTTGGGAAGGGTTTCCAAGGCTTCTGGCATGATGAAGCTGTTTGCCATGTGACTCTGTTCTGATGTCACTCTGCTGCCCACTAGCTACTGCCTCCACATACTCACCGATCACAGATCCATAAAGGGATCAAAGCCCCAGTGCATTCGTGCACATAAACGTGTGCCACCGTTTAACGTCAGTGATAGATCCTTGTCCATAAACTTCTTCAGTGGAGAGTGGGCTTTGCTCATGGTGACTCCTCAGTGGGCTCGGCGCAATGGTGAGGGGTGAACCCCCTTGACCTCTTAATGCAGAAGGATGGGGAGTGCCCATAGGTGACAGTTACCCAGCCTTAGTGCTAGAGCGAGCAAGCAAGCGAGCAACTGAGAGGACAGAAAGCTCAGGGTCCATCCAGACCCTGCAGGCAGCATGAGAGAGGGAACTCAGCTGACCACACCCTGTGAAGGCGGCCATGCTGCTGCTTCCCAGGACATCCTCTGCCCTGGCCTGGTGCCAGGGCCCCAGGGGACTGTCAGGCCTCATGTCATCCCTCCAAGCAGGAGAGCTAGTCACTGTTGTTTTTGAATTAGCACAGGATCGCTTTCCAGAGTCAAGGCTTGTCACTGAGAAAAACTTGGCTAACAAGACACTGCATTGTTCTTTCGAAGCTCTGGGTGTGACTGCAAATGAAATTAAAGCTTTTTGAAATTTTGTCTTTCTTAATCATGGTGATAAATAGCGCAGCTGGTATTTTACAGATCTGTATGTATATCACTGTTCTAAAATAACCTATCAAAACTTGAAGCAGATTTGTAGTGCCAGATGTTTTTGTTTTTATTTTTTTTGGGGGGGGGGGGTGAGACAGGGTTTCTCTGTGTAGTCCTGGCTGTCCTGGAACTCACTCTGTAGACCAGGCTGGCCTTGAACTCAGAAATCCGCCTGCCTCTACTTCCCAAATGCTAGGATTAAAGAAGTGTGCCACCACTGCCCAGCTATAGTGCTTTTTTTTTATGGAGATGTTTCATCTGTGTGTGAGTTGCATGTGTGTGTGAGTTGCGTGTGTGTGTGTGTGTGTGTGTGTGTGTGTGTGTGTACATGTACATATGTGTGTGTGCAAATGCATATCTGTGTCACATGCATATATTTGGGGGCATCAGCCTCAGGACAGCTGTCTAGCTTGATTTTTGGGGCGAGGTCTCTCAATTGGCCTGGGGTTTGCTAATTTGGTGAGGCTGGCTGACTAGTGAACCAAGGTGATTTCCCCCCTGGCTCCACCTCCCCAGTGTCTGGGTTAGAATCCAGTGTGGCCGCCCTGCCTGTGTACGTGTGATCCTCGGGTTGAGTCCTGGTTCTTGAGCACTTTGCAGACTTGGCTGTTTTTCTCAGCCTGGGCTGCTTTTCCCCCAGAGTTATTTTGTATTATTTCTTAAATGTATATATATGTGCATCTGTACGGGTATATATATGTGTGTCTTAAGTGCAAGTGCCCACAGCTGCTAGCAGAGCTGGAGCCTCCTGAAGCCGGAGTTAAAGTGCTTACAAACTCTCCACTGTAGTGCTGAGACTCAGACTCAAGCCCCTGCAGAGCGGTGTGTTCTCAACAGCTGAGCCACCCTCCCATCCTGGCTTGCCTTGGGTTTTGTTTTGTTTTGGGACAATTTTATCTTGTGTAGACCAGGTTGCTCTAGACACTAGGCTTCACTACATCCAGATAAGTTTGTACGTTGAGAAAGTCTTTTCTAGTAAGTAAAGATGACTTTTGAATCAATACCTTATTTCCCCTCCATTTGGCATCTTCAGTTCTCTGTGGAGCTGTGGATCTAACATGGATCCTGTCTGTGGAAATCCTGTGGGAAGGTCTTTCTGTCTTAGATCTGCTCAGACAGGGAAGCAGAGTTTTTTATTTTTTTTAAACATATATTTTAATTTTTAAATTTTTTTCTATGCTGCGTATGCTGGTCTCCAACTTTAGATCCTGCCTCGACAGTGTGGATGTTGAGACAGGTGTGCCACCCTGCCTACTTTGCTGTTGATGCGGGGCCTGGGTCTCTCAGGCAGGGCCAGTTTTTACTGCTGTGCTGGCTGTTGCAAGATGATCTCACCCATGCTAATGCAGGAAGCTTATAGCCAGGATTCCTGCCCTACTGACTTTTTATAGTGGACAGTGTCCACGGTCTCCTGAACTGCCGATGTGGGTCACATTAGTAAGGTTTGGACTGGAGGGGTGGGTGTCTGGCAGCATCCCACCCACTCCTAGGTCCCTGCCGCCAGGTCTCAGTCAGCATCCCCATCTCTAGGACCTGAGCAGGACTTCTGTGATGGCTTGGCCCATTTATTTACACAAAAGGACATGGGTGGTGCAGATTGGAGTCTTAGAGTCCGGTGGGACTGCTGTGGCCTTAGGCTGCTTGTGCATTGAGCATGAGTTGAGGATCACATGTGTGCCCTATCTGTTCTAAAAGTCACACCTTAGACATAATTGAAAATTCAAAATGTCCTTTGAACTATATTCCGTAGCTTCTCATCTGTGTGCATAGTCTTCTTGATTACCGTCTGCCAGAATTGACACCTTGAGTCCTCATAGGAGCTGGACCACATGCCCACGGTCACCTCCATAGTACCTGCAGCGTGCTTGAGTTTCTCTATGGTACAGTTACTGTGCACAGCTCTGCGGCTATGCTTGTGGCTGTGTTTGTGCCTTAGACTGAAAAGGACTGAGATGGACTCTCCAGGGAGAGAAAGCAGCAGTCCTTTAGATTGTTCATGCACCATTTTAGGCTGTGGTAGTATCCCTTTTGCACATCTGAGTTATGGCTGGCATTGCAAATGTGTCTCTTTCCTGATTTTCAGGGGCCCTGAAGACACTTGTTTTGAGTTTGGTGTTTTTCCCGCCATCCTGAGTTTCCCACTTGACTACCCCTTGAGCCCTCCGAAGATGAGATTCACCTGTGAGATGTTCCATCCCAACAGTAAGTGTGTCTAAATGAGGTTGACAGGCAACAGAGTGCCAGCCACGCTGTTAAGAAAGGCAGGGAGGGCCTGCAGGCACAGGGCTGCAGCACTTCTCTACAGTGGCCCTCAACTCTAAGCTGTGACCAATGAGTTACGGTGTGAGCACCAGGACTGCCATTTTGAGGTCAGCTTAATGTAGAGGGGAAATGCACACACTTAACACTGTGTTAATGGGCTTACTAGAATTTTGAGGCCGTGAGTGCTTTGTGTCCTACATTGGCCTTTGTTACAGTGTCATTTTAATGGCGAACATTTGGATTTGGGCTAGAGAGGTGGCTTAGTGGTTTAGAGCACTTGCTGCTCTTGCAGAGGACCCAGCACATTAGTTGCCAGCACCCACATTGTTGCTCACAACTGAGGCTCCTGGGAATCTGGTTCCTCTGCTCGCCTCTCTGGAGCCAGGCTGTTGTATAGTACACAGACGTGTACACAGCAAAACAGTTGTGCACATTAAACAGTGGGGGCCAGACCAGTGGTTCTACTGCAGAGCAGAGGGCACGCTGTAGTTAGCCTGAATGTAGGCACCGAGGACATGTTAGGAATCCCTAGACAAACAGTTCCTGTCACTCAGGCTTGGAATGGAGCACTTGTGCTGTGTTGAGTGGGAAGTAGGTGAGGACTCACTGGTACTCTTGAGTTCCATCTCTGTCTCTATGGGGCCCATAATACTGTCAGCGACTATGCCCTGATTGGGAGTAGGGGTTTCTTTCTTCCTTTTACTAGTAGCTATTATACATAAGAGAAGTTTGATGGAGAATTTATATTCAGGATGGCCTTGAACTCCTGATCTTCCTGTCTGTCTCCCAAGTGCTGACTTCCATGCACCTTTGCCCAAGCCAAACTTACCTAAGAGAAATGGACAGTGGTGGTGTATTTCAATGATGGCATTTAGGATAATGTTTCTTCTTATAAATGTTTTTCTTTTTCTTTCTTTCTGTCTTTATTTATTTTTGGTTTTCCGAGACAGGGTTTTTCTTTTTTTTTTTCTTTCTTTTTTTCTTTTTTCTTTCTTTCTTTCTTTCTTTTTTTTTTTTTTTTTTTTGGTATTTTGAGGCAGGGTTTCTCTGTGTAGCCCTGGCTGTCCTGGAACTCACTTTGTAGACCAGGCTAGCCTCGAACTCAGAAATCCTCCTGCCTCTGCCTCCCAAGTGCTGGGATTAAAGGTGTGCACCACCATCGCCCATTATAAATGTTTTTCCTTGCCACTGATAATCCTGATCTTTTTGCCTATGGAGCTGAAATTCAAGTAGGATATTCTATTTTGTAAAAATAAAACATTTACTTATTTGACACCAGGTTTTTTGTTTTTGTTTTTTTTTAATATATCCATTTTATTTTAAGTGTATGGGTGTTTTGCCTGCAAGTGTGTCTTTGTATAACAGACAGAGGCCAGAAGACTGAGTCAGATCCCCTGGAGTTGGAGTTAAGGATGATTCTGAGCCATCTTGTGGGTGCTGGGAATTGAACTCTGGCCAAACTGCCTCTCCAGCCCAAATGGATGTCTTTGTATTTTGTAAAAATAATTTTGAGCTGGGTGGGTCTGGTGCACATGCCCCCTTTCTCCGCACCTAAGGAGTTCAGTTGTCTTGCTTCTGCTCTAGCTACACGGACATGGACTTTGGTGGTGGGGGTGGCTCTGCCACCTGAGTTAGGGATGTCTAAACACCTGCTCTGCAGGGCCCTGTGAGGGATCTTTTGAGTTTGGAATATTTGTCCATACATTTTTCACTTCCTCCTTTTAGTGATAATGCTCAGAGAAATATGTAATAAGTAGAATCTAGTTGTGACTGGTCTGTGTTAGACAGACCTCGTCCCAAGCCCCCTTGTCAGTGACCATAGGACCTGATCAGTCCATGACAGGTTGGCCTGTGGCTGGCAGGCATCTCTGGGATCTGTGCCAACAGGAAACTCCTGTCTCAGCTGTGCGGACAGTTGGGCCTCTCTCTGGAGCTTCCCCACACAGTGACACTGTCTCTGATCTTTGCAGTCTATCCTGATGGCAGAGTCTGCATCTCCATCCTGCATGCTCCAGGTGATGATCCCATGGGTTATGAGAGCAGTGCCGAGCGGTGGAGCCCAGTGCAGAGTGTGGAGAAGATCCTGCTTTCTGTCGTGAGCATGCTGGCAGGTGAGCCTGGGTCTTCTGTTTCCTGTTGTTGTACCAGGTCTGTACTTTCCCGAGTGTGAGCAGATGTCCAGGCTTATAGACTATGTAAGACATGCCAATATATCCTTAGGTTGTTGGCTACCTTGGCTAGTCTCTCATCTTTGACATTTTGATTTATTGGGCCCCACTGTGTGTCACAGTGCAGGGGTATAATGCTCAGTGCAACAGATAATCCAGTGTGAGGTGCCTTCAAGAGCTTATAAACCTAATTATAGTAATTGGCCAGTGTGATAAACCTGACCTGCAGAAGCACTGTTCTTGGCTACCTTGGGACACTAAGATTGACAAGGGAGAAGGAAGCATTTGAGGCTGAGGATCAACTGACCAGGGGCAGGAACCCTGGTACTGAGCCTCGTGGGCAGTCTGGGGGCTGCATTGGGTGCCACTCCTCAGTAGTGCCTTGGTATGGAGCTGGTGGGTGCTGGCATTGGGATAGGAGCAAAGCATTGATGCTCAGTCTGGTGTTCGGACACTTGGACACTCCTGGGTGAGTGTAGAGGGGCTGAAGGATACAGGCCTCAGAGCCCTCCGCTGATGTGTGAGGACTTGCATGGCTGCAGTGTCTGGGGAGGCACGCAAAGAGCAGGGTTCAGACAAGAGAAGTTTGGGGTGTGTCGGGGGAAAGGGGTTCCTGTCCCCTAAGGGGCTGCCCCAGGTTGCTGGTGGGGAGGGGCTGCCCCAGCCTCCCTTCCTCAGGCAGAAGTCCACTTTCCTACCCATAATGACCCTTGAGAGATCTGTGGTGTCTTGAGATGAAATGGGCCAGGCTGCTCACCCTGATACTCACAGCTCCTTTGTTCTCAGAGCCCAACGATGAGAGTGGAGCAAACGTAGATGCTTCCAAGATGTGGCGGGATGACCGGGAGCAGTTCTACAAGATCGCCAAGCAGATTGTACAGAAGTCTCTGGGGCTCTGAGGCTACCCCCTGTGCACACTGAGCAGTCCAGCACTGTGCTCAAGAACATGTGGCGACAGTGCTGCCATGCCAACATCAACACAGGCAGCTGCAGAGCCACAGCCCCTGTTGTTTCTTCCTTTCCACCCAAGCCAGGCAGCTCCCTAGATCATGACTGGGATAATGACAGCTGCTGCGCTGCTAAAGACTCCTCCTGCCGTGTCCTGCGCGCACCTCAGGGAGGGCCCAGGCTGTCCTCACTACCTCTCTCAGCCATGGGGTCCTCACCTCTGCTCCTTCCTGCAGTGCTGAGGGCCTGTCCTGTTGTCTGCCAGGGATTGGATACTAATGCTGCTCCCTCTGAGGACATGAGGCCTTGGAAAAGCAGTGCAGGCCTGTTGTCCCTGCCTCTCAGTTCCCAGGTGTCCCAGGGAGCATTCTGAGCTTCTTTTGACACTTTGCACTTAGAAGCCTAGGTTGCCTTTGTCATGGTGACAGAAGCTTGCTATATGAGTCACAGATGTCACCGTAGCCCCTTCCAGGGGATGCTTTGTAAATGGGTTCATGAGAAGAGGGGACATGGGTCAGCAAGACTGCTGCTTTTTCTGGTTGCATCCATGTCTGAGTTAGTGGTGCACACTCGACTGACAGGCAGGACTGCCAGAGCTTTAGTGTGGGTCTCCTGGGGGCCCTGCATACACACTGCACCAGGGTTAGCTCTTGGATTAGATTGTTGTTCGCTGTCAGGGTTGGAGGGAATCTGCCACTGGGTGCTCAGCCGAGGAGCTCCTTCTGAACTGGATGGGCTGGGGAGCTGCTGTGGTGCAGGCCAGGGTGGAGGGGGTCTGACAGCAGGACCTGCTGAGCCACAGGGCCCGAGCCGACCCCACAAGCAATAACAGATGTGGAGTGCGGTGGACGCTTGGCCTTTTCTAAACAGGTTACATTTAAACACGAGTTTCTATTTTTAAGATACAGCTTATCAGGGGGTGTGTGGCAGATGTCACTGCGCATTGTCTGCTTCTGTCCCATGCCCACATGTCAGTGGCCAGCACTGTGCATGTTTCATGGTGTTCATAGTTCCCAGCCCTGGGGCTCCAGGGGGCACCTGTGGGGACCTTGTGCTTTCCTTCTCTCAGGAGAGCCCAGTCTATTTGAAATGCAACAGAGTCTGGTGTTGGGAGGTGCAGGAAGGGGGTTGTACCAAAATAGTATTGCAGGCCACTGAGATGAAGGCCTCTCTGTAAGGAAGTGGTCTGTGTGGGGTGATGTCCACGCACAGAGTGGTCACAGGGCATGTCGCTGTCCTCAGGCCTCCCTGGCAAGTGTGGGAGGAAGAGAGGCAGTCTCTTTGCAAAACAAAGTATTTTTATTCATTTGTATTTATTAAATGAAAAAAAATTCTCTGTTGTCCCTCTCCTGAGATGGACTTTAATTGCTGTTAAATAAAATTGTGTACCTGTCCTCACAGTGTTGTGTGGTGCTCGCTTGGAATCTTAGGGAACCCGGAGTGAGCCGAGGTTGCCTTCCGGGGCTGGTTGGAGGTGGCCAGTGCTCTCTTGCTCCTATGTTCTTTCCCGGTTTCTGTGCTCCCTCCAAGACTGGAAGTCCTTCCCTCGGGCCAGTGGCAGGATTCAGAAGTCTGCCTTGGATGTGAGGCATTTGTGTGTTTGCTAACAGCCTCCTGTGTGGAACGGTTTTGTGACTTGTGAGCAGGGTGGTCCAAGGTGGTCAGCAGCAGGCATCTGATGATGCTTTGCTTCAGGATCACAGAGCTTATTCTCCTCATATCATCACCACAGGCTCTCACTGTAGCCCGGACTGGCCTGGGACTCACTGTGTAGACCAGGCTGGATTTGAACTAGATCTGCCTGCCTCTGCCTCCTGAATACTGGTGTCAAAGGCGTGTGTCACCACACAGCATCAGAGCTTATTCCTGAAACACTGCCTCAAAGCTGCAGGCACTGTTGAACCTGCCTTAAGATCAAGGTCTTTGATGAACCCTGGTTCTCCAGGAGACCCTGCTGTTGAGGTTCCTGTTGAGGTGCTGTTGTGGGTAGAGGCTTGTACCCTTTCTAACTGGGGCAGCTCCCAACCTCTGGTGGAGCCCAGGTTCAGTCCCAGCTGCCACTGCCATTCCTCACCCAGGTGGTTGGGGTGTCCCTAGTCCCTTACCCACCGCTACACCCCCACAACTGCCAGTGAATTCAGTTATTTCTACTCAATTCTCAGGCAAAGGCACTACCAGTAACCATGCATTATTCCGATTGATGTCTGTGGAGGGGTGAGCGCTTATTAGAACGTGTCGCAAGTAACAGTCCACTCACACGCACTGCATGGCTGGCCTATGGATACTCACACCCTCGAATCAGAGGCCTTGAAGGCTGCCTAGAAGGGCTGAGACAGTACTGTTCTGGAAACCCTGTCCTGTAGGGACAATGGGGTAGGGGGACGGGGGTAACATGAATTCGCATGGTTGGTATGAAGCAGTCTGGTGGCCTGGACTACTCCTTAGAAGATCAGCCCTTCGTGGTAGCAGGGTGGCAGCCCCTGTCTGATGCTGTGGTATTAGGTTTGGTTCTGGCTGAGTGGTGTAGAGCCACAGGTACCTGTGGACCGTGATCCACACTGGGGAGGGTTCACACAGTGTGGGCCTCCTTACAGAGGCAGGAACCTAGGCAGCCGTCCACCCAGACCTTTGCCGCCACTGTTGTCTTATGCCTGCTATCCGGTGGTGTCAGGAGGGGCCGGCATATGTTAAGAGGAAGGAAACCCTGCATGTTCACCCCATTTGACAGAAGCCACAGCCCCTGGCTCTATATTGAACACCAAGGAAGTGTGTCCCCCTTCAAAGGCCATGTCCTACTTCTTTGCTCATTTCCCATGTGCTTGACACTTAACACTGCTACCCAGGGATGATCCTACTTAGGGCTGCTGTTACCCAGCCCAGCTCCTACCCTGAGAGGCTGCTTCTGTGTTATTCTATCCACATTGCATGATCTTCCCTTGTTCCCCCACACAGTGCAGCCCCCACTGCTCCTACTAGGCTCTGGACCCCAGCCTCAGTACCTTCTGTCACCAGCTGCTCTAGGCAAAGGCTGGCATCCTATGTGTCTGTGATAGAGGCCACTATCTAGCTTCTGCTACCTCCCTTCTGTTTCTGGGAGTCCAAGGCTGCTAGCTCCCTTCTAGCAGCTTGGGGAAAGGCACTCTAGAGAGTCTGATGCTTGATTCTGGGACCTTTCTCTTCCTGCCAGGCCCTGTCTTCCCAGCTAGCTCTGTCACTGGGTAGAAAGGGGCCTGCTCACCTGTTCCCCCTCGTTCCTGTTTTTTCATCTGGGTGGTCATGATGCCTTCTGTTGTGGACCATCAGGATTCCCGCCTGTGAATTGTAGGGATAGCAGCTTGTGGGTGGTAGTGGTTGTTGATCATTCCCAGGGAAATGAGGACCACAAGGGTAAAGAACCAGTTATGTGACTTCCCAGTGTCATGTGACCTTCGTGGATGGGTGTGGCAGGTGGGTCACAGATTCAAGCCTGCCGTGGCATCCTTTGTCCTGGAACAGGAGGGCCCTGCGGGTCTGCTGTGGGCACCCACCCCTATCCTTCCATAGCTCACAAAAGTGAATGCCTCTAGCCGGGAGCTTTGTGCAGCAACCCGATAGAGACCAAGCAATGGTTGATAGGTCTGGCTGGAGAAGGGGTGTCCAGAATGGCGAGGGCACAGTCCTCATCTCTGCTCAGGCTACAGTCTGTGTAGTTCCCTCCTTCCCTCCCCAGGGCTCCATGACAGTAGGAGGTAGAGAAGCCATCATCACCACCTGAGGGCCAGGGTGCTTGGAAGGGAGCATCCTTGTTAGAGGGCAGGAGGGATAATGGCAGCAACCAGACAGGTGGGGTGATGGGCCAGCTGTGTCTGACTGCTGGCATGCCTGTTAAGCTGGCACACTCCAAGCGAAGACTGGTACAGACGTGGTATTGGGTGTCCCTAGCTTCTGCTGCTGTTTGCCCTGGGTCCAGGCAAGGCAGGTTATAGATGGGGCATGCCCGAAGCTGGAGACCCCACTGAGGTGCTAAGTAAGGACAATGGTTTGGGGCCTGTGTCCTGTGGTGGGATGCCACAGATTTGGCAACTTTCAGACAGTCCCACAACCACTTGCTCAGGTGGGAGAACACATGGAATCTGCTTATAGTCACGAGGGCTTCAGGGAAGAGAAAAACACCTTGTGATCTGTCTCTGATGGGCACACGCCAAGGGGTGGCCTCTTGTTGGGGGTCCCCTGCTTTTCAGTGGCTGTCCCATGCCGCTCTGCTGGTCCAGTTTTAGATGGTTGGGGTAGCCTCTGGTACTTGGCCTGGTTCTCTAGCTCTAGTGGATGGCTGAGGCTAGCTCAGTAGCCTCTCTGGGTTTTTGAAGGTTGTGCCATCCAGTACTCGGGGCCATTCACTGCTTGGTCATCTGGGAAGGGACTAGCAGCTGGCTTTTTCTAAAGAAAAAGCTGTTCCTGCTTTGTCTGCCGTCTCCTCTGATCAAGAACCATCTCCTGGCTCAGGACCTTCTGGGCCCATTCTGGGCCTGAGTCTGCCACTGTCTTATTCTCCAAACACCGAGTGGCAGTGGGACTGGGGACATTTCCTGGGTTGTAAGAGGATGTCATGGCATTCCATCCCCAGGCCACCTGAAGCTTGTTGGAAACAGTCAACAGCAAGGTTCCTCCCATGGTCTCAGGGGTGGGGCCCATGGAGCTTCTATCCTGGAATGACCTGGACAACTCACAATGGGCACAGCCCAGCTTTGCTTAGGTGTAGAACAGCATTCTCTGCGGCTCCAGGACTCCTGTCTTGCTCAGGGCTGGTGGAGAAGCTGGGTCGTGGTAGCTCCTTTCAAGTTGTGCGTGTGCCTGTGCCTTTAGCTTTCTGGCAGAGGACCTGACACGAGCTGGCTCAGGTGGAGGCAGAGACATGCAGGACCATCCTTTGGTAGGGCACCTTTGAAATCCTGGATCGCCCTAGCGAGTTGGAACCACATGAAAAGCTGCGGCTCTGACAGAGCCGACTCGGGGTTCTCATGGCTTCTCCCTCTTGGACTGGTTCCCAGCTGCTAGAACAGCTGGCAGAAATACGGCTGCCGCACGATCCCGGATGCCCCACTGGCTCTTCCTGCTCCAGGCTACCTCTCCTCACGGAGCATCAGCGTGGGTCCTCTGAATACCCAAGTATGGTGTGCGAGAGCATGTGTGAGCGAGCTCTGCGTATGTATACTGGAGCTGTAGGGATGCTGTAGAATGTCCCAGGAAAGCCTGTTTCGTGCAGCTTGCTCTGTCTCCTGCGTCTTCTTTATAGGCCTGGCGTTACCCAACTGCATTTCTTGACTGCTGTGGAGGTGGAACCAGAGAAGCAGCGGGGTCATCCTCACCCTCAGTCTGGCCCCCAAGGGGAGATGGCAGGCAGATGGTTGGCCAGAACCTGCTGGTGCTCTCACAGGGGTAGCCTCATTTTACCCTGTTCCGCTTGGCACATGCAGAGCCCACTGTGGGAACATGTGGCCCCTTCTTCCCACAAGGGATGCCCCCAGGGCCTGGTGGGGTGCCTGTCCTCTCTGGGTCTTGGATCTAGGCCCCCAGTGCCTATAGACTGGGATTTCGAGGCTCTGCCTTTGCAGCTGTAGTTGTTCTTCCCCGACCCCTGCCCACTGTGTGGCCCCTCTGTGACAGTCTGTGTAAGTGGGCTTTTGCTAAGATCTTCTGCACCTAAAACAGCAGTGCTTGACAACTGAAGGTGACTGGTGAGGTCTGGTTAAGGAGGAGACTGGAATTCCAGTCAAGTCAGGAGTCTAAAGTCAGCTTGGCCTGTTCTTTTCTTAACGTTCCTGCCCCCTCCAGAGCCGCACCCCTCCCCCGTCCCGCCCCGTCCCCCAATCCAGTCCCCAATTCTGTATGAATCTCAACTAACCTCATCCCAAGACTGCCCTGCCCCATGCTGGGTGGTGTCTGTTGCCACAGGGAAAGGTGGGTCCTGCTGATTTCTGGGCAGGGGCCAGGTGCAGCCAAGTCACCAAGCAGGCCTCATCTGTGCTAGCCCAGGGTCGCCTGTTCTATTGCTTCAGTGACAGCCAGAGGTGGGAGTTACCTGAGTCTCAGGTGCTTTGGGGACAATGAGGCCTTGAGGGGTCTGGGAACTCCTATGATGTGGCTCTCCCCCACCCCCCATCCCTTTCCATGCTAGCTGGATTTTCACACTTGCAATGGTCACTCTGGAGGATTAAATAGGTTGGTCTCCCTCAACTGCAGATTTCCATTCATTTTTTCCTGGTCATCTAGCCATCTCTCCTGTCCTTTCCTACACCTGATCCTGAATCCCCCGTTCCCCTTCTGATCCCCTCTCCCTCACTGTTCTCTTCCTCCATCTGCCTCTTAGGACAATTTTATTCCCCCTTCTAAGTGAGAGTCAAGCTTCCTTGCTTGGGTGAGTCTGAACCACCAACCAAACAACATACACAGGCTGGCCCTAGGCCTCCCTGCACATATGTGCAGCTTGACCGTCACATGGGTCCCGAACAACTGGAAGGGAGGCTATTCCAAAAGCTGTGGCCTGTCTGTGGGATACATTCTTCTAGCTGGACCACCTTGTGTGGCCTCAGTGGGAGAGGAAGCACCTAGCCTCGCAGAGACTTGAAGTGTCAGGGTCGGGGGGAAGGAAGATACCCAGAGGGGCCCACCCTCTCAGAAGAGAAGGGGATGGGGATAGGGGAAGGAGTATGAGAGAGGGTGACTGTGAGTGGGCAGTGAGTGGGATGTAAAGTGAATAAGTTAAAAAAAAATAAATTAAAAAAATAAGTTTGGCTCCCATAGACTTGCATGTTTTAATGCTTAGCCCACAGGGAGTGGCACTATTAGGAGGTGTGGCCTTGTTAGAGGAAGTGTGTCACTATGTGCAGGCTTTGAGGTCTCCTATGCCTAATCTCTGCCCAGTGTGGAATCAGAGCCTCCTAGCTGCCTACAGGATACCGTCTACTCCTGGCTACCTTTGGATTAAGATGTAGAACTCTTCACTTTTTCTCCAGCACCGTGTCTGCTTGGATGCTGCCATGCTTCCCACCTTTGATGATCATGGACTGAACCTCAGAACCTGTAAGCCAGCCCCAATTAAATGTCCTTATAAACATTGCCTTGGTCATGGTGTCCCTTCACAACAATGAAACCCCAAGACAGACTCATTCCACACATTAGAATACTTAATATTATTGCATGCCCACACAGCAGCCCAAACACACATGCACGCTCATGTACGTGTGGTCACACCTTCCCGTGTAGCACGTGTATTCCACATGTTCACATTCATTGTCTGTAACGTGATAGACACCCCAAGCCCTCATGTAGACCACAATACATACACAGATAACCACATGTTCGCACACTTCATACCCACATGTATAAATACACTGGCACACAGCTGTATACAACCGGTACACACTGGCACACACTGGCACACACCGGCACACACTAGCACACGGACGCATGAGCAGGCCTGGCTCCACAGCAGTGTATATCTGGCACTGGGCCTGCAGAATGACTTCCACTGCTCTACGCCTGGCTCAGAGAACCTGGTGTGGATGCTCGCCAGTCCCTGCAGAGGGCCCAGTTGCCCTGGGTTTCATTTCCTCTTCTCTGAAACTCTTGCTCTTTCTGCTGGCGGTTGATGCTGAGGAAAACCTGGCTACCTCTGGAGAACCTTAGTGTGCCAGCCTGCTGTCCCTAGAGAATTATGAAGAGGATCAACAAAAGTCGTCAGCCATGAAAATGGCCTCAGATTGTTTTAAGCACAAATCTAATGCTGCTCTGACATGAGGCCCCTGCTACCTTGTCCTGCTCTTCAGGGGTCTGAATGCCTGCCCAGTCTTCTTCAGGCAGGGGCCCAGAGACCCATTGGAAACTATACTGAGACCTGACCCCTCCACTCCTGGCCACAGTGACTTCTGATTTCCTACAGGGACCTATAGTGACTCCCAAGAAGGCTCATCTCCCTATTTAGTCAAGTCTAAAAAGTCAAGGCTTTTCTCTGACCCTGACTGTGATGGTTTAAATATGCTTGTCTTGGGGAGTAGCACTATTAGGAGGTGTGGCCTTGTTGGAGTAGGTGTGTCACTGTGGGTGTAAGTGTGGATTTTAAGACCCTCATAGCCGGGCGATGGTGGCACACGCCTTTAATCCCAGCACTTGGGAGGCAGAAGCAGGCAGATTTCTGAGTTTGAGGCCAGCCTGGTCTACAAAGTGAGTTCTAGGACAGCCAGGGCTACACAGAGAAACCCTGTCTCAACAAACAAACAAACAAACAAACAAACAAACAAACACCCTCGTAGTTGCCTGGAAGCTCCTCAGTTCTCTGCAGTTTGACTATGACAGAGGTGGCATCCCTGTGCTAATCATGGGCTGGAGTTGAGAAAGGCCACTTGTTAGCATCAGAAGCGAGCTTCCTAATCCAGTGATGAAGTCACCCGGAGGTGACAAGGACCTGCATATCTGTTGCCATGGCAACTGCCATACATCCCAGCACCCACCTTTACCTGTGCTCCATTATGTCACAGCCCGAATAAAAGGCAGCCCCTGCTGAACTTTGCTCTCTTTTCCTCTTCATCCTGTCTCCCCCTTTGCCCTTCTCCCCCACAGTCAGCCTCTCCCGTGGAACTGCGCTGGTCTGGTGTGATCTATCTGCATGAGTCTCGATTCTAACACAATACTGTTGGTGCTTCCCAAGCCCTGTAGCTGGGGTTTCCATCCTGACTGATCCTCAGGCCCCAGCTGGGGTTTGCTCAGATGGAGTCACCTAGATCCATCCTAAGGGGCCACCTTCACCTCTTCCATAGCCATTCTTAGCTGGTGCCTGTGGGAGTCTCCGTGCTGGCTCAGCCAGGGACCTCATGTCTGTTTGCTCCTCATGTGTGTCCAAGGCAGCTTCTCCCCACCACTTACCATGTACATTAATGGGTTGAGTGCAAACAGCCCTAACCTGAGTCCTGGGGCCCTATCTCTGAGCAGCTGAGGCTTCCCTGTACAGGGACTTCAACTGCCCGGCTCTGGTCTGTGACTCTAAGTGTAGAGCCCCACTCACCTTCCCTGCCTAAAGGCCAGCTGTGGGAGGCTCCCTGAGCAGGGAACCTGAGTCTCTGTGATGTCCTCTTGTGTTCTTGTAGCTGTGACAGTCTTCACCTATCTTTGGTTGCCTGCAGACACAAGCCTGTGTGTATCCAGATGTTGACTTCCAGGACTGCTATAACCCAGGAGTGACCGACATTTGGGTTTTTCACGGATCCCCTTATGAAACCAACATATTCCATGTTTTATAATGTGAAAACAGAGTAGAATTCAGACCCTGGCCTCTGCACATACGACCTTGCAGAACTTTCTTGGGGACCACTGAGCTGATGTTTCTCCCTCAGCCTGTCAGGGGGGAAGCACTCTTCCTGCCTGCACCCTTGTGATGGCGAGATGGAGCTGTAAGAAGGAGATGTGCAAACAGATTCTGCTCCATCTGACTTTGGGTCTTCATCTTCATAGACAGCTGTGGTACCCAGACCAGATAGCTGTGTTCTCTTCTCTGGACCTCTGCTATGGCTGCCATGCCTAGGTTTGGAGCCTTTGTATATAGAGACTTACCACTCAGTCTGGATGTGGAGAAAAGGAGCATGCAGGCCTGATCAGAAGCTGAGGATGTCTATTGGATGTGCACTGCTTGTGGGACACCGGGAGCCACAGTCCCTTAGAGCATGGATTTTCTGTGAACACTGTCTACTGTTGTACGTAAGGGGAGAGAGAAGTCCCAAGAGAGGAGGGCTGACTTGGCAACAGGAACATCCAGAGGAGGGTCTACCTGCCTTAGCCAGGTACCCTGACAGCAATATGTAGGCCAAATGAATAGAGTATCCTGGTGGGGGACACCAGGCTAGATAACACAGAGGAGTCTGGATCTTTGCAGAGGAGCAGGGGGCTTGTGGCCTAGGGAGGAGTTACCTCTGGAAGGACAGAGTTTCAAGGGTAGGGGCTGGCATCTTGCCAGCCAGATTTCCAGTTTTACCTTCTGGAAAGTTCATTGTACTGTTATGGGGAGAAAGTGTTATGCCTTAGGTCCACAGGAAACCCAGATGAGCCCAAGAATTGCAAAGTCCGCGGCAACTCGCAAAAGAGTCTTTTATTTATAAGTTCGAACTCGGTTTGCCTGCCTCACACTCACTGCGTGAATGCTGGCAAGGAACCCTGAGTCCAGAAAACATTGGGTTTATATACAGTATAGGAATAGTGTGAATATTCTCAGAAAAGGGGAGTAGAGGGTGGAATAGTACTGAATTGGGAGGGGGGTTAATGGGTGGCCTGTTCAAGGACTAATTTTATGGCCAGTTGTCACTGTCTGTGACCTGACCTCTGTTTACCTTTTACTTTTTCCGAACAGAAATGGTCTTCTTAAACTTGTTATTTCTCTAAGGTCTCAAGGATTACTGGAACAGAGCATGTGGGGAGATTAAGAAGGAGCTACCACGGGGCCCAACCTGAGTGAGCAACACGGGACAGCGGGCTTGTGAGAGATGAGTCTCTCCTGCTCGGTCCCTACAGCAAGCACACAACCTCCAGCCCCTGAGCCGCCCTTCCCCAAGCCTCTCCCAGAAGGGTTGGCAGCTGGTCGATCAGATAGCGTTTCGCTTACCCAGCAGCTCCATGTTCGTGGGCTAGCTTCAAGTATTTTCATGTACCCTCGAGACAATGATTAAAAAGTAATTAACCTAAATTTAGCCTGATTGTCATAAATAAATTAGCCGCATGAATCACCTGTGATCTGCCAGCCTACACATGTCTGGCTACCAGGTGAGTGTCCCTCAGGGGAGCCACGGGGTCCCTGCGCTACACATCAGGGGGCAGTGTCATCCTCATGGGCTCGCACGGTCTGGTTCAGCTGCACATGATATGGGAGGTCACTCTGTCAGCCAGCTGCGGCCAGCTGTGCTCGGTGTCCGAAGTCGTGGTCAGCACACGGGAAGCTGTGAGCCAGACAGGGAGCAGAGCCCTGATGGTTCGTCCCTGTGACCAGCTGTCTCTTCTGCCAACCCTTATGGCTGCAAACATAGTGTGTGGGTGCTATCTGTCAGACCACAGCAGTCACCTGGGGGCTTGTCTGAGGCCACGGTGTTCCAGTCAGCTACCTGCAGGTGGTGTTTGGACCTGAGAGAGGTGGGTGGCTCTTGGTGGGACAGAGATTTTCAGGTCCTGTCCAGTCCCCCACCAGCCCTGCTCCCATCCAGAGGCCCATGACTCCACTATAGATTAGTTGTGCTGTCTCTTCCTTGGTTGCCAGCCCCAGCTGCCTCTTTAGGTGTGAATGACATTTGGGACTCTGTTTTGATGTCCCTTGCTTGGGCTTAATCTTTCTCATGGTTTGTTCCAGGGCACCTGCTGTGGCTTTGCTGAGCCTTTAATTCCTCATGCTGGTAGTCTGGTACACCTTCAGATCTGCGGTACCCATACTATCTATAGATAGCTCCTGAGCATGTGTCCCCATGTTCCACTGAGTCTTGCTGACCCTCAGCCCAACAGGGGCTCTCACCTGGATTGTAGTAGTGGTCACTAAGTCACTCATTCAAATAGTGCAGACATCAGTTTGTGATTGTACTAGCTGGTTTTGTGTCGACTTGACACAAGCTATAGTCAACAGAGAGGAAGGAGCCTTCCTTGAGGAAATGCTCCCCTGAGATCCAGCCGTAAGACATTTTCTCAATTAGTGATTGATAGGGGTGGACCCAGCCCATGATGGGTGGGACCATCCCTGGGCAGGTGGTTCTGGGTTCTATAAGGATGCAGGCTGAGCAAGCCATGAGGAGCAAGCCTGTAAGCAGCACCCTTCCATGGCCTCTGCCTCAGCTCCTGCCTCCAGGTTCCTGCCCTGACTTCCTTGGGTGATGTACAGCAATGTGGAAGTGTAAGCTGAATAAACCCTTTCCTCCCAACTTGCTTTTTGGTCCTGGTGGGTTTTGTTGCAGCAATAGAAACCCTGACTAAGACAGTGATCATTTTGAAAAAATCAGAAAGAATCAAGATTAGGGCCTGGGGAGATAGTCCTATGTGCCTTTTGTATAAGCTTGAGGACCTGAGTTTAAGTCCTTGGTAACCCTGTATAAAGCTGGCTGTGGCTATACATGCCTCTGACGCCAGCACTGTGTGGGAAAGAGGATTGCTAGGGCTGGCTGCCCACCAACCAACCTTGCTCCAGTCTCACCAAGAGCCTCTAACCCAAGGGAATAAAGTGAAGTCTGACAGATAGACCAGGACACCCAATGGTGCCTCCTCTAACTTCTGCATAAGAGTATATGGACCTACACACACGTGACACCACACGCATATAACATGCAAATAACACATACACAAATAACAAAAGGAAGAAAAGATCCAGATTCAAGTGTTCTGGTCATTCATTGGTCTTCCAGAACCTTCTCATGTTCCTGAGCCTTAGTAGGCATGCCCCCTCCTCCACTGCTTCTTCAGTGCATTTAAGAACTTCAGCATTGGTTGGGCGTGGTGGCGCACGCCTTTAATCCCAGCACTAGGGAGCCAGAGGCAGGCGGATTTCTGAGTTCGAGGCCAGCCTGGTCTACAAAGTGAGCTCCAGGACAGCCAGGGCTACACAGAGAAACCCTGTCTCGGAAAGCAAAAAAAAAAAAAAAAAAAAAAAAAGAACTTCAGCATTATCTGAATTTTGATTAAGGGGAGTCTTCTAAATTCCTCAGCTCCCTCCTTGGGGGCCTTGGTGGCCCCAGGATCTTTGCACAGGTCGTCTCCCTTTCAAATGCTTGATGGTTCATTCCCTTGTCTTTCTCAGGCCTCTTCAGGTCTTCTCCAGGGTCCACTCAGGGCACTGACCATTGAACCTCCAGTCTTGAACACATTAGGTGAGCACTGTATTCCTGTGCTGCTCCCGCCTGGTCAAACCTCCGCTCCTGAACCAGATGGCCTTCCGAGCATATGCCACCCTTTTTCTTCTGTCTTTCTGCCCCCTACTCATTCTGTGAAGAGTAGCCTCAACCTGGTGCGGAATGGCCCACTGTCTTAGGGTTTTACTGCTGTGAGATGCCATGACCAAGGCAACTCTTATTTTTTTTTTAAGATTTATTTATTATTATATCTAAGTACACTGTATCTGTCTTCAGACACACCAGAAGAGGGCATCAGATCTCATTACGGGTGGTTGTAAGCCACCATGTGGTTGCTGGAATTTGAACTCAAGACCTTCAGAAGAGCAGTCAGTGCTCTTAACTGCTAACCCATCTCTCCAAGGCAACTTTTATAAAGGACAACATTTAATTGGGACTGGCTTACAGGTTCAGAGGTTCAGTCCTTTATCATCAAGGCAGGAACATGGCAGCATCCAAGCAGGCATAGTGCAAGAGGAGCTGGAAGCAGAATACTGGCTTCCAGGCAGCTAGGATAAGGGTCTTAAAGCCCACATCCACAGTGACATACCTACTTCAACAAGGCCACACCTCCTAAAAGTGCTGCTCCTGGGGTCAAGCATGTACAAACCATCATACCCACTTTGGACGACTGGAGGTATGCAGGGCCTTCTGGTGCAAGACTTGGGGTCCCTTTGTGCTAACCTCTTAAGGTCACCCAAGGGCATGTGCAGTGGGCACCGGGAGTTGAGGGTCTTTTGCTGAGACAAAGGAGCCACCCTTCTGGCTGTACCGGGCTCCTGGGACTCCAAAGGGCCATAGCCTCTGTCTTCCCTGCTGAAATATCTCCCTTCATGGAGGTCCTGTGTCCCCCTGTACTGATTGGCTGTCCCAGCCCGCGGGACAGTCGAACAGGGTCTGAGGAACCACCTGTGGAGAGATGAGAGGTGAGAAACACAAGGATGGACAGCAAGTCTGATTGATCAAGCTGTCAAATTTTTATTATTCCCAGGCAGGTTTTATGCCCACAGAAGCAGGGGGTGGGGAGGGGGATGAGGCAGAATCGCTTTGTTTCTGGGAGAATGCACCTGTTCCCAAAAGCAGGATATTGGCTAGGTAAAAAGTTCAGCAGAAGGAACAGAACAGAATGGGTTGCTAGGTACCTGTCCACAAGATCTATAGCTATTTGTTCTTAACTGGGGGTAGTACTTTCCCATAGAGGCCTCAACTTTTTCCACAGAAATCTCAACTAAGCTAATCCTTTTCCACTAAGGCCAAGACTTTGTAAGTAAGCACTTATGGTTGACAAGGCAGTTAACATTCAAACAGGGTTGCTCCCAACAATTGGCCATGTGTTTCTGTTCATCTCCTCAGCTTGTCCTTGTTGGTCTTGGACTTGCATCTCCATACTTCCAGACCGTTTGAGGACAGGCCCAGGAGATAGGTCTCTCCTTGTCTTCTCTGTCTCTCTCCCTCCAGAACTCCCTCGCTGTGCCCTCTGGGGTCACCTCCCTTTTTTATGTATTTCCCATCCCTTTGTCACCCTTGAACCCTTCTGGACATGTCCGTTCAGTTCTCCTCTTCTCTCCATGGGATCGACTTCTTTTTATTGGTCTTGACTTAGATCTGCTAAATCCACCCAACCACAGTGGTTCTATAGAACATGGAACAGTGGCCCCCAAAGGCATCCACACCCTGACCCTGGGATGGGAGGCTGGCCTTTGGTAGGAGAGCCAGAGACACTCGGGAGAGCAAGAAGCACACATGGCACCTGGGACCTGTTCAAGGATCTGTTTTCCCTCAAGACCTGGAGTGCAGCAGAAAGGCCTATGCTGGGCAGCTGTGGAGCCAAGGTTCTCAACCTGGGAAAACACAGAGACTGTTTCTGGGAAATGTCCTTGCCCCAACTCCCCTCTGTAGAGATGATGCAGAGAGATGTGTTCGTCTTGAGAAGGTATCTAGGGAGTCGCTAGGGGTCATGCAGGTCCTGGACCTGTAACATTACTGCCCTCAAGAGGCAGGGTAGTATTAGAGTTAGAGCCCAGCACCAGCAAAAGGCCAGGAGTTCTGCCTGCTTCCTGATTACAGGCAGTGCCAAAGGGGAGCAGATCCAACCATACTGTCTGCTATACCAGTGGTTCTCAACCTGTGGGCCAAGACCCCTTTGGGAGAAGGGGCTCCAAGGACCCTGTCACAGGGCTCACATATCAGACATTCTGCGTATCAGATACTTACATTATGATTCATAACAGCTGCAAAATTACACTAAGGAAGTAGCAACATAAATAACTTTATGGCTGGGGAGAGAAGGGGTGTCACTACAACATGAGGAACTGTGTTAAAGGGTCACAGCTTTAGGAAGGTTGAGAACCGCTGCTGTAATGAGGAAGACACGGCCTCGTGTCTCTGCGTCTGTGGCTGTGTCAGCAGTACAGAGCAAGCAGCACGGCTGTGATTTTAATTGCGTCATTTTGATGTCACCTTATATGAAGTGTGTGAAGGTCACACTTCACGATTCCTAAAACCCCTGCCTCAAATTTTGGCACTGCTGTCCATAGCCAAGTCTTTAAGAGGTTCTGCTTCCTGAGCCGGTTCACCCTCTATTAGGGTGATTTATGTGTCCTTGAGTTCTTGGTGAACTTCGAATGCCAGATATTTTGTCTGAAGGGTTACTCATAAAAATAACGACCGACACTTCGATTAACGTTATTTCTCCCAGGTAGGGTTTTTAAAAATCACGTCTAGCCATATGTGGGTAGCTCATGCCTATAATTCCAGTCTGTGGGAGACTGAAACAGGAGGATTGCTGTCAGGTTGAGGCTAGCAGCCTGGGTCCAGAATGAGACTCTGTCTCAATAAAACCACCATCACCACCACCACCACCATCATCACCACCACCACCCTCATCAACATCACCACCATCCCCATCATCCCCATCATCCCCATCATCACAACAATACTAAGTGAAATTATAAAGGCAAAGAGGGGCTTCTGCTAGGCATCTGCCAACTCTAGCATTTGGAGATATTTCCTGGTCTTGTTAACCTTCAGGGTACCTGGCACTTGGACTGTGGGTGCACAGGGCTTGCTGGCTCTTCCCACCCGGCCCTTAGAGCTCATCCTGCCCAGGTCTGAGGCCAAGCAGAGGTCCTGTCCAGGAAGTCTACCCTGTGGGGTAGACCCTGGCTCCTGCTAGCCAGGTCTGGGGAGAGAAAGTATCGACAGTGCTCCCCTTCAGGCCTGCAGGTGCTCCTTACACCCAGCAAGCATCGGTGGCTTCGAAGCTGCCTGGGTCCTTACGTACAGTTTTGTATCATATGTACAGCTCATTTGGATGGCACTAATGAATTTCAAAAGTGTGCTCTGCAGTCCGTGGGCCGTGGACAACCGTCCTGGGCTCAGGAGAGGTTCTCTGCACGCTGGTGGCACGCAGGGGCTGTGTCTTCTCCCAGGGCTGCAGGCATTGGGGCTCCCTGTGCGTTTCTTTCCTGAGAACCCGCTGCACAGTGACAGCGGGGACGCATTAAGTGCTGACTTTCCCTTGGCACAATCACCCCGAGGCCGGTGTACCTCATCCTCACGGTCTAGCAGGGTAGCTGCGGGGATGGGGAGCATGTGGGATCTGGGGTCAGGTAGATCTGGCTGTGGTCTGAATCTGCCACGTGAGCATGAGCGGGCGACATGAGTGACACCGGGCGGTCGCTCAGTGATCACTCTGCCTTACAGCCCACAGCTGTCCTGTCCTGCAGGAGACCTGAGGTCTACGTGAGGAAGTTCGCTCCGGGTGATGGGGACGGAGAGCGCACAGGCTTCAGAGGCAGCACACGGGACAAGGGGTGCAGGGTGCAGAGCGCAGGGCTGCAATGCCTCCCGGCATCTCCGCTTTCATCTTTTATGGGAAGAGAAGCAGGTTGAGACCGGTCGCCAGCCGCCTCATTAGCAACCACACCACTGGCGTCACCTCGAAAACCCGGGAGTCACACTCGGAACGTGTCCAGCTTCCTCCCCTTCAGCCACCTGGAGATGCAATCACCTACTGATCTGGTGAGATCCCATCTCCTCGTCTGGGGGGCTCCCTGAATTAATTACCTGTGGGGAGGTGACTCACAGGGCCTGGGGTCTAATGAGGCCACAGCTCTGCTGCTTAAACGGCCCACATACCACACACATGCAGACACGCACAGCCCCACACTCATGTCTATGTGGACATGTATAAGGACACATGCAATACACAGGCTTACTATAGTCAACACACATGCAGGTATGTATACATATCATGCTCATAGTCACATATAGATATGTACACACACCTACATACATGTATATACACTATACACTCAAAAACATTTAGACATGTACACACCCCACACACATATGCAGCCATGCACACACGCACACACATATACACTCACACAATGCACTCACACATATAGATAAGTACGTGCATGTACTGCACCTATGTAGTCTTGTACATACACACACGTAACATATACCCTTGCACATATAGACATACACATACACATACCACATATAGTCCTACTCCTGTAGTCCGATAGTCCCACATGCACACACATACCTCCATACATACAGGCTTTGTACACATACATGCATACTCATATATGCCTATACCTCATATGTGCCCATTTACAGATATTCATGCACTTACCCACACATGCAGACATGCACATACCAAGCACACTCATGAACTTACAGACACGTGCATGCACACACTGTACATAAGGATAGACATACACATTCACCCACACGTACTTGGGCACACACACTTTGCAGTCGCTGCATGGTGGTGCCACAGGCAGAGCTGTTCCTGCCAAGGCACTGCATGTGGTGACACAAGAGTGGCAAACACTCTTGGGGTTGGCAGGGGACATAAACAAGGGAAGAAAGATGAAAGACCATCCAAGGAAAGAGCCTGAGGGGTCAACAGGCAGAAAGAAGGGTAGAAGGTGGTGATTGGATGTGTGGGGAGGTATGGGGTATAGGGGGTGAGGGGTATGAGGTATAGGGGTGTGTGTAGGGAAAAATGGGGTGTAGGGGTGTGTGGTATAGGGTATAGGAATATGTGGGGGAGTATGGGGTGTAGGAGTGTGGGGTGTAGGAGTGTGGGGTGTAGGAGTGTGGGGGTATGGGGTGCAGGGGTGGGTGGGACAGTGCAGTGCTGGAGCCAGCGGGCTGAGCAGGGTTGGTGAATGAAGATGAACCTAAGCAGATGTGGGAGAGGCCTCCAGCAGGGGATCTCCCAGGGAAAGCTGCAGGCTAGGACCAGATGAACGTCCTACAGAGTTACGTGGAGAATTTGACGTAGGGGTCGTAGGGGTCGGAGGATGTGGTCACCTGGGAGATAATTGCTTGTTAGGGTCCCAATACCATTTCCCCCCCAATTTTGATAATGCCTCTCAAGTTCTCATTGTGTATAGATGGGTGGGAGGGCCAAAGTCTGACCTGTGGCAAAGTGGTTAGGGTTGTTTGTTCTGGGATATGACCCTGAGCCCAGATGTTAGTCACCGGTGGGAAGTCTTTTGGTGGGTGTGGCAGAATCTTCAGCCTGAGATGTCCTCTTGTGGACATGTCGGTGTGCCCTGCAGCTCTGTGACTGGACTGTCACAGGCCAGATCTGTTCTCTGCAGCTGAAGGGTCTGAGCTCGTGTCTCTACACATCACACTGAGAGTACAGACTGTGTGTCAGGAGCCTGGGGTGCAAGGCAGATTCCAGGCAGAACGTTTACGTGGGTGAGTTTGCCCTGCAGAGAGCCTGGCACACACGGGGCGGGGGGCATTCCTGGGTTTGATGCTCATTGTAATTGGCACCAAAAGTTTCCGGTGAATTCCAGGTAGGCTCCCTGCCAGGCTCTCCACCTCCCCTACCCCACCATGCTGTATTCTATGCCAGGGCCAGTGTGAGCCAGAAGGAACAGCACGGGTTGGTTTGACTCCAGCGATTTGGTCATCTCTCTGGTCTCGACAGTCATTTCACTCCATGCCCCTCACAACAGCTGTTTCATGTGTGCTTGGCTCAGCTGTCTGTATGCACACCTGGAGTATGAGTCTACTGTTTGCAAAACCCACGCAGCCGTAGTGTATGGAGGAATCCTCCCGTATTGGGACAAGAAGTCAGAGAGCTGTGCGTGCCACTTTATGAACAATAGTGTGTGTGTGTGTGTGTGTGTGTGTGTGTGTGTGTGTGTGTAGATGTAGGTGAAGCATCGAGTGTGAGCCTAAACCAACCCCAAGCTGTCTCAGTTGTGTCTCCAAGTTGGAAACAACTAGACCTGTAACAGGCCAGGGTTAAAAGTATCTGGGCTGGCCCTCAAAGCTGGCCTGGTTCCTCATGGGCTGTTGAGTGGCTGAGAAGTCTGCCGTCCCACTGCGAAGTCCCCTCAGAGGCAGTAGAGCTGGGGCTTGTCCGCTGTACCCCGTCAGGGATTCTGGGGATGCAGGGACTCAGCAAGGTTGTTTGGAAGCTTGTGGGGGTCTGGGAAGGTCCCCCTCTCCTGGTACCTATGGCTTCTCAGCAGCAAAGGGGACATCCACCTACCCATCCATCCATCCATCCATCCATCCATCCACTGATTCACCTCAAATGTCTGCTCCACTCAGACTCCCTGTGGGTCAAACTGAGACCAAGGCACGTGACTTGGAAAGGCTCTGCTAAAATTCTTCTGACCACAGGCTTCAGAGGACTGAGCTGCCACCCTGAGGGTAGTTTTGCTCCTTATGTGGTGATCCACACGCTTTGAGGAAGTTGAGGGCACATTCCCTCAGGCTGCAGAGGCAGCTCACACTGGCTGGTGGGCTGGGTGCTGACATCAGGTGAGGCTGGCCCAGTGTTGGCCGTAGGACCGTGTGGGTGGACTGTGGGGTCAGGGCCCGTGTCTGTTGGTTTTAGAGACTGGGGGAGATGATGCCTGGCGAGAGAAATCCAGGAGTAGCCTTCCTTCCTTCCTGGGGTATCTTGCCTCAGATTTGGCTGTTGTCTGAGCCAGCTGGGTGAGGGTGGCTAAGGAGGAGGTCTGGGCCTCCATCCAGGTTCAGGAGCTTGGGGCTGCCTGAATGGCTGCAGGGCTCAGCTTTGGGGCCCCACCCAGAGATCTTGGTTGATCCAACTCTGCAAATTTATGAACTGCCAGCAAGTCTTTTCCAACCCCCCCCCTCCCAACACATAGAAGAGAGAAGCTCATGATGTCAGCATCATCAGGCAATCAGGTCAACGGGACCGTTGGGAGGCTACTGGGTCAAGACAGGGGTCTGCCGTCCCAGTGAGAAATCGCTACTCTAGTTTCACTGAGATCCGTTTCCGGGAGTCTCGGTGTTATTATGCAAAACTGTGTTTTTATCAGGCTGTGCCTTGGCCTGGGAGACTCCATTCCATCCAACACCATGGGAGATGTTAGGACAGTATCCGTCCCCCCCCCACTTTGTATCTATGCCCCTGTCTATTCTATATATATGTCAAGACAAATAACTCACAAATAACTTATTCCAAAAAGCAAAGAGGGTCACCCTACACATTTATCAAAGGAAACCAGGACTACAGCAACACATGGGTACATTAAGATTACACCAGGGGGGCTAGAGAGATGGCTCAGTGGCTAAGAGCACTGACTGTTCTTCCAGAGGTTCTGAGTTCAATTCCCAGCAATCACATGGTGGCTCACAACCAGCTACAGTGTACTTGTATAAATAAAATAAATACATCTTTAAAAAATAAAGGGGCTGGTGAGATGGCTCAGTGGGTAAGAGCACCCGACTGCTCTTCCAAAGGTCCAGAGTTCAAATCCCAGCAACCACATGGTGGCTAACAACCATCCGTAACGAGATCTGGCGCCCTCTCCTGGAGTGTCTGAAGATAGCTACAGTGTACTTACATATAATAAATAAATAAATAAATAAATAAATCTTTAAAAAAAAAAAAAGAAAAAAAAATAAAAAATAAAAAAAAGATCACACTGGGAAAAACAAGTCCAAGAGCTTGTTGTACACATCAGACTAAAGGGTATCCTCTACCAAGAGGAAGGTATCTAATATGTGATGGCCACAGACTCAGCCCCCTGTCATCTGACTGCTGATGCTATGCATCCAGGGACAGACAGGCAGAGAACTCCTAACTGTCCCATGGGCTGTGGCTCAACTCCATTCTCTCTATTGTCGTGGCCTACTTGAATTTCTGTCTTGGCCTTCCATCTCTTTGTCATCTGGAACTACCGTTTGTCTGTCCATCTAGACCCAGTCTTGCCCATCACCTCTACAGCCTCTGTTGCCGGGCACCCTTTTCCTGCAGCTCATCTCTGCTTGCAGCAGGAGGGCTGAGTATCTGACCCTTGAAGGGTATCTGACCATAGAAGAGTATCTGATCCTTGAAGAGACTCTTTTTCAGCCTGGCAGCCTCCTACTTCTTCTCTGATAGGCCATTTTGGAACTCCTTGGATTCGGCTATGATCTCTTTCTCCTTTATAGTCACATCTGCCTATAACAACAGATAACACAGATACAGAATAGAGAGACAGATACAAAGATAAAGTAGAGGTACTGTCCTAGCTAGCTTTCACTTTCAACTTGAAAAAACCTCAAACCACGACAGAAGGGAATCTCAGTGGAGGGGCTGTCTGGATCAGGTTAGCTTGTAGGCATGTCCATAGGGGATGTTGTCTTGGTTGTTAATTGTTATAGGAGAGCACAGTCCACTGTGGGTGGCACAATTCCCTGGGCTGGTGATTCTGGGTTGTATAAAAAAATGCTAGTTGAGTATGAGCCTGAGGCTGAGCCCTCAAACAGTGTTCTTAAGGTTTTTGCCTTTAAGTTCTTACCTTGACTTCCTTCAGTAATGGACTATGACCTCGAAATGTAAGCAAAGAAAAACTCCTTTCCTTCCCTAAAAAGGTTTGTTGTTTGTTTGTTTAAAAATAGGATTCCGGGCTGGTGAGATGGCTCAGTGGGTAAGAGCACCCGACTGCTCTTCCGAAGGTCAAGAGTTCTAATCCCAGCAACCACATGGTGGCTCACAACCATCCGTAACGAGATCTGGCGCCCTCTTCTGGAGTGTCTGAAGACAGCTACAGTGTACTTACATATAATAAATAAATAAATCTTTAAAAAAAAATTAAAAAAAAAAAAGATAGGATTCCTAGCCGGGCAGTGGTGGCGCATGCCTTTAATCCCAGCACTTGAGAGGCAGAGGCAGGCGATTTTCTGAGTTCGAGGACAGCCTGGTCTACAGAGTGAGTTCTAGGACAGCCAGGGCTACACAGAGAGACCCTGTCTCGAAAAACCAAAAACCATTAAATTAATTAAATTAAATTAAAAGAAAGAAAAAAAAGATAGGATTCCTCTGTCTTAGCCCTGGCTATCATGGAACCTGCCTCTGCCTCCCAAGCACTGGGATTAAATGCCTGGCTTGGTCAGGTTTTTTTTTTTTTAAATGCTTTATTATTGCTGTTGTGTATAGATTGTTGTGTGCACTTGCCATGGTGCGTGCATGTAGAGGTCATAGCACAACTTTGTGGAATCTGTTCTCTCCCTCCTCCTCCACATTCCCATGGGTTCCTGGGATTCAAACTCAGGTTGTTAGGATTGTGCAGCAAGCACCTCTACCCGCTGAGCCACCCCTCCAGCCTGTTAGTCAAGAGTATTTTATTACCGTGTGATGCTTAACGTGTAAGCCGAGGGTTAATATTAGTAATTAAGATCGAAATCAAAGAACCTGTGTTTGCTTACTTGCACCAACCTGGCGAACTGCTGCCAACGAAACCTCTGTACCTCATAGATTTATCATCGTTAATACATTCTGACATCTTGGGAAGACTCGTGTGCTTGTCTGTGGTTCTGACATAGCCGGCCTAGGATAAGCTCCCTCCAGAGCAATGGTCCCAAACTCTGACTTCAGGTTCACACTCACACGTCTTGGGCCAGCTGCCCTTCTTCTAGTCTCTGTGGGGCATAGCACTTTGGCTTAGTCACCTTCTGCTACCACAAAATACCTGAGAAAACAAACGTAGGTCACGGGCAGTTCTAGCTTTAAATGGGTGAACATTTAGCATCTCTGTTTAGGATTCCTGGGGACAGGGCACAGTGTTTTTGAGGTGTTCCTGGATCCCCAACTGGATTTCACAATACTTTTTCTTCACTTATGGTCAGGATGCTGTGTGGGCCCTAGGGCCAACCTCGGGAGTCCAGCTATGATGTCAGGGGAACCTTGGATTGGGGAGGGGTCTCTTCTGTTACCCTGTCCCAGATACCTTCCATTTTTAGTAGACCCACGACGACTGGCCATCACTTCCTTGTGCCCAAAGATTAAGGCTAAACAGTCAAGACTATACTTAGTTTTCTTTCTGTGGCAGTTTCTGACTTTCTCAGCAGCCTTGGGAGCCAGTGTATTCCTTATCCAGAAGTCCTAATGTGCCCAGCTCCTGCATGGCTTCCCCAGCTGGGTGCATCAGCTGGCTTGTTGCAGCAAAGATGTCAGGCCTATCTGATTCCAGGGCTGGGTGGGGCCTGGGTATCTGCATTTCTAATGAGCTCCCAGGTGCTGCCCCTGGGGCTGTCCCAAAGCCTTGGGAGGCTCTGCCCTAGCAGTTTCCAGTCTTGGCACCAGGCAGAAGCACCTGCTGGCGCTTAGGAGAAGAATTGTTTGGGGCTGGAGTCTGAGTCAGGTGTGGCTGGCATGCCGGAGACTAGCCAGGCCCCATTATACCAGATGTCTGTGTTTCTGCTGTCTGGGACAGCCTTAGGACTGGAACCCTTAGGGCTCTGCAGAGACTGAGTTTTACTCTGGAAAGTCTTTCTAAAAATTGATTGATTAGGGCTGGTGAGATGGCTCAGTGGGTAAGAGCACCCGACTGCTCTTCTGAAGGTCTGGAGTTCAAATCCCAGCAACCACATGGTGGCTCACAACCATCCGTAATGAGATCTGGGTCCCTCTTCTGGAGCGTCTGAAGACAGCTACAGTGTACTTACATATAATAAATAAATGAATCTTTAAAAAAAATTGATTGATTAATTAAAAAGTGTATGTGAGTGTTTTTGTTTTCATATATGTATGTATGTGTGTCACATGCTTGTCTGATGCCCAGGGAGGTCAGACATGGATCGGATGCCCTGCGACTGGGGTTATAGATGGGTTCTGCACCATCATGTGGGTGCTGGGAACTGAACCAGGGTTCTTTGCAAGAACAGCACGTGTTCTTAACCACTGAGCCATCTCTGCAGCTCGGGGAAAGTTTTGTCACTTGTCATAATCTCTACAACTAAGATAGAGATGACCAAGCCAGCTCAGTCAGCCAACAGGGTCTCAAGGGAGGGAGTGAGGATTGTAAAGACAGAGACACTTAGACAACACAATAACACGACTCCAGCCGGAGCTGAGGCTGAGGCACCTTTAGTTTTTCCCAGTCTGCTTTTATATCAATCCTGGTATACTCAAAAAACATGGTCGGTTCTTAGATCAAAGACAAAGTAATCAAGCAAGGCGATAAACAAAGAGATCACTTCTGGTACTCATCATGCCAAGCAGTAAACAAAGCCCCGTCGTCAGTGTTTCTAATATTCTTCTCTGAGCCTACTTCCTTGTCCCAGCCCAGTGACAGATGCCAAATTCCAAACGCTCTCCATAGGTAGAGATAAGAGCTGAATGGTTGGAGGGACTGCTCAGTGGTTAAGAGCACTTGCCACTCTTCCAGAAGACCAGGGTTTGATTCCCAGCGAGCTCATGGCAGCTCACAGGTGTCTGTAATTCCATTGGGAGGTGGGGTGGGGAGTCGGAACAGGGGTGGGTATGGGTTGGAATCTGCCGCCCTCTTCTAGCCTCCTCAGATACTGCACACATGCAGTGCATATACATACAGACAAAACACACACACACACTTTTTTAAAAAAAAAAAAAGTCTTAATTAAAAAAAAAATTAGTCTCTGGCAGGTGAGATGGCTCAGTGGGTAAGAGCACTGACTACTCTTCCAAAGGTCCTGAGTTCAAATCCCAGCAATCACATGGTGGCTCACAACCACCCGTAATGAGATCTGATGCCCTCTTCTGGTGCATCTGAAGTCAGCTACAGTGTACTTATGTATAATAATGAATAAATCTTTGGGCCAGAGCGAGTGGGAGTTGACCGGAGCAAGCATGGCCAACCAGAGCAAGCAGGGGTCCTAAAATTCAATTTCCAACAACCACATGAAGGCTCACAACCATCTGTACAGCTACAGTGTACTCACATACATAAAAATAAATCTTTAAAAAAATTAGTCTCTCTCTCTGGGCTCCCTGTTAAGTAAGTGATTAGTGTTCGTATGTGCAGATGTGTGTGCATGTACATGTGCTAGCCAGATGTTTCTAGGCTCTGTCCACCTATTTTTTTTTTTTTGAGACAAATACCTGACTGTACCTCTTCTGAGCTTGGGAAATTGGGCAGTGTCTTCTCTGTGACATGGTTTATGTATCTAAGAATTTATGAATTCCACTTCCACACCCACAGCCATGCATTGAACCAATTCTGTATATAACATATTAAAATTTTGCTTCTGGGCTAAAGCTGCAACAACATTTTCTTGGCATTATTCCTTAAACACAGTGTAGTGACTACTCACCATGCTTTTATTGTACACGGTAGTTTAAGCAATCCACAGATGATTCAAAGAATACAGGGTGCTGGGGATACTGGGAATGGTGTCACATGCATATAATCACAATTCTTTTTTTTATTAGATATTTTCTTCATTTACATTTCAAATGCTATCCCCTTTGCTAGTTTCCTCTCTGAAAGTTCCCTATACCCTTCCCCCGCCCTTCTCCCCAACCCACCCACTCCCGCTTCCTGGCCCTGGCATTCCCCTATACTGGGGCATATAATCTTCACAAGACCAAGGGCCTCTCCTCCCATTGATGGCAGACTAGGCCATCCTCTGCTACATATGTAGCTAGAGACACAAGCTCTGGGGGGGGTACTGGTTAATTCATATTGTTGTTCCTTCTATAGGGCTGCAGACCCCTTTAGCTCCTTGGGTCCTTTCTCTAGCTCCTCCATTGGGGGCCCTTCCTTTATTCTTTAATGTGCATCGTGTGGTGTTTGATTCCTTTTTAACCCTCTCCTCCACCCAAATCCACACTGCAAGTTTTGACCCATGGGGCCCTGCCCTAGACTCTGTCCCTGGCCTTGGTCCTGCCTGCAGCGGGAGCACACAGGGGCTGCCTGCCTTCTACCTGCACATCTGTGTTTCTCCCTCTGCCTGGAAAAGGTGTCTGTTTAGTACCCAGTCCTCATGCGGGCTCCCTAGGGCGCAGCTCACAATACCTTGATCCAGCATACCTGGCTCCCACTGTTCACAAGTAAGATGCAGAGTCCCTTTCCTGACAAGGAGGCACATGCTCCCATCTTCCCTCGCCTGCACTCAGAGCCCTGGCTGTCCCCTGTGGACACAGTCTCGGGGAACTGGGCTCTGAACCTATGGTTACTGTGCTGACTCCTGGTATACGGTCAGAGCTAATGTCAAAGTCTGTTCCTTCAGCTACCCAGACAGCCCATACCCATATGCATGGGACTGGGAGGTTGGTATGTCTGGAGATACAATTCCACTGTCTTAAAGTGGAGATGAAGAACCGTGTCCGCTCAGGGAAAAGCAGAGCCCGCAGGCAGGAAACACCACATCTGTGTTTCTGTTCGCATACAACACCAGCTTTGGTCACGGCTCTGGGCTCCTAGGCCCCAGCCAGGTCCCCTTGTCATGGCTGCTGGTCCTCACAGCCTTGTCACCTCTCCCTCTATGATGTCTGACAGCCTGTGGCCTGTGAAGTCCCATACTGGTTTCTCCCAGGTTGATGACGTCATTGATAATGGGATGGGACGGCCCAACTCGTGTCTGTCACACCTCTGCTTTGGGAGCCCAGAATGCACCTGATTTCACAGGTGCAGAGCTGGAGGAAGCACACCACAAGTCTCTCACTCATCCGCTTCTCTGCCCTCCCCCCACTCCCCGCAGGGTTTTTAGATGAGGCTTTGAACTTTAGACTTGATGCTGGACCTTGGGGTTCGGGATGTGCTCTGCATCTGGGGCACGGATTTTCAGGGACTATTGTTATGGACTGAATGTTCCTGTGAACATAGTTGTAAACTAATCCTGAATATGGGTGAGACTTTTGGAGGCTACTAGCTAGTGAGGGCAGGGCCCCAGGAGTGTTGTTAGTGCCCTATTAGAGACCCCAGGGACTTTGCTCCTGTGCTCTCTGCTCTCTCTCCCATGGGGATGTCCAGAGAACACAACTCTCTGGAAATTGGCCAGACAAGTTTGAAGTGTCCTATGATAGAATAAGCCAGGCAACTCATGGGGCTACAGAGGTATTAAAGGATTCAGTCTCTGTGGATACAACCTGGTTCTTCTTGTCCTGTGGCTGTCCTGCTGTTTGGCCACACCCCTTGCCTTGTCCAGAAAGCTCAGCTCTTCCTTGCTGTTCTCCATGTGCAGCTCATGCCTGCATGGCCAGGGCGCTGTCTTGGAAAGGTGCCTCTAGACATCCTGTGGACTCTCCTGATGCAGGTGTAGGCTTGGGTGGTGCTCTTGGGGGAAGCAGGTGAGCAGGTGGAGCTGCTCTTACAGACTCAGGCTTGGTCTGAGGGAGACAGCACCTGCCTATGCTTGCTGTCTTGGTAATCTGTGCATTTCCACTGGGTCAAGGCAGGGACCATCTGTGAGATTCTCTGACCTCAGTGAGAGACTGGAACAAGAGACAGCAGGGGCTGGGACTAGTCAGTCTTGGTAAACTAGCATCTCTTAACCTGTGGGTTGTGACCCCTTCAGGGGTTAAATGACATTTTCACAGGGGTTGCCTAAGACCATCAGAAAAGAACAGACATTTACTGTTATCAATTCATAACAGTAGCAGAATTACAGTTATGAAGTAGCAACAAGGTCAGGTAGTCGTGGTTCCTTTAATTCCAGCACTTAGGAGGCAGAGGCAGGTGGATTTCTGAGTTCAAGGCCAGCCTGGTGTACAGAGTGAGTTCTAGGACAGCCAGGGCTACACAGAGAATCCTTGTCTCCAACATAAAGAACTGTATTAAAGGGCTGCAGTGTTAGAAAGGTTGAGAGCCACTGTGATAAGCTTACTCAGTCCCACTGTGCAGGCTCTGGGCCAGAGAAAATGCTGCTTGGTACTTGCATGCCTACACTGTCAGCTCTGTTGGTGGCTAGCAAGAGGCCAGGGGGCACAAGTGTCTACCCATATGCTATGCATAGAACCGCACCCGTGTTTTGTATAATGCGTGCGTATCTACACATTTTGGCTGCAGTGTGATGACATCATCACACTAAATGATGACCTCTGAGGAAGCTTGGGTTTGTTTCCATTTCCTTCTTAGTGTGAGAAGAAACACCAACAATAGGCCCATTACTGTAGAATAGGAAAAACAAGATTATATTTAAAAGCAAGTGTCTGTCTAAGTGATGTAATATATTTGCTGAGCATGACAGCTGGGGAATTGTCACAGACCACTGGGAAAGCTTCCTGGGTGACAGTGGGCCTCCAGTCCATCAGCAGGGATGAAATGCTACACTTGGTGGCCTGTTATCTACGCTTTAATGAATTGCAAGGATCACACAGGTGCTTGTTGCCAACCAGCAACATGGACACAAGTCATGGCAGCAGTTTTACAGCTCTACCTAAGAAAAGAATATTCACTGGAACCCCAGTGTGACCAGAGAGCATCATGAGTTTGTGGGTGATCAGCATTCCTAGGTGTGATGAGATGCGGTCAACTCAGGGTCCCCATTCTCACCGACCTGCCTCCCCACTTACCGCATGGCTGGTGATACCCACCTTTCTCAAGTTGCTGAGTTGATTCCTGATGTTGCATGTATAAGGCAGTTGCCACAACTGGCTCTCACCTGCCTACTGCTATCCTAAATATAGCTACTTTGTATCTCTTTGCTGTGGTCATGGTTTTAAACAGGTGGCACTATACATCCCTACATTCTTAAACTGAAGCTGTGAACCCATAGACCTGTGGATGTGACCACACTAGACGCATTTATAGGGATGATGGAGTTAACACTGGCTTATTGTCATAGCCCTGATCCACTGTGACTAGTGTATTAGATCTTTTGTCGTTGTTGCTGTTTTGTTTTGTTTTTAAATTGCTATAACAAAGGACTCGACACATGCAGCTTAAAAGGAAAGGTTTATCTTGGCTACAGTTTAGAATATACAGTCTGTGATGTCCGGAAGCTATGTCAGCAGGAACAAAGCACATGGTCATACATCTTGGCAGTCAGGAGCAGCAAGTGACAAATGCTGGGGTTCCTCTCATTCTCTCTCTCTCTCTCTCTCTCTCTCTCTCTCTCTCTCTCTCTCTCTCTCTCTCCCCCACCCTTCCTCTCTCGATCCTTCCTTCCCTCCCTCCCCCTTGGTTTTTCAAGACAGGGTTTCTCTATGTGGCCCTGGCTGTCTGAAACTCCCTCTGTACACTAGGCTGGCCTTGAACTCACAGAGATCCTCTTGCTTCTGTTTCTGCTTCTGGAGTTCTGGGATTAAAGGTAAGCACCAGTCGGGCAGTGGTGGCGCACACCTTTAATCTCAACACTTGGGAGGCAGAGGCAGGCAGATTTCTGAGTTTGAGGCCAGCCTGGTCTACAGAGTGAGTTCCAGGACAGCCAGGGCTACCCAGAGAAACCCTGTCTAAACAAACAAACAAACAAACAAACAAGCAGTACGCACCATAACTGCCTGGCCACTTTCTCCTTTTTTTATGCAGTACAGGACCCCAACCATGGAATAGGGCTTCCCACATTCAGAGTAGATCTCTTACCCTCCCAGATATGCCCAGAGGGTTGTCTGCCAGGGTGGGTGATCCATCAAGGTTACAATAAATGTTAACCATCACAGTAGACAAGTTTTTGTTGATGTTGTTTTAAAGAGTGGAGAAGCCATAAGGAAAGTAGCCTGTATTCACAAATAAGTCCTTCTTTCTATGTAGAAGAAAACAATGAGCAGTTGAAGGATGGATCCCTGGGTACCACAGAAATGTGTCCACCCTCCTTGGACCCTCAAGGAATCCCTTCCAAAGTACTACACACTCACCCTCTGCCCCGGGGCACTGGCTGCCAGGGACACATACACCCAGAGTCCTGAGAAAGCCGATGTGAAAACCTTGTCAGGCAATACCCAGCAGGGAGGGCCCCAGTGCTCAGTTCCAGTGGAGGTGGAGGTCAGCTGCAGCCCCTGCCTGCTCTTGGCTAAGTCTTTCTGGAAGCTTCCAACAAGTGGTTCCAACTCTCTATTCTTCCCTGTGGTAGCCAAGACAACCTCTCTCTTCCATCCTCTTCCGGTGCAGATGTCTGGTCGCTCAGCCTGATCTCAGCGGACCCCAAGCCAAGGTGGGGATGCTCAGACCTGGCAGGAACCTCCCCCAGTCCGGGCATCTCCTCCTCCCTGCAGACCCGCTGACAGTTAGAGCAGGGGCGCATGGACTTGCAGGATGGGTCTGGCAGGAGCGCTCCCCGGCCCCAGGCCTCTCTTCGCCGGGGTGACTCAAGCAACCGTAGCCCTTTGTTGGGGTGCAGGCCGGGGCCGCCGCCCGCGGTGCCGCTAATTACAGCCCGCCCGAGCCTTTGAAGTGCTGTGCCCGCGCCCTAATTGCGCTTCCCGCCAGCTGCGCCTCCCTCCTCGGTCGCCTGCCGGGGAAAGCACCGCGAGCCGCCAGGCGCTTTTATGGGGCTCACGGTAATGCGGGTTAATCTGCAAAGAATTTTAAGAACATGCTTCATGCAGCGGGCTTTGCTGGAGGGGACTCAGGGGCCTCGCAAGCCGGAAATGAACATGGGACCCCGGGCAGGGTGGCCTCTGGCATTGCTCCTGTGTTGCCATCTGTCCTCCCTACTGCAGATGTGTGGACCCGGGGGACTCTGCTTTCCCAGCCCCTAAAGTGGCAACTTCAGAGTCAGTTAAGTAGTTAAGCTCCTACAGATGTGTCACCTTTCAGGGACACAAGATTTGAGTCTAAGAGATTTGAGTCTAAGAGCTAGGCTAAAGCCAGTGACTGAGTGCATCCGGAACTGGAGGTGCTCTTACTGGGCTACCTTTGGATGGTGTCCCAGAAAACAGGGTCCCAACCTTTGAGCCGTGGTGACTTCAGCAGGCAGCCAATTTCTAGAAATTACCACCGGAGTTGGGGTAGGGGCATTTCTCCTGGCAAGACAGAGGGAGGGACCTTCCCTCAGATCACAGCACATCTGCTTCCCATAGTATTCCCCCACCTTGGGAGCAGTCCACTGACCACAGGAAACTCCTGACTGCTCCTTAAGTTGCTAGCGTGACTTTCCCCGAGCCTTGGGAAGGGTTGCCTGGATAGGCTGTCCATGCGGAAGAGCCTCACAGACATCGACGAGGTGCGATAGAGCTAAATGGGGCAACAGAAGTAAGTGCCTAGCACTCCTCACTCCTACCTGGAGACCAGAAGGACCCCCACCAGGCCTTGCCTACTGTCGCCATCTCAGAGAGACTCCAGAATTGGTGCTCTCCTTTTAAGATACAGAGTCGGAGTTTAAGAGTTTTATAGGCTGGGGAGATGGCTTAGCAGTTAAGAGCACCGACTGCTCTCCCAGAGGTCCTGAGTCCAATTCCCAGCAACCACATGGTGGCTCACAACCATCTATAATGGGTTCCAATGCCCTCTTCTGGGGTGTCTGAAAGAGAGTGACAGTGTATTCACATAAAATAAATAAATCTTAAAAAAAAGAAGAAGAAAAGAAAGAAAGAAAGAAAGAAAGAAAGAAAGAAGGAAAGAAAGAAAGAGAAAAAGAAAAGAAAGAATTTTAGGTAGATTTAAGTGTGATGGGATGGGTACATGAATAGACACCCTGAATCTCATACATGCTTTCTAGAACTTACTCAGAAAACAGTTCTAGGCTTCAACTAACCACACTGGGAGAGTTCTTCCCCTAGTACCACAGTGAAGCTCCAGCTCAGAAGAAAATGAGGGGGTCTGCTTGGCCTCCTCTCCCAGGGCCACACCCCTCTCTGAGTCCTTTGAAGGTGTGCCTTAAACTAGAGCTAAGGATACCCTTTCCCACACGCTATGATCACCAGGGCTCTGGAGACAAGCAGAGCTGACAGGTGTGTGTGTCTGTGTGCAGATGCAGACACATACACACATATGGACAGACGGTTGCTTCTCTAGACAGGAGAGGTGTTTATTTTAAGAACTGACTTGTGTGACTGATGGTGGGGGGTGGGGTGGCAAGTCCTGACTGCTGCTGGGGGTGGGGTGGGGTGTTGGGAGATTGGGGGGGGGTTAGAGAAGTGGGGGAAGGGAAGAGTTGGTGGTACAGCTAGAGTCTGGAGGCCGGCTTCTGGAAGAAGTACCTCTTCTTGGGGAGCTCAAATATTGCCTTGTGATCTTTAGTGGATTGGATGAGGTCCCCCCACATAGCTAACAAATCCCTTCACTGTAGTATTTGGGCAGTCTGGACCAAGTATCTGAGGGCTATGACAACACCACCCAATGCAAAATTCACCATCATATTAGCAAACTTCAGAACACATCCTCGTTCTTGATCTACAAGCCTCTTCCTATGGATGTTTCTCTGGGGTTTGTAGTACAGGGTCTCGAATCCTGGAAGCTTGGATGTCATTTCCAAGAGTATGTATCTCAATGGGCAGTGGTGGTGCATGCCTTTAATCCCAGGATGTGGTAGGCAGAGGCAGGTGGATTTCTGAGTTCGAGGCCAGCCTGGTCTACACAGTGAGTTCCAGGACAGCCAGGGCTATACAGAGAAACCCTGTCTCGAAAAACCAAAACCAAAACCAAAACCAAACCAACCAAACAAACAAACAAACAAAAGAGTATGGAGAGCTCCCCTTGCCTTCCAATGGTGTTGGGACGATATTGCATGGTACCTCCCCTTCTGATCCAGTGATTAAGAGGCATGGGGTGAAGATGAATTTAGGGTAGGAAGTTGGGGGTGCATTTTTGTATTCGGTGAGCATGACAGTCTCATTTGGCACGTGGTTCACTGTTAAACCTCCAGGGCCTCACAATGGGTGGGTGTATGCACCATGTTGGACTATTTCAGGGTGATGTCAGTGTCTCCCAACTTCCTAAACCACAACCCTTGTATTGGCCTTTTCCCCCCATTTAAAAATGTCGACTTTAATAAGTGTACAGGTCAGCTTGTGGGGAAGCTGACCAAGATACATAAAATAGGAGAAACAAGTGACCACCTGGGGTTTCTACGCTTGGTTCTGCTCACAGAATATTTATAAGGTTGTTTAATATATATGATTTCTCACTTTGGAAGTCCTTTATTGTAAAGATAATCTTTCTGTCTGATGACAAACAGCAGCCAGGATGCTCACTCTAGACTTCCACGCTGGGTCAATTCTATTTCCTCTTGAGACATCAGTTCCCTTCTTTATTTCCAAGGTAATGTTTGTATTATATCTGCAGCGTCTGGTGGCCCCTGATGCATCAGGAAATCTCGGGACATGCTTCCTTTTGAATGCTGTGAAATTACAGAGGAGAGGAGGGTGTCGCAGTAGACCCCAAAGCCTCTCTCTCTCTCTCCTTTTCTCAGATTTATTTATTTAGTATACAGTATTCATTATGCCTGTACATCAGAACAGGGCACCAGATCTCATTACAGGTGGTTACGAGCCACTGTGTGGTTACTGGGAATTGAACTCAGGACCTCTGGAAGAGCAACCAGTGCTTTTAACCTCTGAGCCATCTCTCCAGCCTAGGATTGTCTCTTCTGTTAAGGAACCTTACTGAGGGAGCAGGTGACTTAACTACATGCATGGCCCTGCTCGCAGAAGCCATCTTTCCCGTGTATGGGCTTCCGAGGTACTGCTGTGAGGTGGGAATCTGCATGTTGGTGTCTGGTATATGAAGCACAGACAGGCAACAGGAACACCGGATGCTTTGGGAGGGGAAGAGGCCTAGGCAGAGCTGATTGGCTAGGGGGTGGGGGTGGGGCGCTTCATTGAGAAAGAGGACTGGGAGAGCAATGAATTCCACGGAAAGAGGGATTTGCAGTTATATAACGATCAAAAATGCATACGCACCTAACAGCATGTCATGAAAACACCTAACGGTCAGAGTTCTGAGGAGAAATGAAACGGAAGTCAGTGCTCAGCACAGAGCAGTAGTATAGACTGCTGTGTAGGTAGTGCTGGTAAAAGGGCGTGCTCTGTGGAGGAGGAAAAAAAGCAAGACTGAGCTCATACACTCAAAATATGCATACGTGTCCTAATCCTATGCATACGTGTACTAATCCAAACCCAGAAAGGAAAAGCCGTGTAACGGCAAAGGGTCAGGTCTAGTGAGAAAATGTAAGCGTTCTGTAAAACCTCATCGGTATAAGAAATTTTGATATACATTTAGGGAGAAACTTGGGTATTAAAAAACACAATACACTAGATGATGTTGTGACAAACTGTAAGTAACACGACCAGAAAACAAGAATATGAAATGTTAAATATGTGCAAGAATATAATTTCATGTGCAAAGCACATATGTGTACACAGACATACACACAAACACATACACACCATACCTGCCACACATACATACAGACTATACACATACATATACACATGCTGTGTTTATACACATATACACACACATACATGCACACACACAGATGCCACATATACACAAATAAATTATGTTTACAACAATGATAACATTATCCCTGAATGACTTCACATATTGGCAAACCAGCTGGCCATATGCTCCTAAGATCCTCCTGTCTCCATGTCCCCAGGGCTGGGACCTCAGGCATGCAGACACACGTCGATACTAAGGATCTAAATGCAGAGCCTTATGCTTACACAGCAAGATATTTATCTGCTGGGCCATCTCCCCAGCCCGATTCCTGTAATACTTTCCTTACTACTTAATGTTGGTTTGGAAGTTTTAAATAGGATTTAAAAAAATTTTTTTTTATTTTGTGACCCAGTCTGGCCATGCTGCGCTTAAACTCCTGGGTTCAAGCCATCCTCCTGCCTCAGTTTCCCAAGTAGCTGTACTATAGGTGTGTGCTATTACACCCAGTTATGGGGACAATGGTTTTTAAAGTTCAAATGAAGAAGAATATAGGTGAGAGCTGCCAATACTTGTTTTTATTTTTGAGAGAGTCTCACTCTATTTGAGGCTAGCAACTCATTCTGTAGTACATGCTGGCCTTAAACTTAGAATTCTCCTGTCTTAGCTTTCTGCATGCTGGGATTGCAGACATGCACCATCACACTGGACTGCAAACACATTTTTGTGTAAGTGTATGTGCATACACACACACACACACACATGTGTGTGTGTCCATGTGAAGGACAACTTTGGCTGTTCTTCCTTGGGCACTATTTACTTTCTGCCACCTTGAAACTGGGTCTTTAACTGGTCTGGAACTTGGAAGTAAGCAAGGCTGCCTGGCCAGCGAGGTCCAGAGATCTGTCTGCTTACCTCTGCCTCCCCAGGGCTGATTACAGTACCCAGGCTACTCTACCCAGCCTTTTTCATCTGGGCTCTGGGGATTGACTCCAGTCTTTATGTTTGTAAGGTAGGCACTTTGTGGATTGAGCTGTCTCCTCAGCTCCTGTAGGTACAATTTTTGAAAAGGAGAGCTAGTGCACATATGTATTTATCAAGCGGTGCTAACATGATGCTGGCAGAGGAAACAGGCATCACAGAAGAGGCGATGTAAAGCCTCAGGACGGTAACAGCAGAGGCGACGACGTGTGGGTAGAGATTGGGAGCGGTAACAGATGAGCCACACATTGGGCTCCTTGCTGCAGGGGAAGACTGAGCTGAGCAGACATGCATGGCAACTGTGAAGGTTGCATCTCAAGACCTGTTACATCTTAAAGAAAAGGATGCTGAATAGTGGAAAGGCTGGGTTTGCTTTTCCTGAAGAGGCCAGATCTCTCTGACACAGATAGACTGTGTCACAGGGAGAGGGAGAAAGGCAGAGAGAGGCTCTGTGTTCCAACCAATATCCCTATCCTCCCTTCCTCAATCCCTTTCTCCCTCCTTCTCCTTCTCTCCCTCCTTCTTTTTCTCTCTTCCTCCTTTCTTTCCTTTCTTTTTTTTTTTAAAGATTTATTTATTTATTACATATAATGTACACTGTAGCTGTCTTCAGACACACCAGAAGAGGGAGTCAGATCTTGTTACAGATGGTTGTGAGCCACCATGTGGTTGCTGGGATTTGAACTAAGGACCTTTGGAAGAGCAGTCAGGTGCTCTTACCTGCTGAGCCATCTCACCAGCCCCCTTTCTTTCCTTTCAACCTGACCATCAAAGTCCCCAATAGCCCGGACTAGCTTTAAACATGTTGTGTAGCTAGCTGATGAAGACCTTGAACTTCTGATCCTCCACTTCCCTGAGTCCCTAGATTACAGCAGTGCTCCACAACATCTGGATTGCAGGAGTGCTCCACTACATCTGGATTACAGGAGTGCTCCACTACATCTGCTTTATGGGGTGCTGGTGATTGAAGTAGGGGGGCTAGGCTCAATCAATTGAGCTATATCTTCACCTCTTGGGAGGTTTTCTTTTCCACCAGACTGGGCTGGGCTATTCCTGCCTGTGAGATCTTTTAACAGGAGCTCAGGTGTGGGTAAACTGTGTGAGGTTCAGGCCGATCACAGACATCTCTGATATATGCCTCCCCCACCCCCTTATGTTGCTCTTGGCCAGTGTCTGTGAATCTTTCCTTCATGTAATGCAGGAGAAGCAATTTCTATTGCAAAATCAACCTGAAAAAAAAAAACCACATTGGGGAAGAAACACGAGTGTTTTTCCTTCTACCAGTGTCTCTGACTGCACACAGAAGCTTGGGTTCTGTCACGGAGGAGGGCTTAGCAGCTGGCATGCCTGAGACCTGCTGCTTAATCCAGGTCACATCTGTGGTCACGCAATTTCCAGATGTGGAGTTACAGAGATTCCTGTGGTGTGTTGGAGTCTCACTGTCAAGCTCCCACTCTGAGGTCGCCACTGTGGGGGTTTCGCATGATAGCTTCAATAACGAACTCTTGCCTGCTGCTCACAACAGAGCAAATGTAACAAGGAGGGATTTTCCCAAGGGAGCATAATTTTCATTCCTTAAATCAGGCTGTTCCAAAAAAAAAAAAATCCTGATACTGTCTCATTTAACGAAAGGAGTCAGGGGGTAGCTGGCTGCACGGAGCTCACCAGCCCTGCAACCCTGTGACCCTGCACAGGTGCTAGCTGCCCAGCCTGCAGAAGTCACCTCAAACCCCACCCAGGGTGTGCCTCTGGTGGCTACCACCACTACCTGCAGCTGGGCTGGGAGGGGTCCTGCTGTAGAACAAAGTGTTCCTCAGCTGGGAAAGAGACTGCACGACAGTGCCTTCCCGCCCCTCAGACCAGGTCTCCCCCTCCCCCCTCCGACCAGGCTGCTCTCCTCCCCCTCCCAGACCTCCCTCCCCTTTCCCCTCCTCCCACAGATGAGGCTGTTCCCCTCCCCCTCCCCTTCCCCTTCCCCCCTCAGACCAGACTGCTCCCCCCACCCACTCTGCCCCCCACCCCCAGACTAGGCTGCTCTCCCCCCCCCAGGCTGCTCCCCTCCCCCCTCTCCCCCTCAGATCAGGCTGCTGCTCCCCTGGGGAACCACACATCTTTCCTTTGATGGTTAGGGTCACGGTGACGTGGGCTCCATATAAGCTAATAGCAGCTCGGATCTATGAGGGTAGGAACCTCAGAAAACCCCACCACTACTCTATAGGTCCCACCAGGAAGGAGCGGCATTGAGCCCAGGAGTGAAGAAACTTACCCCAAGAGCTCCCCTGGGCCAGGTAGAGGGTAGCCATGTATAACAAGTGCCTCTTCAAGGATTTCTTTATAGCTATCTTAGTCACCACAAGCCCACAAGCCTCCTCACCAGGACATAAATGGCAGATCAGGGTTTCCAAGGAGAAGGGAAGGCTTGAATACATGTCCCCTACACAGAGACCCTCCAGCACTCTGCAGATCATCCATCCCTTCTTCCTCTTCCATCCCTGTACTACCCTCCCACCTCTCTCTTTTCCCCTCCCATCCCCCACCCCATCTCGTCCCTCCAGGTCTATCTGTTCTTGTCTGTTCCCTCTCTTATGGTCTCTTGCCTCTCTGTCTCTCTCTAATCACAGGGTCTTGAGCTCACAAACACCCACTGAGTCAAACATTGCCAGGCCCCTGAGCTGGGCCTTTCCCCCTAACTCTTTTCTCTTCTCCATCCATCTTTGTCCTCTCTCCTTCTCTGTTTTGCGGTACCCACCCTCTTGCCACCCCCACCCTCCCCATACATACAAAATGGTCTGCCATTTGCAAACAAACACCCACAGTGTCAGGCTCTGCCTAAGTTCTGAGCTGGGACATTCGGGCGGGGGGGCTGTGTGTCTCAGGGGCTTGTGAAAGGGGGTCCTGTTGAGTCGGAAGCATCCCTCAGGGAATTGAGCACACGGGCAATGCACTCTCTGCGCGGCCACTCTTAAACCCTTTCCTCTGGAACAGCTTTAAGGATGGCTCCCCCCACAGGGGAATTCCTGAAGCCAACAGTTGACAAACCCACACACCCTCCGAGGGCTGGGCACCAGATAAAAAGCCCTCCTCAAAGCCAGCCCTCCTGGGGACGGTGTGGGACCCGGCAGGGCAGGAGACCTTCCTCTGTCACCACCTCCTCTAAGACTGATCCTTATCTCAGCACAGAACAGAGGATCTGACCTGCTGGACCTAAGGCTGACCCCTTGCTGCGTGGTGGAACCTCGGGGAACACTCGCCCCAGCTGAGAACAAGAGCCCTGTCTGGGAATCCCCAAGAGAGGAGAGCGGGAGGTGGACCGACAGAGCACCTGTCCCTATCGGTAGCTGCAGGTCTGCCAAGGTCACCTGCACCGAGTCCTGCACAGCAGCACGCCGCCGTCGTCATCTGCACCCAGGAAAAACTGGTTTTCTAAGTTTTTCTGGTTTGTTCTCAGTGCTCCGCTGAAGGATCTATTTCTGTCTCTCCTTCAGGAGGGTGAGCTTTGCCAATGACTAATCCCAGTCCTGAAGATTGATACCATTGTCACCTGCGCGCGGGACCCAAGCCCAGCAGGGAAGCAGAGAGATAAGCCCTTGCCTGCAGCTGACGCTTCAGTCTGCCAGGGCCACCCGCCTTTTGCTACTGCAGAACAGCTAGGGGCTGTCATTACTGCCAGGACCACCTCTGTCCTCTTGCAGATACAAACATGGGCTCATCACAGTGACCACCTGGGGTCCAGACTGCCCCTCGCAGGGAATTAAGAGTGGCTGCCTCTCTGCAGGCGTGTGGAACCCCTGGATGGATCTTGGGACCCGAGCCCCTCATGTCTGCGCTGCTGATGTTGTGTGCGGTGCTCTTGTTTCTGGGTACCCCCAGCTGTGGTGCCCGGCCCTGGGAGCCCTGCACAGGTAAGGTGACCACATGGGGACATGGGTAGGGCATCTTGTGTGGAGTTGGAGAAAAGTGGGGTTTGACATGCCACCTCCTGACACCAGGTCACTTGAGTGTGGTAAGATGCTGTCCTCCTAGAGACCTGGACAGTTATGGGGGACAGGGGAGATACAATAGAGGGGCAGCACAGGCAGTCACAATAAAAGGTTTCTCTAAGCTCCTAGAGGTGGGAGGGGTTTCAAGTTTCAAAGCGCTAACAGCAGCCATCGAGGCTTCGCAAGTACTTACCTGCTAGACTGCCGGGGAAGGCCAGGCACCTGCTTCAGGAATGAAGTCCCCGGCCCTCGGGCTCCTGGCATCGGGATGAGCTATCCAACCTGCACTTAGCAAAGCTCTGGGCCGCCACGGGCCTGGCTCTGTCCCCAGTTGAAGGAGAAAACACAGGCCCAGCCCCAAACACACCCACAACCCACACCTGGGTTTAGCCTGGAGCTCCTCGAGGTGGGCCAACTACAGGCCTCCTTCTCTTCTTAGGCCACTGGGAACACCAGTGACATCCTGCCCTAGGGTTCCCAGCAAGAGATTCTAACGATCAAGTCACAATTAATGGGATAAAGACACAGGGCAGTTGGATCTGGTAGCTGGACCTGCAAGTTGGTGGTGGGGATCCCAGGGACAGAGGTACTGGTGTGACAGGTGGCTGTGTTCTCAGTGCACACCTTCTGCTGGGTTGTCAGGAGGAGTGAGGCTCCTTCCCGTACTGGGCTGTTGCTCTCTGTGACACGGCAAGGGGTGACCCTGCGCTGCTGCATGCAGTTTATAACCTAACTACCTAGAAGTGACTGGCTGTAAGTTCCAGCAACCAGTACACCGAGGGCTGTGGGTGAGAAGGCCCTGGGGCCGATACAGTGCCACCTGTGGGGATCTGAGGCAGAAGAGAAGCCCCTGCCCCTCTTCCCGTGTTCTCCAGCCACACCTGCAGTGACAGCTTTGAAGGTGGAGCTTCTAAGTCTGTTGTCACCACACAAATCCCTTGGCTGCAAGTGATGGCATCTGTGTGCTCCCCCCCTCCCCAGGCAGGGCCACCTTGCATTGTGAGGTGAGCTTGTAAATGAACCCCTGAAGGACCCCGTGCAGGCCTGGCTGGGAGTCGTGAGGACGGCCATGCTTCAGGGCCTGGGATGAATCATGAACGTGTGCTTTCCTGTTCCAGGAGCCCGGGGAACACAGCCGACCTGAAGAGTGATAATAAAGGTTATTTATAAAGCCCGCCCCCTCTCCCCTGAAGGTGCGTTTCGAATAGTTAAAAGGTGACCTAGTTATGAATATGGTGAACCAGGGAGGAAACATAAAAGTCAGGCTGACATTATAGAGCTATATGATAAGAGGCTTGGGAGGCCAGTGAGGGTTGGCCCAGTTTTAAGTCCCTCTGGTTCTACTCTGGGTTGAGCATTGACCAGCCCTGAACTTTGATGCGGGACACAGGTGTGCCCTCCGTTCTGCCTTCCCCTGGTCCGGGCTGTCCTGCCCAGCAGATGGGAAGACGGAAGATCTGGACTGCCTGGACTCATATCTGTGGCCACGGGGCCAGCTGGGACTGGTGGTCCATGTGCAGGTCACAGCAGGCGGGAAACCGGAGGGAAGGAAGCTTCCTTCCCGCATGAGCATTCACACCTGTTACAGTTGGCTTTAGACAAGGAGGAGTCCTTGTCAGGTGTTTCCTGGCGCTTCACTTGCAAATGAGGTGACAAGATGGGGGGCTGGTAGGCAATATCTCCAGTCACTATCCACATACCTGTCCCTGTGGGGGTCTAGTAGTCTGTGTTCTGGGGACTTTCTGAGAAGGGCCCATGGCTTCATTTTCTAGCAGGTGGCTAGCAGCATGGAGTTCAGGGTGCCCCGGTCACTGGTCTCAGATACTGTATAGTCTGTGGTAGGGGTTCTGTCATAGACGGGGCATTGCAGATACCAGGTGATTGAACTCCCAGTCCTGTTATGGTTCCTAGATGGAACTGACTTCTCTGCCCTCTCTTTAATAGAAGGGTCCTCAGGAGAGTCGGAGGCAGAGGCAGGGTACCACCTGTCTTCAAGCGTTATAGAAGGCAAGAGGGCTTGGTGTGTAGCCAGGGGCAGAGTTCCCAGGGGGCCCTCTCCCCACTGGGCCTGGTCCAAGCCTGTTGAGGGTTAGAGATCCCTGGGGCCTCCTAGGCTGTTAGGTTTCTCAGCTTCTTGGGTTTACAGCCTGCTTGCCCTCACCCTTGCATGGGCAGAATAGGGCTCAGCTCGGAGCTCAGAGGACCCTGGTGTGAGGGTGGAGAAGGACAGCAGTCTAGAATGTGGCTGTGGTCCAGAGGGCATGTCATGCTTGGGGCTCTGAAGATGCGGGACATCCAAATTGACCTGGGAGGGAGGGAGGGAGAGAGAGAGAGAGAGAGAGAGAGAGAGAGAGAGAGAGAGAGAGAGAGAGAGAGAGAGAGAGCAGGTTCAGCCCCAGACCTCAGAGGGTGGATTAAGAAGCCCCTGCCTTTTGGCTTCTTGCTCCTTGATACTCTCTCCCCACCACCAGGCTGTATTCTTCATGAGGTCACAGATCTACAGGTTGGGACATCAGAACAAAGCAGTACAGAGGCCTGTTCAGGAGGCACTGTGCTTTGTATGTGTCAACCCCCTGCTGGCCCTCTCGTACTGTCCCTGAACAATCCCAATCAACCAGAGACAGCAAGACTTGAGGAGGCGGGGCTCTCTTGCCAGGGACTAATCCAGCTGCCAGTTACAAGCCACAGTCCCCTGGGGAAGCTGCAGGTGGGGGGCTGAGGCAGGAAGAGGAAGATGCTCAAAGGTCAGGAAGAGAGGTTTATTAATTGCAGGGTCAGATGTGCATTGGGGAAAGCAGAGGTGTTCTGGGAAAGTGGGAGCTAGCAGGCATTACAGGAAGCTGCAGGTGGGGGTGGGGGTGGGCACCAGATGTTGGGGTGTGACACTGGGGAGCTGTCATGCTATGCTGGTGCCAAAACGGATACATCCCTTGCAGGTCATTGTGAGGCAAGGAAAGAGCTGAGCTTCCGGACCCTAGCAGGATAAGCCCATCAGCAGCTGGACTTCTGTCCACAGCAGGCCTGTCTGGAGCAGGCAGGGCGGCATAGCAGGGACACAGAGGAGGTTGGGCGGCAGCAGCTGGGCTGGCAGGAGGAGGTACAGCAGGAGGAGGTGGGCACACAGCAGGCAGGTCTGCACACAGGGCGACACAGCAGGGACAGGCTGGAGCAGGGCTTGCAGCAGACAGGAGCACAGCAGGAGGGCTGGCAGCAGGAGGAGGAGCCAGAGCAGATGGGTGTGCAGCAGACAGGCTTGCAGCAGACAGGCACACAGCAGGGGGATTGACAGCATGAGGACTGGCAGCTAGACTGCTGGCAGCATGGTCCAGAGCAGATGGGTGTGCAGCAGACAGGCTTGCAGCAAAGGGTCACACAGCAGGGCTGCTGGCAGGGGGAGCATGTGCAGCAAGCTGGCTGGCAGCTAGACTGCTGGCAGCATGAGGGTGTGCAGCAGGAAGATTGGCAGCAGGGGCTGGACACACAGCTCACTGGGGTGCAGATGAGGGTCAGGCAGGGGGCTGGGGCACAGCAGCTGGGGGCACAGCAGCTGGACTGGCAGCAGCTTGGCTGGCAGCAGCTGGGGACACAGCAGCTGGGCTCACAGCAGCTCTCTGGGCAGTCATCCACCTGCCAGGAGTCAGTACAAGAATCACAGGAACCAGGCAGGCAGACCCGGCTGTTGTAGCTCAGGTCACTGGAGCAGACAGACATGGTGGAGGTGGCCATGGCGGGCAGGTGTGGTAGGAGTTATGAATGTGTGAGTCTGTGTGAGTGTGAGGGGTTGGCTCTCGGCTTTTATACTTTGCATACAGTGTGTTGTTGGCATAGGCAGCTTTTCACAGCAGCTCTTTCCTTGTTAGTGTTTGGGTCTGGTTCCTGGAGAGTGCAGGAAGATGCTACCCTGCTTGTAAATGTCCTGGCTGGGTGTTGTGTTGAGCCAGGGACCTTGGCTAGCTCTCCTAATGGAGAGGGGATCCCGGTGGATGACAGTGCTGGCCAGGGGTGGATCTGGGCTCCCTTGGCAGGGTAATTGGATCTGTGCTTCTGGGATGTCCAATCATTTCTGAGTGCTCTGAGTTGGCCTTGTCTGCCCCTTTCTCTTTTAAGTTTGCCATCAAGTCCTTGGAGAGGGCAGAGCTGATTCCAGTGACCGTGGGGAGCTCCCCTTCTCTCAGTTTGGCCTGGTTAGAGATACTCAGGCTGGAGACTCAGTGGCGAATGGCTGGCTGTTCCTCTGCTCACTGCTACCCCTGCTTTGGGTGATGAAGGGCGAAGAAAGGTGGGGTCAGGCCCATACCTAAGAAGCAGCTGTTTCATTGAGGGATGCCCCGTCTGACATTGCTGTCACCATGCTTGGCTCTAGGTTTGAGGAGTTATAAATGTGTGAGTCTGTGTGAGTGTGAGGGGTTGGCTCTCGGCTTTTATACTTTGCATACAGTGTGTTGTTGGCATAGGCAGCTCTGCTGAAGTTTGACACGGTACAAAGCTGAGGCTGGAGGTCAGTGTGCCAAGCTGCCTTTGAACTTGTGGAACCCACATGCTTCTCCTCATCCTTGAGGACTCCTTGTAACCACTGCATGGTCCCTCAGTGTTGGCTTCAGAGCTCTATCCCAGGGCACCCGTGAGGAGCTATGGGCGGAGCCCACCTTATTGGCCATGGTCATTTGTTCAGGGATTCTCTAAAGGACCTTCTCCACAGAGGTGTTGGAACCCTAGACAGGTCTTGCAGTAGGGAATGCTAGTCACCGGGGACCGTGGGACCTGCCATGCATTGTCCATGGGGGGATGTTGAGGGAACCAGCCAAAGCCAGATTAGAATGTGCAGACCCTGGGCTGACAGTTCCAATTGTGGTGTTTTGTATGAGGCGCGCATGTGTGTGGGTGACTTCATGTGAGTTGTGGGCCTGCCAGAGTTCTGTCATTATACACATGTGTGTAGGATCCCGTCCTCGTGTCTGCTGTGTTTTCAATATGAAGTGTCCCTCCAGAGGAGTGTGATCCCCAGTTGATGGTGCTGTGAAGGACGTCTGCTGTGGGACCCAAGGCAGCCACTGAAGAGAGGGTATTTTCCCGTCGGTCTCTTTCTTTCCATCTTAGCCCTCCCCGTTCCTGGCCACCGAGAGTGGAGAAGCCTGTCACCACTGCCTGCTTTTCATGTCAGGCCCAGAAACAGAGCTGGCCTGAGACTGAATTTAAGGACTTGTGATGCCTCTGAGACCATGGGGCCAGCTCAGTCACCAGCCTCCATCTTAGAGACCCCTAGCTGAGTAACGCCTGAATCTCTACACCAGCACAGAAAAGCACTTCAGGAGGAGCCAGAGGGAAGTTCAATGTTTATGGATTATTCAGACATTTGGGCATTGGGAGTAGTGGTCCCAGAGAGTCTCCTCAGCTGTCTACATAATGGCTGTATGTATGATCCTGTGGCTTTCTTTGTGTGTCTGTGTGTGTGTCCGTGTGTGTGTGCACAGATGTGCGCATGCATGCCTCTCTTCAAACCCCAGTCCTGAAACTTTCCCTGTTGTGTACAGGGTTTAAAGACAGAGCAAAGCATAGCATTTAAGCAAATGTTAAAAATTAAGTAAAATTCACAAGGTAGTTTATTTTTTCTTCTCTTCCGTTTGTTAATGAAATTTTGGAGTAATTCTTGGGGTGCACTGCTTAGATTTAGGGACAAGCAAGCAAGCTAACCTAGTGAAACTGGAGGTCACATGTATCCTGACCCGTAGTGAACACAGCTCATTTCTTGTTTATAACATCTATGTCCCAGCCATCTGTAGAGAAACACACATTAACTCTAGGCAATTAGGATTTATTAGTTGTTTTGAAGTTTTACGCATGATGTGTGCATGCATGTCTGTATGTGTATGTATGTGTGTTTGTGGGTGCCTTAGTATGTGTGTGTGTATATGTATATATGTGTGTGTATGCTCATATGTATATGTGTATGTATGTGTGCTTGTGTGTGTTTGTGTGTGTGTACATGTGTGTATATGTGTGTGTGTATGTATGTGTGCTTGTGTGTGTTTGTGTGTGTACATGTGTGTATATGTGTGTATTGTGTGTGTGTATGTGTATGTGTGTATGTATGTGTGCTTGTGTGTATTTGTGTGTGTGTACATGTGTGTATATGTGTGTATTGTGTGTGTGTATGTGTGTATGTATGTGTGCTTGGGTGTGTATGTGTGTGTGTGTTTCATTACCAGGGTCTCTCACCAGCCTGGAGCTTGCTAAGTGGGCAAGGTTGGCTGCTCAGCCAGCTCCAGGGATTCTTCTGTTTCCAACTCTCCTGGGCCTGGGATTTTTATATGGGTTCTGGGATTCAAACTCATGCTCACAAGGGAAGCAGTTGGCCAATGAGCGCTCTTTCCCAGGCCATTCTGAAGTTTCTTGAAGGAAAGAGAAATAGATCTCTGGTCTGGGTGAGGACTTCTTTCCCACATCAGGCCCACAAGTTCCTGCCTTTCTGTCTGGGGTACCCCCTCCCCCACGCTGCTTCCACTGCACTTCATCCCAGCAACGGAGTCCAACTAAATCAACCGTCTGCAGTCTTATGTGTTTGTTTATGGCTGGGGTTGGGTAGGGTGACTGTATTCTATTGTGACAACTCTCAGTTTACTCAGACTGACTGACCAAAGAGGAGAGGGGAAAGTCATACCCAGAGGTCAAGTCTACACTGGATTAGTGAGCTCCTCCCTGGGGCAGTGAGCTCCTCCCTGGGTCAGTGGACTCCTCCCTGGGGCAGTGAGCTCCTCCTGGGGCCAGTGAGCTCCTCCTGGGGCAGTGAGCTCCTCTCTGGGACAGTGGACTCCTCCCTGGGGCAGTGAGCTCCTCTCTGGGGCAGTGAGCTCCTCCTTGGATCAGTGAGCTCCTCCCTGGGGCAGTGGACTCCTCTCTGGGGCAGTGAGCTCCTCCCTGGGTCAGTGGACTCCTCCCTGGGGCAGTGAGCTCCTCCCTGGGGCAGTGAGCTCCTCCCTGGGTCAGTGGGCTCCTCCCTGGGGCAGTGAGCTCCTCTCTGGGGCAGTGAGCTCCTCCCTGGGGCAGTGAACTCCTCCCTGGGGCAGTGAGCTCCTCCCTGGGGCAGTGAGCTCCTCCCTGGGGCAGTGAGCTCCTCCCTGGGTCAGTGGACTCCTCCCTGGGGCAGTGGACTCCTCCCTGGGGCAGTGGACTCCTCCCTGGGGCAGTGAGCTCCTCCCTGGGGCAGTGGACTCCTCCCTGGGGCAGTGGACTCCTCCCTGGGGCAGTGAGCTCCTCCCTGGGGCAGTGAGCTCCTCCCTGGGGCAGTGGACTCCTCCCTGGGGCAGTGGACTCCTCCCTGGGGCAGTGGACTCCTCCCTGGGGCAGTGAGCTCCTCCCTGGGGCAGTGAGCTCCTCCCTGGGGCAGTGGACTCCTCCCTGGGGCAGTGAGCTCCTCCCTGGGGCAGTGAGCTCCTCTCTGGGGCAGTGAGCTCCTCTCTGGGGCAGTGAGCTCCTCCCTGGGTCAGTGGACTCCTCCCTGGGTCAGTGAGCTCCTCCCTGGGTCAGTGAGCTCCTCCCTGGGGCAGTGAGCTCCTCCCTGGATCAGTGGACTCCTCCCTGGGTCAGTGGACTCCTCCCTGGGTCAGTGGACTCCTCCCTGGGTCAGTGAGCTCCTCTCTGGGGCAGTGAGCTCCTCCCTGGGGCAGTGAGCTCCTCCTTGGATCAGTGGACTCCTCCCTGGGGCAGTGAGCTCCTCTCTGGGGCAGTGAGCTCCTCCCTGGGGCAGTGAGCTCCTCCCTGGGGCAGTGGACTCCTCTCTGGGGCAGTGAGCTCCTCCCTGGGTCAGTGGACTCCTCCCTGGGGCAGTGAGCTCCTCCCTGGGGCAGTGAGCTCCTCCCTGGGGCAGTGAGCTCCTCCCTGGGTCAGTGGGCTCCTCCCTGGGGCAGTGAGCTCCTCTCTGGGGCAGTGAGCTCCTCCCTGGGGCAGTGAGCTCCTCCCTGGGGCAGTGAGCTCCTCCCTGGGGCAGTGAGCTCCTCCCTGGGGCAGTGAGCTCCTCCCTGGGGCAGTGAGCTCCTCCCTGGGGCAGTGAGCTCCTCCCTGGGGCAGTGAGCTCCTCCCTGGGTCAGTGGACTCCTCCCTGGGTCAGTGGACTCCTCCCTGGGGCAGTGAGCTCCTCCCTGGGGCAGTGGACTCCTCCCTGGGGCAGTGAGCTCCTCCCTGGGGCAGTGGACTCCTCCCTGGGGCAGTGAGCTCCTCCCTGGGGCAGTGGACTCCTCCCTGGGGCAGTGGACTCCTCCCTGGGGCAGTGAGCTCCTCCCTGGGGCAGTGATCTCCTCCCTGGGGCAGTGGACTCCTCCCTGGGGCAGTGGACTCCTCCCTGGGGCAGTAGACTCCTCCCTGGGGCAGTGGACTCCTCCCTGGGGCAGTGAGCTCCTCCCTGGGGCAGTGGACTCCTCCCTGGGGCAGTGAGCTCCTCCCTGGGGCAGTGAGCTCCTCTCTGGGGCAGTGAGCTCCTCTCTGGGGCAGTGAGCTCCTCCCTGGGGCAGTGGACTCCTCCCTGGGTCAGTGAGCTCCTCCCTGGGGCAGTGAGCTCCTCCCTGGGTCAGTGGACTCCTCCCTGGGGCAGTGAGCTCCTCCCTGGGGCAGTGAGCTCTTCCCTGGGTCAGTGGACTCCTCCCTGGGTCAGTGGACTCCTCCCTGGGTCAGTGAGCTCCTCCCTGGGTCAGTGGACTCCTCCCTGGGTCAGTGAGCTCCTCCCTGGGGCAGTGAGCTCCTCCCTGGGGCAGTGGACTCCTCCCTGGGTCAGTGAGCTCCTCCCTGGGGCAGTGAGCTCCTCCCTGGGGCAGTGGACTCCTCCCTGGGGCAGTGAGCTCCTCCCTGGGGCAGTGAGCTCCTCCCTGGGGCAGTGGACTCCTCCCTGGGGCAGTGGACTCCTCCCTGGGGCAGTGAGCTCCTCCCTGGGGCAGTGAGCTCCTCCCTGGGGCAGTGGACTCCTCCCTGGGGCAGTGGACTCCTCCCTGGGGCAGTGAGCTCCTCCCTGGGGCAGTGAGCTCCTCCCTGGGTCAGTGGACTCCTCCCTGGGGCAGTGAGCTCCTCCCTGGGGCAGTGAGCTCCTCCCTGGGTCAGTGGACTCCTCCCTGGGGCAGTGAGCTCCTCCCTGGGGCAGTGAGCTCCTCCCCGGGGCAGTTGACTCCTCCCCGGGGCAGTGGACTCCTCCCCTGGGGCAGTGGACTCCTCCCCTGGGCAGTTTCCTCCCTGGTGTAGGCTGCCTAGCTCTCAGTGCTGTTGCTGGCATCATGGGCAGAGAAGCCACTGTTAACTCAGATGAGGAAGCGGGTCAGCACAGATGAGGAGTCAGGGCTGCTGTGGGCCTTGAACTGTTGAGCACAATTCTTCAGAGGCAGGAGGTCTCTGACTCCTGGGGAGGGCGGGGCTTATATCTTTTTGTTTTTAATGTGCCCACATTGCTTCCTTCCAAAGTGAGAGCTCTCTAGCTCCCATCAAGGACCAGTGTGTGGACAAGTGATGACCCCAGCCCATCTAGGTGGTCCCCACCTCAGGATTCTTACTGCACTGTCATGGTACCCTGTAGCTTCTCTTTCTCCTCTGAGGCCACTTTCTCTTTTAGCGGTCAGTTGGCACATGGACTTCTTCTGAGAGCTAGTCTGATTCCCTTCTGTCCCCAAACTCCCAGTTCTGCATCCTGCCTGCACTGTGTGTCCAAATCCTGCCCCGCAGACCTCTGCCTCTTCTTTAAAGGGAGGTATTATGTGCAGATGAGACATGCCAAGTGTTTCTCAGGGTTTGCCAGGGCCACTGTTGTTTGCGTTAACCACATGGCAGTTGTGGCTCAAATAGGAATCTGAAGTGTGTGCCTCAGGCTTATGGTTTGAAGGCTTGGTTCTTGGATGGTGGTGTTATTTTGGGGTGTTCTGGAGAGTTTGGAAGGAAACATAGATGACAGAAGTATAAGGGGGGGGGGTGTTGGTTGTGGCTGGTCTCATCTTCCTGGTCATGATATGAACAGCCTCTGCCATGTGCCACATGTTCCTACTGCTGTGAACTGCACTGCCCACTTGCCTTCCCTACCACAGTGGGCTGAGCCTTCTGACACAGTTCTTCCTCCCTTCAGCTGTCTGTGTCAGGCGTTTCAGTCACAGAGATGGTAAGATGAACTCTAAAGGTCTTAGTAACAATGTTAACCACCAGACCACACATTACGCAATGCACAGTAATGCACACCCACAAACACAAGCACATGCAGGCAACGTGTGTACACACACATGCACACATGCACACATATTACAGAATGGCTCCATAGGGTTGAAGAGGCTTCTGCCAACCTTGAGGTGTTCAAACAGTCCCAGAAGGCAGAGGCAGAGCCACTGAGGTGGTTAGATATGATGTCAGGAAACCTGGAGAGAGCTGCTGGAGGCATTTTGAGCCACAGCAGGGAGGTAAAAACCCCAAATGTAAGATACAGGGACAGGCGGATAAATGGATGGATGGACGGACAACAATTTGGATGGATCACATCAGCTGAGGGGACTAAGAAGCTGAAGCCTCAGGGACAGTAGAGCTTTCTCCTGTCAGTCCCTTGACACACATGGAATGATTAAATGATAGGTGGATGGGTGATTACCAGGTGACCTCTCCGTGCAGTGATCTGAGGGTAGTGCACCCTTTCTCAGTCTGGTATGTTTAACAAGCTCTCAGGCCAGGTTTTTCTGATGTAGCTTTAATAGCCCCACATGCGCATATGTTCCCAATGCACTCTGCCAAGTCCACAGGGAATTGTTTTACTTTTTGTCTGTGGTGGTTTGAATAGGAATGGCCCCCATGGACTGACAAGTTTGAATATGCTTGGCCCATATAGGGTGGCCTTGTTGGAGGAAGTGTGTCACTGTGTGGGGTGGGCTCTGAGGTCTCCTATGCTTTAGCTATGCCCAGTGTGGAACACAGTGTCCTGCTGCCTGAGGATCAAGTTATACATCACCACCAACACCTGCCACAGACTGATAACTTACTCCTATGTCTTAGTTAGGGTTTCATTGCAATGAAGAGACACCATGACCATGGCAACTCTTATAAAGGCAAACATTTCCTAGCGTGGCGAGGGCTGCCTGCTTTCCCTTGTGAGGGACCAAGCCTGCTTTCTCTTCTGAGGAACTAGGTTCTTAGCAGCTTCACCCAATGGTCCTTCCGGGGAATGCCTGGTAGGTACCAGACCTTTGGTATCAGACACACGGTCACTGCTTGACTTTGCCAAGTGGCTCCTGGGAAAGAGGCTGGCCTAGACAGGTGGGCAGGGGCTGCCTGTGATTGAGACCCTCTATCACAGGTGTGTGACTGGTGGCCCAGGACAAGCTGGGGAAGGTGACAGCCCAGGATGCACTGCTTCCTGGCCTCCCATCAGGACCTGATGCTGGTTCCATTAGAATTCAGAGAGGAAGACAGAGGCATGGTTGAGGTCAAAGTGTTTATTATTAGAGTTTTGAGGAGGCTTCTGGCTAGAGGGTACCTGACAGTTTCCCACCAAGAAGCCCACTGAAGCCAGGACAGTAGAGTAGGTTTCCCAGGCTTATGACCAGGACCTCAACCAGGCTGGGTAATGGCAGAGAGCAAGACAGGATACTCTGTTGTTTGATGGAAGACTCAAGCTAAGGCAGGGCTGGCACCTGAGGCAGCTCAGGGACTAGGGGAGAAGTGAGGGATCCCCAGGGGTAGATCCATCAGCAGCTGGACTTTTGTCCACAGGAAGCCTGTCTGGAGCAAGCAGGGTGGCACAGCAGGGACACAGAGGAGGTTGGGCGGCAGCAGCTGGGCTGGCAGGAGGAGGTACAGCAGGAGGAGGTGGGCACACAGCAGGCAGGTCTGCACACAGGGCGACACAGCAGGGACAGGCTGGAGCAGGGCTTGCAGCACACAGGCTTGCAGCAGACAGGAGCACAGCAGGAGGGCTGGCAGCAGGAGGAGGAGCCAGAGCAGATGGGTGTGCAGCAGACAGGCTTGCAGCAGACAGGCACACAGCAGGGGGATTGACAGCATGAGGACTGACAGCTAGACTGCTGGCAGCATGGTCCAGAGCAGATGGGTGTGCAGCAGACAGGCTTGCAGCAAAGGGTCACACAGCAGGGCTGCTGGCAGGGGGAGCATGTGCAGCAAGCTGGCTGGCAGCTAGACTGCTGGCAGCATGAGGGTGTGCAGCAGGAGGATTGGCAGCAGGGGCTGGACACACAGCTCACTGGAGTGCAGACAAGGGTCAGGCAGGGGGCTGGGGCACAGCAGCTGGGGACACAGCAGCTTGGCTGGCAGCAGCTGGATTGGCAGCAGGTGGGGGCACAGCAGCAGGGCTCACAGCAGCTCTCTGGGCAGTCCTCTACCTGCCAGGAGGACTCAGTGCAGGCTTCAGAGCAGACAGACATGGTGGAGGCAGCCATGGCTGATTGGAGGGCAGAAGGTAAGATGAGAATGAGAGAGTGAGTGAACAGGGGAGTGAGGGAATGAGGTGCCCCATGCCTCTTATATATCTCTCAAGGGTGTGTGTGTGTTTGTGTTGTCCCAGCTACAGTTCCCTGTTGGTGTTGATGTAGTTCTGAGACACCTGTCAATCAAGTGGGTGTGGCCTGTAGCTCTGCTCACTCACAGAACTCTGCAAAGCTAGAGCTGATAGGTCTGCCAGGGCTGCATGGGACAAGGCAGGGGTGTGTCATTTCTTTTCCAGGAAGGGTCAGTCTTCTCTTTGAGGCCTCTGGCTCTGGCTCCTGGCTTTAGTCCTTAATTGAGTCATCAGTATATTTTAACCTTATTTTGTGTTCTCTTTATTTGGGGATGTCAGTCAGAGAGCTGTGTTTATTTTCTGTATCAACAGTGCCTTTAATAATAGTTCTAGCTTTGGTTTAGGGATTGTTCTAAGTGAGTCTATAGGCACTAAGTCAACTAACCCCTGTGACCTTGGAAGAGAGATGATTTCATTATTCCCACATGGGGAAACTGAGGCACAAACAAAAGCTTACAGCTAGGCCTATGTCAGGCAGCTCAGGGTGCGGATAATCATGTCTTGTGTTCCTGTCATTATTCTCTCAAGATATAACAGACTAGAAAGGCAGTCTAATAATAAGTCCCCTCCAGAGGAATGGGGTTAAGTCAGGACACCCATCACTCAAAGAGAGATGACTTTTAGCCCCACCCATAGAATTCTAGGCATCTAGAGGGAAAAAGTCTGATAGAATTCCTTAGGGTAGGACAGGGGAACTGTCACTAGGGGGCTGGGCTGTGTAGCAGATAAGGCAGGCAGGAGATCTCGGAATTTGCTCTGCAGAATTGGCTACTTCTACCTACAGCAAGAGGACCCAGGTTGACAGACAGGCAGAACAAGGAAGGAGGTTGTTGCAAGCTTGGCTGTGTTCTCAGATGCAGGAGGCTTTCTTTTGGAACCTGAGTTGTGTTTAAGATGTTGTAGAGCCTTTTGATTGTGACCCTGGGACCCTGGATGATCAAGCTAGGATCTGTCTGAGAACTTGGAGAAGATCCAGCGTTATGGCTTGAATGCACAATATTTCTCACTAGCTCATGGTTTGAACTCTTCATCCTCATCTAGGGGTGCTATATTTTGGAAGGTTGTGGAACATTTTGAACATGAAGCAGAGTTAAGACTGTAAGGGAAGAGCTTGAGGGTTCTAGGCTGGGTCTGATTGCAGCTGAATTCTGCTTCCTGAGGTGCCATGATAGAGCAAACTGTGTCATAATCCTCACCCTCCGCCCCCGTGGGGACCCTGTGTACTGCACCTTCTCAGTATCTTCCCAGTCCAATAGACATACCCTTTCTTTTTGCTGTGAACCCAAACAACTTCCCCTCCTGCTTGCCAAGTTGCATCCCAGGGAGTTTTCAACAGTAACAAGACATATAAGAAAAAATTGGTACCAGGAGTAGGGTTTTGCTGTGATAAACTTGACTACATGGCTCTTTGGCCTTTGGAAATGACTTGGGGAAGGAATGTAGAGGAGTCTGGAGTTGTGGACTAGAAACGTTCTAGAGTGTTCTAAGCAGAGTACAGAGGACAATAGTTGGGAGTTCAGAAGACCAGGGGACTAAAAGATGCTGCAGTGAAGACTGTGCCTGGGAGGATTTGGATGGGAGCAAAAACTAGAGACCTTTGGTGTTACATTGTAGCAAAGAATCTGGCTACCTTTTGCATGCATCCTGAAAATATGAGAGAAGCTGAATTTAAATGCATTTGACTAATTGTTTGGCAGAAGTAATTAATTTCAAGACAACTAATGTTCAGGCTGTGGCTGTTTACATTTAGCCAGGTTTGCAGGAACACTAAAACTGTGACATCTGGATGGGAAGGAACGTAGGTATTATTAAAGTTTTAGATAGGGTGGACATGGAAGGTATAGACAAATCAGCTTTAACTGTCAAGGAGAAGTGTACCATGAGAGAAAAGCCAAGTACTTTTCACTGGGATAATAAGAGAGGGGCCTTGAAGGCATGACCTCAATCAATGACATCACCAAGGTGTAAAAGTACAAACTTGGGCTGAAGAGGTGGTTCAGTGGTTAAGTGCACTGGCTGCTCTTGCAGAGGACCTGGGCTTGATTCCCAGCACCCACATGGCAGTTCGTGACCATCTGCAACTCCAGTCTTAGTTATCTAACATTCTCTTCTGGCCTCCACAGGCACCAGACTTGCATACAGTATATGGCCACACATATGAGCAAGCCACCCATAAACATGAGTAAATAAATAAAATATGTAAAAAAAAAACTATATAAAAAATTTAAGAAGCAAATTCATTTGAAAAGCTTTCATCTAATCCCAGCACTCAGGAGGCAGAGGCCGTCAAATTTCTGAGTTCGAGGCCAGCCTGTTCTACAAAGTGAGTTCCAGGACAGCCAGGGCTACACAGAGAAACCCTATCTCAAAAAACCAAACCAAACCAAACCAAACCAAACCGAAAATCTTTCATCTAAAAAGAGAGGGTTTGTACAGAGTCTGGTTTGGAGGGATTGCAAGACTCAATAGTGAGGAGGACACTAGAACTGTCATCAAGGTTCTAGAGAAAAGCCTGTGAGGTCAGGCTATATGTAGTGGGGTTGCACTAAGCATTCTGTGCATGAATCTGCAAAGGTGAAGCTTTAGTTACAGTGGAGACCCTAGGATGGTAGAGAAGCCAGGAACATGAGGAGAGCTGCAGGCACAAGGTGGACTGACCTGGGAGAGGCTGTGTGTTCGAGCAAGAATTAATGATAAGAAAGGCAGAAAGAAGATGCAAGAGACAGATATAGGAGGGCTTCAGGTCAATACCATGCCAGCCTCAAGTTTAATTTTCTTAGCCTTTTTATATTACACAGTATGGTGGGAAGCCAAGGCATAAGCTAACAGAAACAATTGCTGAAATATACACATAAGACATCTGTTCCCATCCAAAAGCCTCCCTGTTCCTTCCATCAAGGTCAATAGAATCTTCAGCCCCTTGCCTTGAGCCTCAAGTGCATCTCTTCTTATCCTTCTATGCTCCAGCAGGCGGGAAATCTGCCAACAGATTCTGACTTGCTTTGACTCTGCCTGGCAGGCAGACTTTACTTCTCAATTTCTCTTTCTCTCTCTCTCTCTCTCTCTCTCTCTCTCTCTCTCTCTCTCTCTCTCTCCCCCCTTCTTCCCTCCCCCTCCTTCCCCCTTCCCTCTGTCCCTCTCCCCCTCTCTGCTTTAGAGAAACAGGCAAATGGCTTCTGACACAGAACTATGGGTTCAGGTTGCCAAGCTTGTTGGAGCCCAGATGAATCATCATGAGCTCCAGATGCCAGACATGGAATGTTTAATGTGTGTGCTGCCTGATTTTCTGACTTACTTTGGTGTGATCCTTCTTTGTCACTCTCCCTTTTTTGCGATGCGAATGCTGACTTGAGTCTGTGTATACTAGAAGCATACGACTATTATTATTATCATTATTATTTTTGCAGTACTCACAGCTAAGAGTTACCTTGAGTCTCAGAAGAGACCAGAATTATGCCTCTGAACAATGTTAGAACTGTTAAGACCATGGACCTGAGTGCATTCTGAGATGCCACGAGTATAGGGGGTAGAGTGTTATAATTTGAATGTGAAATATTCTGACAGCTTTATGTTTTTGAACACCAAGTCTCAACTGAGGCTTGGATACTCAGACACTCTCGATGGGAGAGGACATGGGTCAAATATCTTTCTAAAAGGAGGGCTGTGGGGCCAGGGCCAGATGGCACCTCTAAAGATGAAGGCAGACCTTGTGTCTGGGCTATAGAAGATAGCAAGACTTTAGGGTATTCTTTGCTTCCCAGGGGTGTGGTTCCTGGTTCATAATGTAAACCCTGGGTCTCTTTTGAGGAACCCCTACAGTGTGCCCCATGTCTGACCTATCCTCTATCCCTTCAGGAATGCAGACAGGCACAGTCCTCACATCTGCTGTGTCTGTCTTCCGTTTAAAACATTCCTAGCATCTCAACTGGGATGAAATGGATCTCACCCTAATAGATTCTCCTTAATGAACATCGGCCATTTGTGTGTCTTCCCAGGGTAAACGATTGTTCAGTCTTCCTTTTCTTGGTGCTGGTGTGTCCTTTTGTTGTAGGAAAATTTTCTATATTCTAGGTATCAACCCTTTATCAGGTATACAACTTGTTAGTGTCTTCTGTCCTGTGGGCCTTCTGATAATGCCTTCTGCATCTCTCTCATGCAGTCTCTCTCTCTGTGTCTCTGTTTCCCTCACTTTCTCTATCCTTCCTTCCTTCTCTCTGTCCACACTCCTGAGGATCCAACAAAATGCTTTGTCGATGTTAGTCCCAGGCCTTGCTCCCCAGCTCTTAATAGTTAATGTCCTTTGATTCACAAAAGTTTTTTTTTTTTAATTGATGAACTCCTATTTACTGATTTGTGCTTTCTATATAGCATTCTGGAGCCCATTGCAAAACCCTAGGTTGTACAGATTTCTCTTACATTTGTTGAGATATGTATGGTTTTAACTATCGAAGCTAAGCTATCACTATATTTTTAGTTAGTTTTTGGTACAGGGTAAGGTGAGAACACAACCTCAGTCTTTTGTTGAGGATACAGTTCTTCCCATTGAATGGCCTTGGGCATTGATACATTGATAAATTGATGCATTGATACATTGATACATTGATGTATTGACCAGCACATGTGTTCAACCCTGGACTCTTGCTGTTGGCCTCTTCCTCAGTATGGGACATGGCAGCACCCCACTTTTCATGCTGGGGCCCCTTGTCAGTGTTGAAGGCCAGAAGTCCAACCTTCCCAACCCTACAACCGTACTCTTCTTTCTCAAGATGGCTCTGGCTGTCCTGGACCTCTTGGGACATATGAATTTGATGAGCAGCTCTTCTTTTTCTGAGAACAAGGCTGCTGGAGGATTGAGAAGGAAAATCCTAGATCTGCAACTTGCTGTGGGTCACAAGATCATCTTGAGAGTGCTGCCTCCGAATCCATGAACCAGGGACATCTTCTCATTGGTGCAGGTCTTAGCTTTCTTCAGTGGTGCTACAGTTACCAATGGGCAAGGCTTACCCCCTTGGTTACATTTATTTATTCTTTTGGATGCCTTTGTACAAATACATTGTTCTCTCTCTCTCTCTCTCTCTCTCTCTTAGGTATTTTTTTTTGAGACAAAGTTCTCACTATGTAGCTCTGTTGTCTTGGAACTCACTCTGTAGACTAGACTGGGTTTGAACTCAGAGATCTGCCTATCTCTGCCTCTTGAGTGCTAGAATTATAAGTGTGTCCCACCATGGCCATCTTAAGAAATTGTTTTTTTTTTTTTTTTAATTTTCTTTTTACATTGTCCATTGTCAGTACCTAGAAACACATTTGATTTTTTTTTCTTTATAGAATCTCTCTCTTTTTCCTTTCCTCCACCTACCTAGGTATATGGGTGTTTTTTGATTGTCTGTCTGTCTGTCTATGTGCCAGTGTCTGGTGTCATTAGAGGCTGGAAAAGGGCGTCAGATCCCCTGATATTGGAGTTATGAGTAGTTGTGAGTTGCCATGTGGTTGCTGGGAGTTGAATCCAGGTCCTTTGGAAGAGCAGCAAATGTTTTTAACTGCTGAGCCATCTCTCCAGCCCTTTTCTGTTTTTTTTTTCCCCCCACACCACAAGCCTTCCCCAGGCATGGGTAAGGGTGGGGTGAACTTGGCTGTTAGGACTCCTGTTTTCCAGGATGTAACATCTGTATCCATTAGAGCTGAGGGGGAGCTGACTGGAATTCTGGGGTTGAGATGGAGGTCTGCCCACACTGGTCAGCTTCACTCTGGAATAAGAGCACTGGGAGGAGGAAGACAGGATAGGGTGGATCCTGGGCACTCCTGCTCTCCAGAAGCCTTTGCACCTCCTACCTCAAGTGCTGACTTTCCATGATTATCAATGAGTGTGAGATGCCACACACTCAGCCTCTGGCGAACTGGTCAGGTGGTGGCCTCCATTGCAGCTATCCCATCCTTCTAGCTGAACTTGCTGACCAAGCCCCACCCACCCCCGAAGTCCCACCCCTCCAGACTACCCTGGGTCAACTGATGGGCCACTGCTCTCATCCTTTCTGAAAGCCTTTATCCTGACTAGCTCACACCCTGCCTCAGTGGGAAAAAGTTGTTGACTTGTCCACAATCATGGTGCTCTTCTCACAGCCATCTCTTGTTCTTTGGAAGGACGAAGAAGACATTGTGACCAGAAGCAACTTGAGAAAGGCAGATTGTATTTCATCTTACACTTCTAGGGTCACACTCCATCACTGAGGGAAGTCAGGTCAGGAACTCTAGGCAGGGACTGAAGCACAGGCCACAGAGGAATGCTGTTTTTGCTCAGCTTGCTTTCTTATACAACTCAGGACCACCAGCCCAGGGATGACACCACCCACACTGAGCTGGGCCCTCTCACACTAATTATCAATTGAAAGAATGTATCACAGGCTATCCCACAGGTTAGTCTGGTGGGAACATTTTCTCAGTTGAGAGTCCTTCTTCCCAAATAATTTTAGCTTGTATCAAGTTGACATAAATCTAGCCAGCACAATTTTACATTTAAAAAATATTTAATTTTACCTTTCTTTATGTGTCTATGTCTTTTTAAATATAGGTACATGTGAGTGCAGTACCCACTGAGGCCAAAAAAGGGTGTTGGATCCCCTGGAACTGGAGTTACAGGTGATATAAGCTGCTTAATATGGGTGCTGGGAACCAAACTCTGGTCTGCTGCAAGAGCAACAAGCAGTCTTAACCACAGAACCATCTCTCCAGCCCCAAATTTAATGTGTGTGCAGCATGTAGTGTCTGTGTATGTGGTGGTGTGTGTGTGTGTGTGTGTGTGTGTGTGTGTATGCATATTGTGTGTATGTGTTTGTGTGCTTGTGGTATGTGTGTATGGTGTGTGTGTATATGGTATGTGGCATGTGTGCATGTGATGTGTGGTGTGTATGTGCATGTGGTGTGTGGTGGTGGTTGTAGTGTGTGTGTGTGTGCATGTGTGTGTGTGTGTGTGTAGTGTGTGTCTAGGTGAGAGAACAACTTATCACAATCTCTCCACATGTCAGTTCTCCCTACACTCAGGTCATCAGGGCTGGGTACCTGTGCCTATACTTACTTAGCCATCTCACTAGCACTTAAATTCTCATTCTCTCTGTCTCTCTGTTTCTCTGTCTCTGTCTCCCTGATTCTGTCTCTGTCTTCTCATTTCTGATGGAATGATTTCTGTGGGTGTTTCAGGTCCACTGATGTTTCTTCATTCTTTACCTGATCTCAGGCTTGTCCAGTGTATATTTAAATTTCAGCTTTTGTATTCAGTTTTAGAATTCCCTTTTGTTAGATTAATTGTATTTCTCTCCTGGGAATCTCTACCTATTCACTCATGAATATAATATTTTTCTTTGATCTTTAGACAAATAATAGCTGCTTGTGGTTACCAACTGCCCATCTCTGTAACAAGTTTATCCCATATTCTTTTTGCTGGTTGCTTTTACGTATGAAGGTGATTTACATGACAAAATCTTTTGTGCCTGGTTATTTTGATCATATGCTCGAACTTTTGAAAACATTTGGAGATTTGGGGTTCTATTATTTTCTTGTACTTAATGGGTTTTTGTTCAGGCAGATGGCCAACTATTAACCAATTCTTTTGAGCTTGTGTAGGTCTGGCTTTAACTCTGTGGGTACAAATGTGGAAAACTCACACAGCCTCACTCGATCCCACTCTGCTCCTGGAATCCTCACAGGTGTTGAATCAGGTGTGGCTGTGGGTGTCTGTAGTGAATCTCTGTAGGCTCTAGCACAGTGATCTTGGGTCCCCATTGGATGCTGGGGGAGTCTATTTGGTCCTGTGGTGTTTTCTCTATTGTGGTCTATCTCTGACCAGTCTTCTGGTTGGAATATAGGTTTGCAGGGAGATAGGCAAACCTATAGGGAGATAGATTTCCCCACCATCTTCTGCTGAGCTCTCTTTGGGGCACATCCCACCTATATTCTGGATGTTCTCCCTGCCCACTCACACTGGATCTCCCCTCAGCCACTGACCACACTTCATTGGGAAGTTGGGTTGGCAGAGAGCTGGGCACCTGTGTGCCTCTGTCTAGCTCTGTCTGAGTGTGGCCTTCTCCTGTCTATCAGCCATGTAGTTAAGGGAGGGCTCCTTAGCCATTGTCCATTCCATCAGGGTTTCAGGTTTGCTATACTCTATACCTTCAGTTCTCTGTTCCCAAGGGTTCTGGTTTAGGCAGCAGAGGTTGTGGTTTGAGTGAGTTTCTGAGGACCCCTCTTCTCAACTTCAGTGGGAGCTCCTAACAGGGAGCTGACATTGTGACAGACATCTGGTCTACCTCCTTATTAGTACTAAGAGCTTGGAGGAATTGTCCAGAGTGTGCAGTGGCTAGAAGTCAGTAAGGCTGCTCTCCTGCCTACAGCAAGCTATCCTAGAAGCCCATAGCCTTGCTGCATGGAGTCAGGTAGTCTGCTGGGATGGTCTGGCCTTGCAAACCACTTTCTGCTTCTTTCCAGTGTGATGTGAAAGAAGAGGGAGGGGGCAATCAGAGGCACCAATGATGTTCAGACATTGCCCATATCGTAACAGATTATTAGGATGCTGGGAACATAGCTGAGGAACATCTGACAATCCTAGCCTGCCTCTTCCAGCATTGCATCTTCTTGTCTCAAAGCTTCATTCCTGTCCACGATGGAGTTGAAGTGGAAATAAAGAGACATGGGACCTTTCCTGAAAGTGACTTTAGATGCTTTTGGATGTCCTCACTGTGTTTTGCAGCAGAGTCTGGAAGGTCACAGGGAGACAAGAATATAGCAGTGCCTCTGTTCTATGTGGCACTGTGGCTATAGAAGGGCAGATTGAGACTGGGGAGGGGTGTGTATGGGCAGGGTAAGGCAGGGAAGAGTCAGCCTCACTCAAATGTCTGTGTCTTTTCTTCTTGCCAAGGAGGCATTCAAAGACCCAGGGCCAACTCAGACACCTCTTCCTCAACCCCAAGTTAGCTGGGTGGACACCTACAGGTGCTGTTATTTTGCTGCTTTTCGTGATAGTACATGTGGCTTGCTGCTGAACATGCCAAAAAGAGGACAGGGCCTGGAGCCTTGGCCTCAGCACAAGTTCCAGCTGTGGTCCCTGTGAATCTGTACTGGTTTCACCTGCTTTTCAAGGATGTGGCTGGTCCCACCTGCCTTTCCTCAGGACACTGATGAATGAGGGCGTGCACTGTATTCAACCTCCTTTGTGTTGCAGAGCCTTCCAGAATCTGTGGTTGTGGGAGGATTGTCATCCTACAGGGAGGTTATTTGGACTCTTGGATTTCTGGGAACTCAGGTAAAGAAATCTGAACTTCATTGGGCTTGGAATCCAGGTAGCACCAGGAGAAGATGGCTTGGGAGCCTAGATGTAGCAGCAGCTAGAGAACAGCGTTAGTCATGGAGTTGGGCAAACCAAACAAGAGCATGAACAACAGCAACACTAGGCTGGAGGACAGAGAAAATAACAAGGAAGACCAGCTGCATTCTGGGTATTTGGAACACTGAGCTAGGTATAAAAGCCACTTCAGGTAGGAGCTCCAGACATTCTCATCTTCTCCCAGACCAACCAGCCTCCACCATGTGTCACACCAGCTGCTCTTCAGGGTGCCAGCCATCCTGCTGTGTGTCTAGCCCCTGCCAGCCATCCTGCTGTGTGTCCAGCCCTTGCCAGCCATCCTGCTGTGTGTCCAGCCCCTGCCAGTCAGCATGCAGCAGGCCTGCTATATGCATTCCTGTTAGATACCAAGTGACCTGCTGTGTGCCTGTGAGCTGCAGGCCCACTGTGTGCATGGCCCCCTCCTGCCAGTCCTCTGTGTGTATGCCTGTGAGCTGCCGGCCTGTCTGTGTGACCTCCTCCTGCCAGTCATCTGGATGCTGCCAGCCCTCCTGTCCCACCCTGGTCTGCAGACCTGTGACCTGCAGTACCCCCTCCTGCTGCTGACCAGTGTCTCCAAACCAGCTGCTGCCAGTGCAGATGGGACATGTCCATCCCCTCCCTCTGTGGCGGTGGTTCTGCACTTGAAACAGACCGGAAGCACACCTAGCTCACCCTGGCACTTGGGAGAGAACACAGATGAATAATACAGATACCTTTTTCCCTGCCCTTCTCTCAGGATGTCCTGGCTCCAGGGTCCTTCTCTTACTCCCTGTGCTAAATAAAGTGGCTTCTCTAGTCAGTTGTGCATGTCTCTCCTGGTTGCTGTCCGTCTTTCCTGGTGGCTTTGGCATCAGGAAGCATAGAAGATTAGTGGTTTCTATGATGCAGACTCACCACAGGAGGTTCCTTAGGAGGCAGCACGAAGGCATTGCTTGCCAGGAGGAGGGTGTGGCGTGTTTCTGCCCCTGGCATCCCTGTGGCCTCTGGGATGGACTTGCTGTATCTCTTTGCAGTGTCTGCTCCTGCTTGCCTTCCCCTGCAGGGGGTGCCCATGCATAGTCCTAGAGTGTTTTATACAAGGTTTTCTTTTTCCTCTGTGGATGCCTTGTGTCTCAAGTCACAGTGACTTTCCTACTGGGCAGCTTTGAAATGTTTGAATTTCAGTCATATAGATTGTGGCTCCGAATCACCTCAGTACTGGGGAAATGTATGCTCAATTTCTTATTGTTGATCAATTACAATATGATGGACACACATCTAGTCACTTGCCTGTAAAGCAGCTAGAACACACGTCTCGCCAACTTCTTGGGGTGGCTCCTGTCGTAGCCACGTGTGCGTTGTTCTGGATCTTTTCAAGGCATGGTATGGGTCACTTATGTTTCTATTTCAGATCATTTCAATGATTGGGTTAGTTTCTTTGTCCCTCTTGCTGGGACAACATATCCAGTGAATAGTACCTGAAGGAAGGGCATGTTTTGGCTCACAGTTTGAGAGTATAACCGGTCAAGGTGGGATGGTCAGGGTGGAAAGAGGGTGAGGTGGTAGCTCACGTTGCATCTACAGTCAGGAAGCAAATCGAGCATTGCATGTTGGTACTCAGCTAGCCTTCTCCGTTTTAGCACATCGGAATCACGGCCCGTCAAACAGTGCTTGTGCTGACTATGTTTAGGGTGGGACTGTTCTCCTCAGTCAAATCTTTCTGGAAATACAATCATCAGTATGCCCAGAAGCACATTTCCATGGTGATTTTAAATCCCATTAACAGTAGAAGATGGACCTTCAAGGCTGTGTCTAGCTTTGGGGATGGGTTTCCTCTGGGAAGTGTTGGTGACAGTCCGTCTCCATTGACTGGCTCTATCCTCAATCTCTGCAGTCTACTGTGACTGCTCCCTGTGAGGTTCCTGAGACAGACCGACATGGATGTCTCCTCCTCTGCTGCACCCCATGATATCCTGGACCTGGTACTCTGGAGTTCCCACTCTTGGATGCCTTGAGCTCCAAATGTTTCCTTTATTCCTCTCAGGCTGGCCATGAGACATGAGTTGTAAAAATTGTTTTATCCCTTAGCTGCCAGGGTTGTCAGGGTTGTCTCCTGTGCTGTGTGAATAAAACTGACTAACTGCCCTGAACATGCAGTATATGCCATACACCTATGGTGTGTTTACACCCCAGTTACATACATACACATGCACACACATATACTCTTGTTCTCATACCCTGTGCACATAAAAGAACACATGTGGAAAAACTCACATACACATGTGTGTACACTCACTCATACCCATATATTCAGGTGCTCATACTTACACATTCCCATATCCGTGTGTCTTAGCACACTCATATGCACACACACACACAAACACACACACATTCACACTTCTTTGCATGTTTGCATGCTTCTGCAGACACACAGCCATGCTTATTTCCACACACTCATGCACCGTCACTCAAGCATGCCTGTGCATCATTCTGGTCTCTAATCTGAGAGTCTTATTTGTCTCTCTGCCGTTCAGAGGCACAGGCAGAGGTCCTGCCAATTTTGCAGCGTTAGCTTCTCTCATCCCTGTGAGACAGTAAAGGATGAATCATTTAAAGGTACAGGATTTATCTTGGCTCATGTTCTTATTCTGGAACCTCTGATGTACGGTAAGGTCTGGCCAGATCTTTATTGTTCCAGGATGGAGTGGTTGACTTCTCTTTAATAACATTGATCTCTCTGACAGCTATACCCTCTACAGCCATGACACTCTGATTGCCTCCCTTCTGGCCAGGCTGCATGGCTTCCCAACTGCTCTGCTTTTATTTTCTTGATTCTCACTGTAAATCTGTCTAAAAACCCCCAGCAATGACCAGGCCACTGCATGAACTCTCTGCTGCCTTGAAATCTCTTCCACATGGTTAATTTAGCCACTGCTTATAAACTCAGCTTTGCGTAGCATTTCTGGACTCAGAGGAAATTCCCTTGTAGAATATCACATGGATGACCTCTGGTCCAGTGCCCAACAGCATCATGAAACTTGATAAGCACATCTGTTGGCATTCTACTCTTCTGAGTTCTCACCTGGGTGTCTCATTAGCTCTTTGTATAGCTTCTGAGAGTCATAAAGCCTATATGTCAAAACTCTTCACAACGTATCCAAACCAGCCAAAGGCCTAAGGAAACATAGTCAGGGTTAGTCACAACAGTGTCCCGACATCACTGACTAAATTTCTGTATTAGTTATTTTTGCATGGCTGTGCAAAACAGCTTAAAGGGGTGAAAGAGGTTTTAGCTTTTGGATTCAGAGACTTCAATTCACTATGAGGGAGTCACAATGGGCCACAAAATAGAGATAAGAACACTTTTGTTGTTGTTGGTTTTTTTTTTTGTTTTTGTTTTTTTGTTTGTTTGTTTTGTTTTTTTCGTGACAGGGTTTCTCTGTGTAGCCCTGGCTGTCCTGGAACTCACTCTGTAGACCAGGCTGGCCTTGAACTCAGAAATTCACCTGCCTCTGCCTCCCAAGTGCTGGGATTAAAGGTGTGTGCCACCATGCCCATCTATAAGAACACTTTTTTTTTTTTTAAATAAGAACACTTTTAACTTATTAGTTTTCTTCTTCTTCTTTTTTTTTTTGTTAACCCTAGCCCACCAGAGGGAGCCACTCCATTCAAAGAGAGTCTAGACTCACAGTTAATCCTCCCTGGAAACATTCACAGACCTGTTAGAGATGTGCCTCCATGTCTTGGTGATTCTGAATCCATTCAAGTTGATAGTGAAGCTGAATCTTCTTATGGTCCCTCCATAGCACCAGCCCTCAGGTCTCTCCTGACCTCCATCTGGTTGCTAGGATCTCACTGAGGGGACACGACGGTCCCTAGGAAGAGAGTTTGGAACAAGAGATCGCAAAAAAAAAGGATGATAGTCTTAACACTTTGATCACTCAGGGGCAGGTATGATTTTCTTCAAAGCAGAGAGGACAGGCAAGGAGAATAGAAAATGGGAGTTTGGGTGGTGCTTCAATACCACCTGTAGGGTCTGGGGAGAGGAGACCCTTTGTAAATCTGGATAATCATGATGGAGTTTTGACCAGAATGACAGGTCTAATCCAGGCAGGGCCAGTGTTTGAGGGACTGCAGAGGAGAGATCAGCAGCAAGCAGAGGAGACACGAATGAGAGGCTAGCAGGGCATAGCATCTCGGGGACTGGTGGCTTTCAGGGTCACTACAGGCCATCTGGCAGGGGCAGATCCGGGGTATAGGGTCCTTCCCAACAGAACCACATGGGGGGGGGGTGTCTGCAGCAGCAGCAGCAGCAGCAGCAGCAGCAGCAGCAGCAGCAGCAGCAGCAACTCTCCCAACCTAGGAGGGCAGCAGGCAGTGAGGGAGCAATACAGAACCATAGGACAGGCAGGTGGCCCAAGGAGAGCAGTACATGTGACAAGGTAGCAGGGACTGGGGAGGCTTGGGTGGAGAAGAGATCAGGCCTTTAGTGTCATATGGTCACACATGGGCTTACAGTCATAGATACACATGTATGGTTAGACAGACATTTACACTCACAAACACATGCACTAACTTTGAACCTCATGTGCACACTTACATGCACACTATACCCTTGCTTCTGCCTGTTATCTGACTCCATCTGTGGATCATAAGAAGATACTTCCTGTGTTCAGCCTCCCTTCAAACCCTTTCCTAACCCTATGAGAAGTGGGATCACTGCGGGTATGTAAGGATTCTCAAGCAGGGAGAACTTCTGGACCCCTGGAACTTTGGGATCTCATATGCAGAAACAGGAAGTGATGGAACTTGGTAGACTCCAAATGGCCCCAGGGGAGATAGGAGCCCAGACTCAGCAGGAGCTGGAACAGGTATAATTAGGCATGAGGCTGAGGGCAAACAAATTAGGTACACAGACAATAGCAAAGCTAACCTGGGAGGTTAGAGGAAGCAAACAAGGAAGTCCAGATGCACTCTGGGTAGTTGGAACACTGAGCTGGGTATAAAAGCCACCCTGGGAAGGAGCTTCAGACATCCTCACCTTCCTCCAAACCAGCCAGCCTCTACCATGTGTCACACCAGCTGCTCTTCAGGGTGCCAGCCATCCTGCTGTGTGTCCAGCTCCTGCCAGCCATCCTGCTGTGTGTCCAGCCCTTGCCAGCCATCCTGTGTGTCCAGCCCCTGCCAGCCATCCTGCTGTGTGTCTAGCCCCTGCCAGTCAGCATGCTGCAGGCCTGCTATATGCATTCCTGTTAGATACCAGGTAGCCTGTTGTGTGCCTGTGAGCTGCAGGCCCACTGTGTGCATGGCTCCCTCCTGCCAGTCTTCTGTGTGTGTGCCTGTGAGCTGCCGGCCTGTCTGTGTGACCTCCTCCTGCCAGTCATCTGGAGGCTGCCAACCATCCTGTCCAACTGTAGTCTGCAGACCTGTGACCTGTAACCCCTCCTGCTGCTGACCAGTGTCTCTAAACAGGGGTTGCCATGAAAGATGGGACATATCTATTCCCATCCATCTCTGTCCTTTGTGACTGAGGCAAGAGGCAAGTGGGCAAGCATGCCCAGCCCACTGTGGAACTGGGTCGAGAATGCAGAAGAATGACTCCAGCATCCCCTTAATCCCTGTACCAAATAAAATGGCTTCTCTAATCAGCTCTGCATGTCTGTCCTGGTTCCTATCTCTCTTCTTAGTTGCTTTAGTATCTGAAAGCATGTAATATCAGTGCTGTCTATGGTCAAGCCTCTCTGTGCTTCTTCATTCGCTGAAATGCAGGACAGAGGACATGGCCTGATAAAGTAGATATATGTGGTCATGTCTGTCCTGTCTGTCTGCCCTCAAGCCTCTGGCCCCGGTCACAGCCCCACTGTCTTTTGTGAGTCTCCATCTTGCCTCCCCGGCTCTTTTTCCGATGGTCCTGCAGCAGGGGATTCATAGATGTTAGTTGGTAGATTGTCCAGGGCTATATTTCCCTCTTCTCTGGTGATGTCCTATGCTGTGTATCCTGGTGTCTTTCTTCCTGCCTGGCAGCTTTCTCAAGCTGGATCTTGGTTCTATGACCAAAACCAGTCCCACCCACAACCTCTGTGGCACACCTACCCATTTGTTCTTGAATGATCTAATAATCACTTCATGTCACTTCCAATATGGACACTGAAGACATCATCCAAGTTTGACCCATGATTTGACATAGCTGCTTCTAGAGTACTGCACACCCTGTTCAGGGTTTTCTGTGAATCAAGTGAGCTGTGTCCTATGCCTCAGACTGGTCCATTTGCACTGTTCAAAGTCATGGTGCCAATGTCCTGGGGTTTACACTCTCCCTCAGCAGTGGTGGTTGCAGTCTCCTGTCTCTCTCCAGTCTCCTACAGTCTTTTGAGCTCATTCCTCCTAGAACAGCAGGTGAGGGGTTCCCACACTCTGCTGAAGCTCTGCGCGCTGTCCTATGCCAGTCCCCCTGTGGAATGCTCACTGCTGCACACCTTGCTGATGCATGGGTTGTAAGAGACATTTTATAACCCAGATACCCAGGTGATCAAGGACACGCTGTGTTGCTTAAATGAGATATCTGTATGAAACTACATAAGAGATAGAAGCAGTCACCATGGGCTAATAGTCTTGAATATGCATACCCTGTTTCATATGCACACGCGGATCAGTGCACACACAATCATACACACATACACTCTTATACCCACTCTCATGCACTCAGAATCACACAGTGAAATGCACCTCACACAGAGAAGCCTGCTAATGCATAGGTATTCAGGCACCCACAATCTTGCACATTTCTTTGCCTTCTTCATGGTAAGCATATGCACACACACACACACATACACACACACACTCCCTCATACATATCCATGTTTTTTTTTCAAATTTTTATTAGATATTTTCTTCATTTACATTTCAAATGCTATCACGAAAGTCCCCTATACCCTCCCCCCACATATCCATGTTTTATAAAGCATCTATATATATCCACATACCCTTGTGTGCTCTACACTCACACATGTGCGAATTCTGGTGTCTCATTGGAAGGTAAAACTAGACCCAGAGCCTGAGAAACGAATTCTTTGATAGTAAATAGTGTATGTCACCTTGACTAGATCTACAATCTATAAGAGACATCTCTGGGCATGCCTGTGAGTGATTATATAGGTTAATGGAAGTGGGGAGGCCCACCCTAAGTGTGGGTGGCACCACCTCATGGGCTGGGGTCCTGAAGGAGAGCGCTGAGCAAGGCGTTCTTCCCTCTCTCTGCTTGATTGACAGAGCAGTGCAATGACTTCCTCCCCATGGGTGACAGGCTTCATCTTGAACCCTAAGACGAAATAAAGCCTTAAATGATTCCTGTTGGCCATCTTGTCACAGCAACAAGAAAGTAACTATGAAAACGCCTGCAGCTGCTGACACTTGTGTAGTCTGCAGGCCTGGCCAGCCCTTGTGCATTTTTTTTTTTAAACTGCTGTGACAAACATAGGAAAGACAACTTGGTTCTTGTTCTTGTGCTGAGCCTTTGAAGGGTGGGGCCTGGCTGATTTCTTATAGCTGCAGTGCCACATGGCTTCCCTTTAACAATCACTCTCTCCTCAGACTCAGCATTCTTCCTGTTCCTGCTCTGGCCAAGCTGCCTAATTTCCACCTTCTGCTTTTCTTTCTCTAAACCTTAATGCTTGTTGTATATCTGTCTAAAAGCAGCCAGCAATAACCAGGTCCTAAGAGGCAGGTTCAGAACACGAGATAGGGGAAAGTGGATGAGGACTGGATGTATTTATTCCTGTGGGCAGAGTTCTGGTTTTGTTTGATGTCAGGAGAAAAGAATGACAAGAGGAGTTCAGCGTGCTCCTATCCTGCCAGGAAGTTTGGGGACAACTGACTTCCCACCTGGCTGTACCTGGTCATTATAGACAGTTCTCACCTAGGCTTATGATGGTAATGATCCTAGTATTTAAAGGACTAGAGAGCTCAGTGACAGTTGGAGGTGACATAGGGGAGGAGCTCATGGAGAAATCTGAGGCAGGAGGGATGGTAGCACCCAGAGTACTGGAAATTCAGAGCCCCAGCCACCTTGCAGGAGGTAGCAACAGGGCACAAAGACCTCCAGGCAGTAGTGGTTCCCACAGTCTTGGCATGGGTAGTAGCCAGTTGGGGAGAAGCAGAGAAACAGCCTAGGGAGTCAATCTTGTAGCACTTGTGGGTGGGGCTGGAGTGGAGGCTGGGCAGAGGAAGGAACAGGTCTACAGGGAGCTTGTCTGGGTAGTGAGTAACCACACATGGATATACAGCTCTTTATACACATGCATGGCTATATACATTTACAATCAGATACTCACTCATACACAGACTCTGAACCACATGTGCTTTTAAGGGTAGCTGGACTTTTGGGTACTTTATGGGTTCCCTTTATCTACCTCCCTATTGCACCCTTATTCTTTCTGACCCCCAGCATTAGTTAGGAGAGAAAGAAGGTTAGAAGGGAAAAGGGTTGTCAATATTGTTAGATTACTTCCTTCATACCCCTGGTTAGAGGTATTGAATGCCTTGGTGCCATTTTGATCTTCATCATCAGAATATCTCCAATCAGAAACAGCAGCAGCAACCATAACCCCACTTGGGACTCTTGCATTAACATACCCTCTGAAGAGTCCCCAGAGTTCCAAATGTTTGCAGAAACTGTCTACTGCTGGCAAAATCACTCCCATGCTAGAGCCCAAGGCAAGTCATAGTTAGCTGCTGTGAACAATTTGAACATGATACTTGTGATTAAAGCAAAAACATATTCCTATAATACTTCTGTGTTTTTATTTTTATTTATTTTTTTATTTTTCCAAGACAGGGTTTCTCTGTGTCCTGGCTGTCCTGGGACTCACTCTGTAGACCAGGCTGGCCTTGAACTCAGATATCTGCCTGCCTCTGCCTCCTGATGCTGGGAGGCATGCTGTGTTTTTAAAGAAAGCAAAATTCTCACTACATTTAAGCACTTGTGCATGTTTACAGTTTCTCAAATGCTCTCTTTCCCTCTCTGTCTCTCTTTGTCTCTCTCTGTCTCTGTCTCTCTCTGTCTCTCTGTCTCTCTCTCTCTCTCTCTCACACACACACACACCACCCCACACTGATTCACAGCTGTTCTCCATGCCCTTCCTGTCTGCTGTCTGACCTCATCTCTGAGTCATGCCCTTTAAGGAACAGCTCCCTGTGTTCAGTCTTCCACTTTCTGCAGGCCCTTGACAACCCTAGGAGAAGTTTCTGTTGTGTGAGGACCATTGTGCCATGGGGAGGGACATCTGGTCTTCTGGAGCTTGGGAAGGGAAACAGAGCATGTCTGACTGGGGATGGTACTGGGAAAGTCCAGGAGTAGAAGGAACTTGGAGAAGGTATGATTAACCACGAAGCCAAGGACAAAACAAAAACAAAAACACAGACACAGCAAAACCAGTCTGGGAGGTCAGGAAAGCAAACAAGGAAGACCAGATACATTCTGGGTAGTTGGAACACTGAGCTGGGTATAAAAGCCACCCTAGGAAGGAGTTCCAGACATCCTCACCCTCCTCCAGACCAGCCAGCCTCTACCATGTGTCACACCAGCTGCTCTTCAGGGTGCCAGCCATCTTGCTGTGTGTCCAGCCCCTGCCAGCCATCCTGCTGTGTGTCCAGCCCCTGCCAGCCATCCTGCTTCGTGTCCAGCTCCTGCCAGTCAGCATGCTGCAGGCCTGCTATATGCATTCCTATTAGATACCAGATAGCCTGCTGTGTGCCTGTGAGCTGCAGGCCCACTGTGTGCATGGCCCCCTCCTGCCAGTCTTCTGTGTGTGTGCCTGTGAGCTGCCGGCCTGTCTGTGTGACCTCCTCCTGCCAGTCATCTGGAGGCTGCCAGCCCTCCTGCTCTACCTTGGTCTGCAGGCCTGTCACCTGTAGCAACCCCTCTTGCTGCTGACCAGTGTCTCAGTTGTGACTATCCCAGTGTAGATGGGACTCAGCTGTCCCCTCGTAGCTCCTGGCTGCTGATTCAGCACACGGCAGTTAGGAAGCCCTCATGCCCAACCTGGGACTCATTGGGAAGAACATGGAAGAGTTATCTGGATTCCCCTCTCCTTGCCCTCTGGAAGGGTACCCTGGCTCTGGGGATGTCTCTTTACTTTTAGTGCCAAATAAACCAGTTTCTCCAGTTCATCTCCACATGTCTGTCTTTCTTCGCTGCTCTCATACCAGAAAAGGTCAAAGCTTCTTGGGAATCTAGTGGCATGGTATTCCTTAAGGTGTGGGGCATAGAAGGAGGGTGTGGCCCAATGAATCAAGTGTGGCCATATCATTATGTGGCCCTGGAGCACATCCCTTCTGAAGGCCTCTACCCCAAGAGCTTCCTGGCTGGAGAATGTTCATGGCCTCAGCCAGCTCTTCCTGTCTGGTGATGCTTCATCTTGTGGGCCATGGTGACTTTTCTCATCACAGGGATGAATGCCAGAATCGTTGATGTGTTGTAGACTGCCACTCTTCCACCTTCTCATCACTGGTCCCTGTTCTCTCGTGACTGATGATCTGTTATACGTAATTAACACACAGTCAGCACGTGCTGAGCCCATCATCCTGTGAGACCAGCACCCAGGGCAGCAGCTTCTGTAGTTGTGTACACAGAGTCCTGTGCTTTGAAGGAACAATGAACACATTTCTATGTCTCTCAGGGGTGACCTTTCAAAGTTAAGTCCCATTTGGGTATCTTGTTATTTCTCTCTGTACAGTGTTGGTGACAGTCCTCACATTTCTAATGGGTTGCTTCATCTCTCGCATCTTACCGTGACATGTGATCATTCCCTGTAGAGGTTCCTGGCCTGGGTAGGCCTGAGGGGCTCTGGTTTTGCTTTGGTGTCAGGCCTTGTCCTGAATCAGTCTCTGTGTAGAGTTCTTGCTGCTTGGCACTGTGTGTTCTAGGCTTTCTCTTGACATCCATAGATGAGATGACATGAGAGAGGCAAAGGATTTTAGACTCCAACAGCCAAGGCAGCCTGTGACTTGCTGTGTACTTAAAATGGGGATTGTGGATGGATCTGAGCTAAAAAGAAACCAGTCAACAAAAATAAACCATCCTGAATCAGCACACACAGGCTTATACACACAAGTATATACACACGAATCCTTGAATACCCATGTACACTCGTATCTCTGATGTCTCAAGCAGGAGGTGAAACTGGGTTCAGAGTCAGAGGTGAGGAGGGTTTGTATGTTACCACCCCTTTCCGCTGGAAGGCACAGAGCTCAGACTGCCTCTTTATCCCTTTGGTGTTAGTTGCTCTCGGGAGGCAGGGGCAGGTGGATTTCTGAGTTCAAGGCCAGCCTGGTCTACAGAGTGAGTTCCAGGACAGCCAGGGCTACACAGAGAAACCCTGTCTCAAAAAACCAAAAAAAAAAAAAATTAATACAAAACAACTTAAAAGATGAAGGAGCTATTTCAGCTCACACATTTAGAGAGCTCACTCTGTTGTGACTGGGGGCAGAGTGGGGAAGGTCATATCATGTGGTTAGAGATCAGTGAGGCAGAACCACGGGCCCTCTGCTGTCTTCTCTTTCCTGCTTTTATTCACTTCAAGCCCCAGCCTATGCGATGGCATCACCCACCTTCAGGGAGACGATTTTCTACCTCAATGATTCCTGTCTAGGAGAAAGCCTTCACAGATATGTCCAGTGGCTTGCTTCAGTCTTCCACAAGATCCTAAAGCTAGTCAAGTTGTCAATGAAGGCTAACATTCAGATACACACCAAAGTCAACTTGACATCCAAAAGCTTCACTTTAAATCAGAGCTGTGTGTCCCTGGCTGCCCAAAGACCGTGTCCATCTCACGGTGAAAAAGCCCATTCGTTTTGTCTGTGGTTCTCTGTTGCCTTAATGGTTTCAACCCGGCTCAAAAGTTAAGTTTCTTTTGTGATTCAAAGAAATCTTTTAAAAGTAATTTCCACATATTCTTTGACGATTTTACGTATGTGTTTTGTTTGTTTTACCCCCGTTTCTCTCTCTCATGCCCAGTTCTGCTCCATTCTTCCTAACAGGCATCCCTCCTACTCTCTTTAACGATCCCTGCTTGAGCATGCGCAGGGCTATAGACTGACTTGGGGAACTTATCTCAGTGGCTGCCTTCCTGAGGAAAATGACTCCTCCTCCTCCTCCTCCTCCAGCAGCCAATAACAGCCAACAGCTCCCCCAGTCGAGGGAGGGGCCTCTCATGCTCCTCTCCAACCAAGCTGGAGTAGTAACACATTTGATCTTGTCCAGGTAACCACTCAGCGGCTGGGAGGTCTTGAGTGTAGCAGCTTTGCTGTGTCCAGAAGACTCTTCCCCATCTTCCGGCTTTTACATTCGTTTCTCTCCATCTTCTCTCCCGTGTTGTGCCCTGAGCCTTTGAGAAGAGAGAATATAGATGTCCCGTTTGGGGCCAAGCCATCAACAGTCAGTCCCTTATTCTTAGCACTTTGACCAGTCATATGTCACTTGCTTGGCCACTGCATAAAGAAGCTGCTCCGGGCAATGCTGAGAACAGCATCCATCTATGGATATAAACATAGCTATTTGGAAGAAACTTTGATAGCATGTCCGTTTGTAAAAGCAACACTAGCAGGTTTCCCCAATGTGTGTCCTTATAACATCAAAATCAAGTTATATGGCTTACAACATGCAATGCCAGAGTACACAACTTCATGGCAGAAGGACAAACAGGGCATAGAAAGGAGAAAAGCAACCTGAGCTCCACAGGGATGATGTCAGGCCTACAGCCCCATGCTGGACATCCATGGTAGGCAGTGTCCTGATGTGATCTCACATGGCCTTAGGCTGCCTCATCTGCATGTTCAGGCTGGTTGGAGCCCCTACTGACTCTCTATTGAAATAACCTCCCCTATTTATGTTCTATCTGCATACATGCCTGCACAACAGAAGAAGCCATCAGATCCCATTACAGATGCAGATGCTTGTGAGCCACCATGTAGGTCCTGAGAATTGAATTCAGGACCTCAAGAAGAGAGGTTGATGCTTTTTTAAAAAAAGATTTATTTATTTTATGTATATGAGTATACTGTAGCTGTGCTGATGGTTCTGAGTCATCATGTGGTTGCTGGGAATTTGAATTCAGGACCTCTGCTCGTTCAGGTTGGCCAAGGCCAGTGCTTTTAACTGCTGAGCCACCTCTCCAGCTCCAGGTTAATTTTCATATTCTCTCTCTCAGGTTTTTTTTAAAGATGGCCAGTGCTACCTATCCTGCTGAGCTCCATAGGTGAGCTTACAGGCTCACCAGAGACTAGCTGGCAGGACACACAGGGTACAGAGTTCATCCCAACAGAACCACATGGGGGTCAGCAGTAGCAGCAGCAGCAGTTTCACAGCCTTGGGAAGGCAGCAGGCAGTGATGAGGCATCACAGAGACTTAGGACAGGCAGCAGGTAGCACAGGTGGCATAGGTGGCATAGATTGTATAGGTGGCACAGGTGGTACAGGTAGTAGGCACCACAGGTGGTACAGATGGCATAGGTGGCTGGGACTGGGGAAGGCCTGGATGGAGAAGAGAACAGACCTTTAGTGGCATACAGTCACATATGGACACATTACAGTCTTGGACACACATGTATAGTTAAGCACACATTTACACTCACACATGCACAAATTCTAAGCCCCATATGTGCGCACACACACATACACACACTGAAAGAGAAAATGTCCTTTATGACCTTGCTTCTGTCAGTTATCTGACCCCATCTGTGGATCATGAGAAGACACTCCCGGTGTTCAGCCTCCCTTCAAACCCTTTCCTAACCCTATGAGAAGTGGGATCTTTGTGGGTATGTAAGGATTCTCATGCAGGGAGAACTTCTGGACCCCTGGAACTTTGAGATCTCATATGCAGAAACAGGAAGTGATGGAACTTGGTAGACTCCAAATGGCCCCAGGGGAGATGGGAGCCCAGACTCAGCAGGAGCTGGAACAGGTATAATTAGCCATGAGGCTGAGGGCAAACAAATCAGGAACACGGACAATAGCAAAGCTAACCTGGGAGGTCAGAGGAAGCAAACAAGGAAGACCAGATGCACTCTGGGTAGTTGGAACACTGAGCTGGGTATAAAAGCCACCCTGGGAAGGAGCTTCAGACATCCTCACCTTCCTCCAAACCAGCCAGCCTCTACCATGTGTCACACCAGCTGCTCTTCAGGGTGCCAGCCATCCTGCTGTGTGTCCAGTTCCTGCCAGCCATCCTGTTGTGTGTCTAGTCCCTGCCAGGCATCCTGCTTTGTGTCCAGCCCCTGTCAGCCATCCTGCTGTGTGTCTAGCCCCTGCCAGTCAGCATGCTGCAGGCCTGCTATATGCATTCCTGTTAGATACCAGGCCTGCTGTGTGCCTGTGAGCTGCAGGCCCACTGTGTGCATGGCTCCCTCCTGCCAGTCTTCTGTGTGTGTGCCTGTGAGCTGCCGGCCTGTCTGTGTGACCTCCTCCTGTCAGTCATCTGGATGCTGCCAGCCCTCCTGCCCCACTCTGGTCTGCAAGCCTGTCACCTTTTGCAACCCCTCTTGCTGTTGATCAGGCTCTCCAAACCAGCTTCTGCCAGATGGGACACACCTGCTGTCTCACAACCTGTTCAACTTGACCTCAGGTTTAGAGTTCGCACCAGGTGGGAACCCTACCTGTCCCATCCCGAACCTTGGAGGAGAGCAGACTCCAGAAGCAGGATCTGTATCTGCTGACCTCTCATGGATGTCCTGGCTGCAGGGACCTTCTCTAACCCTGTTTACCAAATAAACTAATTTTTTAGTTTAGCTGCACATGTCTGTCCTGTTTCATGCCTACCTTCCTGGCTCCTCTTGAATCATGAAGAATGTAAAGTTAATCAATGGTCTCTATGATCCTTGGGAGATGAGGTAGGGTGGAGGACATGGCCTGATTAAATGGGTGTCTTTGGGTCCCTGATATTCCTGTGCCCAGGGGCCCGCAGCATTGGATTTACTCTTTCATAGCTGCATCCTCTTCCCCCACCCCCTTAGCCCCTCTTTTCCAGTACAATGCCCATATCCACTGCAGACATTCCGATTATCCCTGGTTGATTTTTCTCTCTGGTGCGGTCTTGTAACGCTGTGTTCTTGGTGACTTTTCCCTACAGGGCACTTCTAAAATGTTTGACTCTTAGTTACATAACATGATTGATTGATCCTGTAACACCTTCCCTTCGGAGGTTCACACACACACATCTTTAATTGACAGGTGATCAACTATAATGTAGCAAACACACATCATTTGCAACTTAGAAGCCAGAGAGCATAGTTACATTCTGTTGACTTCCTGGGGCAGTGGCTGCTGCGGTCACGTGATCATCGCTCATCTGCCAATGAGGAGAGTTGTGTCTGTGCTCTGTGTGCCTCAGATGTGTACTTTGGAGGTCAAATCTTCCTCAATGGAGTCTAAGCTGAGGGTTATCTCCTCTGTGTAGCGCTGGTGATAGATCTCACATTTCTGATATGCAACCTCATCTCTGGTCTCCTGCAGACTGTTATGAGCAATCACATGGAGGTACCCAGGGATGGCACCTGCTGTGACTGTAACTTCTTTCTGCCCTGTCCCTTCCAGAGCTCTCACTGCTGCCTGTCCTGGATGATAGCTGTTTTCTTTATGCTGCAGTGTGGGTAAGGGAAGCAAGCAGAAAAAAGTGGTTTATGACACAGCAGCCAAGATGGTCTGTGACCAGTGTGTGGTGTAAATATGAGTCTTGAATAAACCTAGGCCAGACATGGAACCAGCCCCCCTTGTTCTCCATATCACTGAGGTTCTAGACACAGAAAACAAACAAACAAAAGCCCCTCCCCCCATTATTCTTTGCCAGAATATATACATATAACCTCGAGTCTAGTTTCTGGAGGTGTCCCTGTTCCCATCTGAAACCTCCTGGGCTCAAGCTTCCTATCTGACTTTCCACTGGCATCCTTGTCTTCTGAGATCCTGCCAGAGCTCCCCTTAAAGCGCTGCTTACAGCTTTCTAGATCTCCTATAACCCCCTCTCTGAACTCATCCTGCCCACGACCCTGTGACAAAGGCCTAAAAATCCCACAGACAAAATTAGCCACAGCGACTTCTCCTAGCACTTTCTGCATTAATTTTGCATTGCTGTGGGGAGTTACCCAACATGACAGTAAAGGAGGAAGGACGTATCCTGGCTCATGGTGTCAGGGTGTTTAGTCCTTCTCAGTGGAGCAGAGCTGGAAGTTAATCAGAAATGGGAATGCTAACCCTCCGCTGACTTCCTCCTTTGTCTGTTTTACTCTCCCAGGTTCTCAGTGTGGGTTGGCCTTTGCGTCATTCAAGTAGGATCTACCTTCTCTGTTCATCCTTCATCAAAGCCCCTCACAGATGTGCCTTGAGACATGCCTCAGTCTCTGAGGTGATTCTCAACTCAGTAAAGTTGACAGCAGAGATGAGTCTCCAAACCTTCCCTTACTGGCATGAACCCCGAGGCTAGTCCCAGGCTCCTTCTATGGCTTGCATGCACCCCAAGGAATAAGTTCCAGGAAGCAAGTACAGAACATGAGAAAACAGGGATGGGGGTGTGTTGTAGTAAAAAGTTAATCTTGGTTGGAGGGTTTCTACCCCGCCTTGATCATTCAGTTCCCAGATAGAAGACACACAATATTTTTATTTTTAATAAGCCTTTAGTGTGCTAGAGCTGGGCAGGTATCTACCCTCTAAGCTACTATAATCTACTTCCCCATCAGTAACCCCCAATTACAACTTGCCATGTTTCATCTGGGATGCTCTTAACTCCAATTGGCCAGCCCTCATGGCCATGTTTTCATGACTCACTTACCCCATGGTGTCTTCTCCTCTCTCCATCTTCTCCTCTCCTCTTGTGGACTCCTCTTCAGATGCCCAAGCCTGAGAACTGAAACCCCACCTACCTCTCTTTAATTAAGGACCACAGTCATATAACATCACTTTGTGTACATGAGTATTCTCTCGTCTCTGAGGCAACCAGAGTCAGTATTTAGCTTTACAATACAACCTACCAAACCTCAACAGAAGTGAGAGTTGGACATTTTAATGGGGAGAATCAATTCTCCATAAAGCCATAAGCAAGGGGGAAAAAAAAAGCAAGAAGATTTAGGGCGACACCTCTGCCCAACCATGCAGGAGTTTCAGGAAGAGATGTGACTCTTCCTAATTCAACAGGATCATGATGGAGTGTTGGCCTGGAGGGATAGCTCTCACCTGGGCTTTGGAGGTAACCAGAGAAACAGGTCCAGTATTTGAAGTATTCGACAGTGGGGATTAATAGAATGTAGTGATACCTCAGGGGAGGATCCTGAAGATCAGGGTGGGACAAGAAGCTTGGTGCAGGGCAGCTTATGTGTGTGATGGGCCTGAGGCTCACTGTCCTGGAGAATCCTGGCATGTGTCAGTGAGGCTTGCTTATAGATGGCGGCCACACAGGGGCTGTCCCATCGGAGGTACACATGGACTTCAATGGCAGTAGAGAGCCTCATTGTCCTGATTTGGGTAGAAGGTAATAGGGGCATAGCACAGAGAAGCAAGGTGGGCTGACAAACAGCACGTTGGTACATGTTGGTTGGGTCCCAGTGGGGCTGAGACAGAAGAAGGGACAAGTTTCTAGAGGGCATTTCTTGAGTGGCATGTGGCCACACGTGGTAATGTAGGCATGTATAGGCACCTCACACTCAGACACACATAAGAAGCCCAGAGTCTGACACTTTGGGCACACTGTGATGACAATCTTCATTGTCACCTTTACCAGACTTAGAACCTTCTAAGGGACACATCTCTGGGCTTATCTGTGTAGGTATCCAGAAGAGGAAAGGTCCACTGTTGTTTGGTTTCAGGCCCAGAACAAGGGGCTGAAGTGCATATTTTTACACACCAAAGCAGACCTGGTGTTTAGGTTCTCCCAGTGTAAGGCCCCTGATGCTGGGCCTCCGCTCAAGTCCCGGGATGAGCTGGCCAGCACCCCAGTGTCCCGAGAGAAAACCACACCTGATGCAAACTGCAAGAGGTTTTATTATCAGCTAGCTGAGGACGGGAAGTCCCTCCACTGTGCAGGGCAGGGGAGTTCGACCCTGAGTGGTGACAGTAGGGGGTTTTTAACAGCTAGCTGAGGAATTGGGAGGAGTTGGGAGGAGCTGGGAGGAGCTGGGAGGAGAGTTGGGAGGAGTTGGGAGGAGAGTTGGCTACAGCTCCTTTCTGGTGAGGGGGGGAGTGAGCTGCAGCCTCCTCTCCAGCGTTTATCTCCATGTCCTTGGCACAGGAAGGCAGGCATCTCCGGTTGTACAGTATAGAAACAAAAAGATCTTTTGCTGGCTATAGAGAACAAAGAGCTTCTTTCTAGCTGTATTTTTAAAGATCAGGGAAAACAAGCTTGGGGAACATTTAGGGGCTTTACCTTCCAGGAAGAAACGCTCTAAGTCGGGGTCTCACACCAGCATCCCTCAGTTCCTACCTGGCATAACCTGCTCCCAATCCTGAATTTTCCAGGCTAGGAACTGGGCTGCCCTTCTCCCAGAAGCTCCTCCATATATAATCCAGACATTTTGGTCTTTCTTTCCGATTTCTGCTTCTCTGTCTGCATGCAAGCTCCTTTCTCTCTTTCTCTATCCCTCCCTTACCCACCCTCACACCCTTCCCCCTTTTCCCATAGCAACTTCTCTGTCCTTGGTCCTTGGGGCCAGTGAACTCTCCCACCCAAGAGCAGCTTCACCATAAACCTGTCTTTAATATAATCTAACCTGGCTTAAGTTGGCTCATTTCACCAATGGTGGAGAAATAACCTAGCACCCATTACTTTTCTGACCAGAAGAATTTATTGAAGGGTGAGTTTATTTTGGTTTACAGTTCCAGAGGGCTAAATGTCTATCAGGCAGGAAAACATGGCAGCAGGCAGGCTTGGTGACAGGAGCAGGCACCTGAGAGCTCACGCCTTCAAATGCAAGCATGAAACAGAGACAACACATTGGAAGTGGCACAAGGCTTTTAGACTTGTCAAGCCTGCCCCAGTGACGCACGTCCTCCAACAAAGCTGTGCTTCCTCATAATCTCTCTGAATAGCGCCACCCACCGGAGACCAAGCGTCAAATGCCTGAGCCTGTGCGGGAGCTGTTTCTGCTGTTTTCACCGAAGCATCTTGTCTCAGTCACCAGAAAACACTAAAGCAGAGAATGAATATGCAAAGAAGATCAGCTATGTTCTAGGTTGTTGGGACACAGGGCCATGAATAAAGGCCACCCCCCACCCACCCACCTCGGAAGGAACTCCAGGCATTTCCACCCTTCTCCAGCACCAACCAGTTAAATCCTACCATCCAGTGCATGGTCCTTTGGAGCCGATTAGCAACAGGACTGAAGAAGCTATGAGCTAGCACAGCCCTCAAACGCTGTATGCAGAGTTGACTGGAACTTTCTATGGGAGTGAGAACAGAATTCCAGTAAAAGGCAGACACAAAAGTCTGCTCATGTGGCTTCAGAGCAGAATAAGCCTCATCGGGAACTGTGCTACAAACCATTTGTGGTAGAGGCTGGCAAACAAAACAAAACAAAAACAAACAAAACAAACAAACAACCCACAAAACAAACAAACAAACAAACCTAACTGTTTTCTGCCCACATCCAAATAAAACTCTAATAAAATGGAATTTAAAAGTCATGGGCTAGTGCATTTGGAAGGAGAAAACCTGAACAGGAGATTTACCAAAGGGCTTCCCTGTTCCAAAACTGCCTAGGGAATTTACCCCCAGGTTCTCCCACCAAGGCACACAGAGATCTTGGCAGCTGTGGCAGAATGAGGCTATACTACATCATGTGCAGATAACATGGTAAATTGTCACATGTCACATAGACTTGCAAAAATACAGGAGTTGCGGGCTTTACAAAGGCTCAGCACAAAGTTCCAGAAAGCCTCTAAGGCTGCAGGGTTGGACTCCCCAGGTCTACTGAAAAATTGTTCTGTGAAGTTGTCAAGGTGAAACCTAAACTTCAATAGAGATTCCAGGGTGTGGAAGATGTACGGACTCCGGGTTATCCACCAACAAGAGCTCCAGACACAGAGTGGAACCTGTCCAGAGAGAGAGAGGCTCCATGCAGTGCAAAACGCAGAGGTTGAGGGATGGGAGGGCTCCAAGTTGTTGGAGCCCAGATGTGTCCATTGTGAACCCCAGATGCCAGATACTGAGCTTCAGGATTTGGTGTTTGCTCTTTTTGCCCTAGTACCTTCTCCAGGATCTCGGAGGAGATGTAATTAGCCACAGAGCTGAGGGTAAACAAAAGCAAAAACATATACAACAGCTAAGCTAGCAGTGGAGACAGAGCAGGAAGCAAACAAGAAGCCCAGCAGCGTTCTGGGTGGTTGAGTCAATGTGGCAGGTATAAAGGATGCCCCGGGAAAGAGTCCCAAACATCCCCAACCTTCTCCAGACTGCCAACCTCCACCATGTGTCACACCAGCTGCTCCTCAGGCTGCCAGCCATCCTGCTGTGTGTCCAGCTCCTGCCAGCCATCCTGCTGTGTGTCCAGCTCCTGCCAGCCATCCTGCTGTGTGTCCAGCCCCTGCCAGCCATCCTGCTGTGTGTCTAGCCCCTGCCAGTCAGCATGCTGCAAGCCTGCTATATGCATTCCTGTTAGATACCAGGTAGCCTGCTGTGTGCCTGTGAGCTGCAGGCCCACTGTGTGCATGGCCCCCTCCTGCCAGTCCTCTGTGTGTGTGCCAGTGAGCTGCCGACCTGTCTGTGTGACCTCCTCCTGCCAGTCATCTGGATGCTGCCAGCCCTCCTGCCCTACCCTGGTCTGCAGGCCTGTTACCTGCAGTAACCCCTCCTGCTGCTGATCAGTGTCTCCAAACCACCTGCCTCCACTGAAGATGGATACTTTGTCCTATCCAATCCTATTCTTGACCATGGATTCAGCAAGAGGCAGTTGCAAAACATGCCCACTGCACCCTGGAACTGGGGAGAGAATACAAAAGAATGAACCAGATCCCGTACCCTGGCCTTCTTTGAAGGATGTACTGGATGCAGGGTTCTTCTCTAAATAACCCATGTGCCAAATAAAGCAGCTTTTGAAGTCAGCCTCCTGTGTCTGTCCTGCTTCCCGACTCTTTTTTTTTTTTTTGGATTTTCGAGACAGGGTTTCTCTGTGTAGCCCTGGCTGTCCTGGAACTCACTTTGTAGACCAGGCTGGCCTCGAACTCAGAAATCCGCCTGCCTCTGCCTCCCGAGTGCTGGGATTAAAGGGGTGCGCCACCACGCCCGGCTTGCTTCCCGACTCTTGCTGAGCAGAAGGGACTCAGGACCAGTGCTTTCTGTGATCCAGCCTCACATGGCTGCGGAGATGGAACAGGGTGGGGGACATGGTCTGGTGAAGTAGGCAGGTCCCTGCTGTAACCCTGGAGAATGTGGCCCCTGCCAGAGACTCACTGTCTCTTGTGGTGCCATCCTCCTGTCTCAGTATGCCTGCAGTAGTGGGTACTCAGTTCGTCTCTGGTCTCTCAGTTTTCTCTCTGGTGCCATCTTGTCATGTTGAGTCCTGGTGCCTTTTTCCCACAGGGCACTTCCCAAGTGTTTGAATCTTAGTTACACAGCGTGATTGGCCCTGTCACACTTTCCTTTCAGCCCACCTTTAATTGACAGGTGATCAACTATGACGTAGCAAACACACATCATTTGCAACTTAGAAGCCAGAGAGCATAGTTACATTCTGTTGACTTCCTGGGGCAGTGGCTGCTGCGGTCACGTGGCCATTGCTCATCTGCCAATGAGGAGAGTTGTGTCTGTGCTATGTGTGCCTCAGACGTGTACTTTGGAGGTCAAGTCCTCCTCAATGGAGTCTAAGCTGGGGGTTATTTCCTCTGTGCAGCGTTGGTGACAGTCACCCGTTTCCCATATGCACCCTTAATTATGTTCTCATAGAGGGTGAGGTGGGAAGTTCTTGGGCAGGCTCCCAGGGATGTGCATGCCTTTGGCTGGCAGGGTCTGCTGTGCCTGTGGCTCTGTCCTGCCCCTTCCCTCCCACAGTTCTCACAGCTGCCTGCCCTGAATTATGGTGCTGTTTCTATTATGTTGCAGACTGGTGATGAGAAGCAAGCAGGAAAAAAAAATGATCTAAGAATCAGTAGCCAAGATGGTCTGTAACCAGTGTGTCATTTAAATTGGGGCTTTATACAACTGAGCCAGAACTGGGGCAGATGTTAGGGGCTCGCTGTCCTGAAGGTGCACACACAGTTACACATACCTTCCCTCCAACGCACATACCTATCCCTTCAACACACATATGTGGATACATAGAAACTGGATACCCACAGCCCTGTGCACACAAACATGTGCATAGGGGCAGCTATACTTATGCCCAACCTCTCACTTACATACATGCACTTCTATAACACATGTGTGTACTCACAAATTGTCCTCATACTTGAGGACAGTGTCCCTGAGTCTTCATACCGTATACACTCACACATATTGGTATCGGTAGTGAGGGTTTTGGTTTCTGCTCTTCTTTCTTCTTCTTTCTTTTTCTTTCTTCTTCTTTCTTCTCCTCCTCCTCCTTCTTCTCCTCCCCCACTCCTTCTAGATTTATTTATTTGTTATTTATTTGAGTACACTGTATTTGTTAGACACGCCAGAAGAGGGCATCAGATCCCATGCAGATGGCTGTGAGTCACCATGTGGTTGCTGGGAATTGAACTCATGCCTTCTGGAAGAGCAATCAGTGCTCTTAACTGCTGAGCCATCTCTCCAGCGAGTTTTGGTTTCTTTAAAAACACAGTTTTATATGAATATGTTTGTGTTTTGATCCCAGGTGTGGGATATGCAGGTGCTGTACTTTGTCCACAGCTGTTAACTATGATTGTCTCATGCTCTTGGGGGTGGGGAGCATGATTTTTGCCAGCTGCTGGTAGTCCACAGCTGTTAACTATGATAGTTTCGTGCTCTGGTGAAGGCGGGTGGCATGATTTTTGCCAGCTGCAGATAGTTTAATCCTGGGCACTCTGCAGAGGGCATTAACTGTGAGAACCCTGAGGGGGCCTGTGGCTGCTGCTGTTTCCCCACTGCTCTTGTGTTTGCTATTGCTGGATTGCTGGATATTCTGACAATGAAGATTAGCCCGCCGTGAGGAACCGGGCAACCCTAACCAGCAGGAAGTAGTCTATAGACGTCTATGCCCCCTTCCTCTCTAACCTTCTTTCTCTCCTACCAAGTGTTAGGGGGCTGGAAGGGATTAGGGTGAAATAAGGCCCAGAAGGGAGGTAGAGGTATAAGAACCCAATAAAATAATAAACACACCAACAGGCATCTGCTCTCCCCACCCCACCCCCAGCAGGTGAACCTGATTCAGACATGAGAGGTTCAGGGCCCCTGAGACCCGCCTCTGCCCAGCTCAGTGTACAGGGTAGAGCCTTCATCAAATGGCCACCTTCTTCCCCACCAAGAACCCTCAGGCCTCTTCCATATTGTGCCAAGATAGAAGTACTCCCCAAAGGACAGCTTCAAGGGAACAGAATAAAGCAGAAAGGGAGTGTAGTTTTTCAGAGCAAGGAAAGGAAGACAAAGGAACCGCTGGCATGGCCGGCAAGAGTCTGAGTAGTGACTGTGGAACTTGAGGGCATGGTCTGGATGGTGAGGAGCCAGCAGGGGGCGCTACATTGTTCCATGGTGGGGTTGGCTACAGGTGTGAGAGGTGGCCTGGGTTGAGGCTGTCAAGGCTAGGTGGATGAACACTCCTCTGCCTTCCCCTTCACTTCTAAACACTTCACTGTCCCATTTGGATGGGGGTCTGAGAATGTCTGTGGCCCTCGCTGGTCTGTGCAGTGACCCTGGTCCTGCATGTGTTGCTGCTGTGCCTTATCTTCCCAGTAGTGCCAACCCTGACCTGGGGTTTCTTGAGCCCTGTCCTTGCAATATGGTGGCTGTGACTTGTATATTGTGCCTCTGAAGGGCCCTGAGGCTGTGTTTCTGCTGAGTCCCTTCTTCTGTCCAGCCTTCATCCCCAGAGCTTTATGTCCCCCAGTGTACCCAGCTCTTCATCCAGACAGCTCACATTCTGCCCTTAGATAGACACAGCACTGAGGCGCATGCGTGCACATGACACAGGGGTTCTCCTGGATCTTGTCAGGGTTCCTAACTGACCAGAGCAGTTGGTGTGAAGCTCTATAAAGATGGGGATATTAGCAGCCAAGCCAGGACCCCTCAGTCTGTGAGAGGAGCCAGTGATAGATCACCAGTGGGGGAGTGGCCAGGACCCCTCAGTCTGTGAGAGGAGCCAGTGATAGATCACCAGTGGGGGAGTGGGTTATGGAAAGCAGTTTAATGAAAGGGAAAGAAAGGTTCATTTATTTAACCAGACTGTTCCTTACCTGCTGGCTGCCCAAGTAATGACAGTGAGACTTACCTTTATTTATGTAGCTTGGGCCGACTAGCTCATATAATCTAATTAACCCACTTGTTCTCATCTGTGTTCTGCCATGTGGCTGTTCCTTCCTCCATATCTGGCTTGTGAATCTCCCAGCTCTGACTTTTTTTTCCCTAAAGATATTTAGACTCTAAAGAGTACAGTGTAGCTGTAGTCACAGACGGTTGTGAGCCATCATGTGGTTGCTGGGAGTTGAACTCAGGACCTCTCTGCTCGTTCCGAGCCCAAAGATTTATTTATTGTTATATGTAAGTACACTGTAGTTGTCTTCAGACACACCAGAAGAGGGCGTCAGCTCTCATTACGGATGAGTTGTGAGCCACCATGGGATTTGACCTTCGGAAGAGCAGTCAGTGGTCTTAACCACTGAGCTATCTCTCCAGCCCCCTAGCTCTGACTCTTTCCTAGTTCCTGTCTCTACCCGGATATTCAGCCTTTCCTCTCCTGCTTTGCTATAGGCTGTTTAGCTCTCTATTAAACCAATCAGAAGGTGATGGAGAGGATGTTTACGAAACACGGAGACCGGCGATGGTTCATACAAATAACAATATCAGCGTTCAGCCTGCACTCAGGTCTCTGCAGGCTCAGAAATACAGCCTTTACCCAGTGCACAAAACATTTTCCCAACACAAAAAACGCCCATTACTTAGACATATTAAGGTCCTGCGTTCTGTCTGGGCTCTGTCACGAGTACTCAGCTCTGTTTTTGGAGCACTAGGCAGTGCAAGCCAACCTGTGGACAAGGAGCCAATGAAAGTTTATTATAAAACAGGTAAATTAGCCTGATGTTAGCATAAAAGATTTGAAGCAAACATTAAAAAAAATCTGTCTTTTACCTGGAGAGTCTAATCTATTTATGTTTATTGTAATTGCTGATGTATTTGAATTTACTTCAGATTTCCTTTGCTCTGTCTTTCTGCACTCCCTTCCAAAAAACTACATTTGTGTGTGTGTGTATGTGTGTGTGTGTATGCATGTTTGTATCTGTGCACATGTATTGTGTATGTGCTGGTGGGTATGTATAGCTATGTGTGTATATACACATGCTACATGTGCATAGGTCAGAGGACACCTTAAAGGAGTTGGGTCTCATCTACCAGGTGAGTCCTAGGGTTTGAACTCAGGTTGTCAGGCTTGGTGGCAAGCTCTTTTCTTCAACAAGCCATCCTGCCTGCCCCCTATACATCCTGCACAATCCTTTCCACCTGAATTTATATTGATGCCATCTTTTTCTAATTTCAATTTCTGCCTTGGGTCAGAATCTCATGAGCATTCATTCCTTCTAATGAGCTGTAAGATTTCAGCTGGAGCCTTTGTGTGATCTGGGCCAATGATCTCTGTTCTTATAGAGAAGATCAGGTGGCCTCTTCCACTTACCTGCAGTATTTGTCTAGGGCTCTAACTTGACCCATCTGGTGCCAACTTCTGAAGCCGTGTTCTTTTGGCTCTTGAAATCTTCCTCTTGACATCTTCACAGATGTCTGTTGAGTTTCCTTTGGTGTATCTGTCTCTGGCAGAGGCCCCTTCTCTTTCCTGAAGGAAATGAGAGTTGCTGAGAGCACAGACTATGTCCTGTGAGCTATACATGATTCCAGAAGTTCTGCTTATGCCTGCTCCTGCTGCTGCCCCCTCTGTCCACGTCCTCTTGGGGCAAGCATACCCCCTGACTGCTGTGAGCACCCTCCTCTGCAGAGTGTTCTTAACTTTCACAGAACCCTTTCTACAGCTCCCTCAGGTGGCTCCATTTCTCTCTTTGTAGCATCCTTGGCCCTGAAACCCTTTCTGATGGTGTGTGTCGGCTGACATTGACGTGTCAGGCTCTATCATGTCATTTTGAAGGATACCTTCAGTTTTACAGGCTTCTCCTTCAGGAGTTAGTGCGTGTGTTTCCCATCCTATGTCTGATGAGATCCTTGCCTTTGTTTCTGTGTTCATAGCATGTGGTTTAATCTGTGTGTCCACGACTTTCTCATCACTTTTGTGTTTTGGCAGTCACATATTGAACAAAGTGTGTCTAGCCATGTTTTGGTTTGGTTTCCTTTGAGGAAGATGTAGCCTACTTTGGGGTGTTGTGGCATGTCGTCCTCTAAGGATGACACAGCAGTTGCCATCTTGAGACCAGAGCAGCTATAATTACTTGTATGAGACCTTTACAAGATTGGGACAGTGGAGGACTCACAGGACGATTCTTGAGACTGCCTTCCTCCTAGGCTGTGTAAGCAGTTAACTATTGCTAAGAGGGAGACTCTTTCATAGTGTAGTTGCCCACTGGTTGCTCCTGCTTCTCAGGTAACCTCAGAAAACTCACTGCTTCACCAAGCTGGCCTGGGCAAGATAATTGCTTTGGTTTGTCATTAGGGTTCTGCCTAAGGACAGGTAGACACTCACATCACCCAAGAAAAGTCACATTAAAGGGGTTCTCTGTGTTTTATGAATTTTTATTTTTGTGAAATCTTTCTTAGAAGTTATTTCTTTGTCTCTTTCTTCTGTCCAGTTCCTTGTCTCCTCTTTGGTCCTCTCTGCCTAGCTCCTTTCCTCTTCTCCCTCTCCCCTTCCCCTCCTGTCCCTTTATTCTCTTCCCTTCTTGTGCCCCCTTCTTCCTCCCCACCATCTCCTCTCCTCTTCTCTCTCCCCTCTTCCCCTCCTTCCCCTTCTTCCCCTCTCCTCTCCTCTCCTCTCCTCTCCTCTCCTCTCCTCTCCTCTCCTCTCCTCTCCTCTCCTCTCCTCTCCTCTCCTCTCCTCTCCTCTCCTCTCCTCTCCTCTCCTCTCCTCTCCTCTCCTCTCCTCTCCTCTCCTCTCCTCTCCTCTCCTCCCCTCTCCTCCCCTCCCCTCCCCTCCCCTCCCCTCCCCTCCCCTCCCCTCCCCTCCCCTCCCCTCCCCTCCCCTCCCCTCCCCTCCCCTCCCCTCCCCTCCCCTCCCCTCCCCTCCCCTCCCCTCCCCTCCCCTCTCCTCCCCTCTCCTCTCCTCCCCTCTCCTCTCCTCCCCTCTCCTCTCTGTGACACTGCTTGTTATCAGGCTTATTAAAGGTCAGAGCCTGAGCCCTGGTAGCCCCAATAATTCAGATGTGGCTGTCCATCCTCATGGACCTATGAAACAAACAATTAATAATAGAAATCAGGAAAAGGAGACTGATTCAATGTGGCCACACTGGAAAGAAGGACAAAGAGATCCAGATACTGCTTCCTCTCCCCAGTCCATCTTCCGGGTCCTGATATGACCCAGTACGGTTTAGATAGAAGACAAGTGGTATACATAATTAAGCAGTTCTGATCAAAGTGGTCTTGCCTATAGTGGCACACTATCATTATCCCAGCTCCAGCCTGACTTAGAAGATGGTATGATAGGTTGTTCCTATGAGCTCCCTTCTTGGGAGACAAGTTCCCGACTGTCTGGCCCCAGGCTTTAGCCATTTATTTTCTAACTAGAGACTCCCAGGGAATTCCAGTTTCCTTGGGCATCTTGTTTCCACAGGCCAGAGAGCTAAAGTGAGACATAAGCGTCGCTTAGAATGTTCTTGCTCCTTCTGGGCACGCTAATTACACACCTCCATCCACAAATGATGATCCAGCTTCCCAGAGTGCCTTGGCATTTTGTCTTTGTCTCCTTCTGCCCTGACTATGTTTCTCTTTGTATGTACATGTTGACTACTTCTATCTGACCTGTCTTCCCATCCAGTGACCCCACCTTTGGCTACATCAAGTATATCCTTGAATTTATGAAGGAGTTCATCTTTCTTGGCTTTGATTGTATTTATTTGACTCTTAGTTTCAAGTCCTCATCTGTTCACGCACAAGTAACATTTTAACACACTGATGCGAGATATTTTAGAGTTACACGCCTGTGTCGGTTTTGAATCTGGTTTTTGCTTTGCTCTGTTTTTCTGACAATGGGTTGGGATGATTGGGGTTTTCCTTGCTTTCTTTTGGACCCCTCACACTCTGATTGGATTGAACTGCTGTGAAAACAACAGAGAGACTCTCATCTCAGCAGATTTCGTCAGTCCTCCCTGTGTGGGTGGCTATTACAATGTTTATCTTCTTTGTAACAAAAATTTCAGATTTCTGTGATTCTCTTCCCAGTGGCTTGGGCTTGGGTGCTGGGAAGCTCAGTGGTGTTACCCCACACCGGTTTCCAGGTGTCCTGCACCAGATACCTGGTCACTCACTCCGTTCTTGATTCTCATCTTCCTGGGGAGGCTGATGGGCTCACTGGGATTCCAGTGAGGCCCTCTGGGTTTCATAACTAATGGACTTTTCCACACCTTTTGCTCATGCTGGGCCAGCAAAGTCTCTTGGTTCTTTGGTGCTGTTGTGAGTTTGAGGTAGAACTAGTTCTCTTGTTCTTGCCTGTTGTGGCTATACTTTAAGGTACTTCATGGGCTTTGGGGTCCAGGCCTGTTTTCCACCCCAACCCACAGGATGACTCAATTTTCTTCTGTTTTTCCATTGTAAGTCTCAGGAAGTGAGATAGCTGCTTCAGCCCACTCCTCATACCAAGGTCACGCCTCCTCAGTGCAGCAGAGAAAAGGGCTCTCTGAGGAGTGGCTGCTGTCCTGAATATAGTTAGGAATCTTCAAGGAAAGAACAGTCAAAAGTATATGGAGGGATTAGAAAGATGACTCAACAGTTGCTCTGTTGAGACCTAGTTGCTCTTTCAGAGGACCTGGTCCAGATTCCCAGCACCCACATGGTGGCTTACAACCTCTGTAACTCCAATTACAAGAAATCAGGCACCCTCTACTGGGTTTATGTGGTACACAGACATACATGTAAGCAGAACACTGATAAACATAAAATAAAAGTTATTCTTTTATTTTAAAAAAAGTATATAGGCACTTGGGTGACAGAGGCAGGCAAATGTGAGTTCAAGGTCAGCCCAGTATACATAGTGAACTCTAGTCTAGGCTGCAGAGTGAGAACTTGTCTCAATCTCCATCTTGAAGAAAATGTGTTATAAAAAGAGCACAAGCTGTATGGAAAGCAATTTATTTGGCTCAAAGAGGAGAGAGAGAGAGAGAGAGAGAGAGAGAGAGAGAGAGAGAGAGAGAGAGAGAGAGAGAGAGAGAGAGAGAGAGAGAGAGAGAGAGAGAGAACGTGAGTCAGGACATCCCTGGGAGTTGGACAGGGGCAGTGAGAAACTGGATTATTCTACACTGGCTCTCCATCATTCCAGAGTGGGTTGGACATGCTTCCCACCTGCTTCAAAGAGGACAGGTGTCGGGAGGGGACAGATAAGTCCCATCAGACAGCAGCTGGTTTGGAGACACTGGTCAGCAGCAGGAGGGGGTACTACAGGTGACAGGCCTGCAGACCAGGGTGGGGCAGGAGGGCTGGCAGCATCCGGATGACTGGCAAGAGGAGGTCACACAGACTGGCCGGCAGCTCACAGGCACACACACAGAGGACTGGCAAGAGGGGGCCATGCATACAGTGGGCCTGCAGCTCACAGGTACACAGCAGGTCACCTGGCATCTCACAGGAACACATATGGCAGGCCTGCAGCTCAAGGGCACACAGGCTGGCTGGCAGGGGCTAGACACACAGCAAGCTGGCTGGCAGCCTGAGGAACAACTAGTGTGGCACATGGTGGCAGATCCTGGCTGGTCTGGAGGAAGATGGGAATGTCTGGCATGCTTTTCTGGTGTGGCTTTTATACCCAGCCCTATGTTCTAACTACCCAGAATGCAGCTGGCCTTCCTTGTGTTGTTTCTATTACTTGCTCCTCAGTGATTTGTCATTCTGTGATTCGTCTTCCTGAGTTATGGTCTCCATAAACAATTTTGGCTTGAAGCCAACTTAACATAAACAGGATATACTGGTTTGACTTACATGTATTTTATACTGTTGTTTCTTGGGCCATCATTAAGCCCATAGGGACATTGGCTGGATTGAGTGTGGGATCCTGTTCTTTCTCATCTTGTTCTATCAATGAAGGCCTTGAAGTGACACTGTATTTCATCATTATTATTTATTTTGACTCTCCATTGTAAAATGCAAAACTTTAACACAGAGATTGGGAAACTAGGAACTCAGGCCTAAGTTTGTCATACTTTCTATATTTGTAAATAAAGTTTTATTGGCAACAACATGCCTGTGTGCATATGTGTTGCCAGTTGTTGAGTTCAAAACATTTGCTGTCACCCCTTAACATAAAATTAGCTAGCTGCTATAGTTTCTCTTCGGTTGTGATAAAGCACTTGACTAACACAATTTAAAGAAGGAAGGATTTATTTTGGCTTACAGTGCAAGGTACAATTCACCAAGGTGGGGAAATCATGTGAGCAGGAGCTTGAAGCAGCCAGTTTGAGAAAGCAGAGAGGATGAATGCTGTGGCGGCCCAGCCACTTTTTCCACTTATATATTACCCAGGGAATGGCACCTCCAACTGTGGACTTCTCATCTCTCCTTAATTAATGCAATTGAGACAACCCCAAGCAGGCATTCCTAAAGGCTTGTCATGATTCTAGATTTTATCTACTGAATATACTAGCCACTACACTAACAATGTATAACAATGCATGATAATGTATAACAATGTATAACAAAATAACAAGTCTATTGTGTAGTGACTGCCCCAGGGATTCCTTTGTTCCTTCAGTAAATACAACTGTGTGGCTGCAGAAAGCCAGAAAGCTTTACAGCAGTGTAAATGGGTGACTTCCTGCCCTGGTTCCTGGTACTGGATCCCTACAACTGTTGCCAACCCCAGGGCTATGGAAGCTGTTGCTGCCGCCTAGGCCCCCCTATGCAGGTTTTTATGCAGTATGCTCCCTTCTTTCGAGGCCTTCTGTATGCCTAGCCCCTGTGTGCTGGTTCATCTTAATGTCAACTTGACACAAACTAGAGTCATCTGAAAGGAGGGAACCTCAATTGAGAAGATACCTTCATAAGTTTCAGCTGTAGGACATTTTCTTAATTAGTGATTGATGGGGGAGGGTCTAGCCTATTATGGGTGGTTTCATCCTTGAGCAGGTGGTCCTGAGTTCTATACACATTCAGACTGAGCAAGCCAGGGAAACAAACAAGTAAACACTATCCCTCCATCAGCTCCTGCCTCTAGGATCCTGCCCCATTTGAGTTCCTGTCCTGACTTCCTTTGAAGATGAACAGCACTACAGAAATCTCAGCCAAGTAAACCCTTTCCTCCCCAACTTGCTTTTTGGTCATGGTGGTTTCAGTGATAGAAGCCCTAACTAAGACACCCCATCAGGCAGCCTTTCTGTATGCCTGTGAACTGTAGGCCCACTGTGTGTTCCTGGAGCCTGCCATACCCATTCTGCTATGTAGGCTCCTCCAGCCCTTTAGCTTGCTACTGTGACCTGTGACCTCTGTAGCCATTCTGGCTGAGAGATGGGAACAGCCACATAACTGCCTTCCCACCAGGCTGTCCCTTGTGGCTCCGTGTAGACCTCCTAAACCTGAGGGCACTGCCTGCCTACTCTGTAACAAAGCCACTAGGCTACTAGAGCAGCAAGTGAGGCAGACTCCACATCCTTCAGCCCTTGGCTTCTAGCAGCAAAAAACATAATGAGCATCAGTAGGAGGCATCCTATGTCTGTGTACTGCTTCACTTTAGCCTTCCATGCTGCTCAGGACTGTCGCTAGAACCTTAAAAGATGACTCAGATGACTCAGGGCTCAGGTCAGCAGCAGGGTGATCACCATTGAGTGTCACCTCTATCAGAGGCTCTGCCTTACACTGGGCTGTTGTACCCCAGTGGCTCTCATTTTTTCTACTTTGTTCCTGTGGCTGCTTTGGTGAAGTGTGGAGATGGCGGGGGAGGGGTAGATGAGTGGGGGTAGGAGGGGGAGGCATTTGTTAGCATCTTGGGTCCCTGAAGGTAATTATTGGTCTCTGCTTAGCAACAAGCTGGAATCCTAAAATGCCTTCAGCCCAAGAATTTAATTTGAACCTCCAACACTCCTATCCCTCCTCCTCTTTGTAAAGATGAATGAAAACAGCCTTCATTCAGGACTGAATGACAGCCCCTGCTCCTAGAACCTATGCTTGTGTTCTCACAGGCCAAAGGGACTTCAGAGAGGGGGCTGTATCATGGGGTTTGCAAGAACCCAGTGTCACCACAGGCTAGCATCTGAGGGAAGCAGGAGGGTGGCAGGGCACTGAGGGACTGGCTCTGCAGAGCAGGGATAAGTGGGAGTTGAAGCTGAAGAGACCTCAGAACCACTCTTCCCTGGAGCATCCGTCTAAGACCTTGCCAAGCCTGGGCTTAGCTAGGGAGATCCTATGCAAGTGTGTGGCCTCCTCAAGCCGTGCTGTTGGAAGTCTGCAATGCTGGAAGCCACCAAGCCCTTGGTCCTTCTGTAGTTTAGAACACACTTGTCTACCTTGGCCTGGTGTTCCTGGCCTCTGGTCATTGCTAGCTCATCCTGGGGTAGGTAGGAAGACAGGGAAGGTGAGGGGTGAGATAGGTGTTATTTAGAACAGCAGAAAGCCACTGTTTCTTGTTGAGGCTGAAATCCAAGGTCGAGTATTTGAGAGCTGTGTCTTCTAAGGCTGTGCGGTGTTGGGGTTGTAAGGGGAGGGAGCAGCTGCCAGGCCCCAGATCTGATGCTGCTGGTATCAGGGAGCAGTCTATTGGTATGCTGGGAACCAGGAAGTTTGGGGAACAAGAAGGTGAATGAACAGGGCAGAACCAGTGTAGCTCACCTGTGGCAGATGCTCACTGTCTTACTGCTGTGAACAGACACCATGACCAAGGCAACTTTTATAAGGACAACATTTAATTGGGGCTGGCTTACAGGTTCAGAGAGGTTTAGTCCATTATCATCAAGGTGGGAGCATGGCAGCAATCAGGCAGGCATGGTGCAGGAGGAGCTAAGAGTTCTACATCTTATTCCAAAGACAAACAGGAGAAGACTGGTTTCCAGGGAGCTAGGATCAGGGTGTTTTGTTTTGTTTTGTTTTGTTTTGTTTTGTTTTGTTTTGAGACAGTGTTTCTCTGTATAGCTCTGGCTGTCCTGGAACTCACTCTGTAGACCAGGCTGGCCTCAAACTCAGAAATCTGCCTGCCTCTGCCTCCCAAGTGCTGGGATTAAAGGCGTGCACCACCACTGCCCAGCTAGGATCATGGTCTTAAAGCCCAGGCCCACAATGACACACTTATTCCTAATTGTGCCACTCCCTGGGCTAAGCATATCCAAACCATCACACTCACCAGGAATTTCCATGATAGACTCTCTGTGTGTTATATTCATGTGAATAGTGGGGTAATGCCCTCCCTGGGGTCCTGCTCATCCAACATCCTGCTGGAAGCTCCCTGGCCTGTGCTGTCATCTCCTTGGGGGAGCTCCTGCCCAGTAGAGCCCAACAATGAAACTCCATGCCACTCTCTCACCCCACAGACACCTACCTGACACCCTAGGGACACTCTTCTGGCCATAGAGAATGACTTTGTAAGTGCCAAATGTCCCCAGTGCAGTGATGATGACAGCAGACTCACAGGCCACCCTTAATGCTAAGGTTTGGACGGTAGCCTTGTGAATGTACAACATAAAGTGGTTCCCTTTTCTCAGTTCTCCTTCCCTTCTTCCATGAGTAAAGACAGAATCAACTTCCTGGAGAAAAGATTTATTTTAGTTCATGGTTGCAAAGGTTTTGGTTCGTATTTTTTGGCTCAGCCAATTTGGGACTAGTGGTGGGGACAGTATCATGATAGAGGACAAAGCTATTTACCTCCAGACAGTAATGAGAGAGAAAGTGAGAGAGGGGCAGAGCGGGGAGGGAGAGAGCCCGCATCCGGCCAGAGTTCCTGTGCTCTAGGCAGGCAAACGCAGGAGGACTGCCAGACGCTTTCCATGCAACCCCAGGTGGGCATCTGGCTATATGAAGCCACTGACCCCACATGGCGGGGGGTGGGGGGATGGCGGGGGGTGGACAAGGGGCAGCCCCCAGTACCAGGTTCTCAGTCTCCTACATCCCATGCTGGATACGGCAGAGGAGCTGAGAACAGAATAGGGGCCCCCAGGGTGGCACTAGGCTCCAGAGATAAGGGAAGGGGGGCAGGGGGAGAGAGGGGGCACTGGGTGGTTCCCACGCAGGCGAGTGTCTTTAGTTCAGGCCTTGACGAACAGAGACAATCTATGGTTTTAGAGCTTTATTGTAGAAAGGCAGGGGGAAAGAGAAAAGATGAGAGAGAGAGAGAGAGAGAGAGAGAGCAGCCATGGCCAAGAGGAGAGAAGGGGGAAGGGAAAGAAAGAAAAGGAGATAGAGAGTAAGAAAGGTGAAAGCTTAAGAGAGTGAGGTAAAAAGCTTAGAGAGTGAGGAGGGGCCAAACATCCCCTCTTATAGTGGGATTGTTATCTTGCTGTTGCTAGGTAACTGTGGGGAGGAGTCTAGCCTGAAGGCTTGGGGCATAGTCTACATGACTGTTATCCACCTGCTTCTCCTGTTGGTGCTGTGGGGGCTGTGGGGGCGGTAACTTTGACAGGAGCCAGGGGTCCAGCAGACATGAGGGAATGCCTTCTGTCCCATGTAGGTGGAAATTACCACCCACGGGTACCACAGGGTTCAAGACCTCAGCTCAACTGGAGACCAGGCTGTGTGTGCATAGCTCATTGCCCCACAGGGTGAGGAGGGACCAAGGTTGGAGCTAGCCTATGGACCCTGTCCCCTTCCTCTCTCACTTGCCATACAGTCTTGTGTGCCCTGCCACACACCCTGAAGCAATGACAGATCGCAGTGACAGATCATAGTAGAAACCTCGAGCTCAGGCCAAAGGGCCCTCTGGCTACACTGTTTCTCTCAGGGGCTTTGCCATGCACCAGAAAGCTGAATAGTGCAGCTGGGAGACCTTCCTCCCTGTCCACAGGGGATGACCATTCTCTTCTGAATATTTGAATAACCCAGTGATGGATGCAGGGTGTGAATAATCCCTGCAAAGCAGGAACAGCACACCTTCAAATCTTCCTACTGTGTTCAGCAATTCTCTACTTGGGGTTCTGCTCAACTCTTCCCATGGGGCATTCAGTTGGGGGTAGGATAGACCTTGTCAGTCCCATGGAGGTGTCTCTGCTCCCATCTATCCATGGGTCCTGCTCCACTGTCTTCTGGCTCCACCTCATTCAGTCAGTCTCAGCTGAGAGCTAAGAACACCAGCTTTCCTGGCTGGTCTAATGGCGCTCCTTTGACTCGCTAGTATTGGTGGTCCACTGGCAACCCAGTCTTGTCCTCTGCATCATCACCTTTGGGGGCCCTGCGTCCCTTGATCCTCCTCAGCCAGGCTTTAAAACTCTTGAGGTGGGGGAGAACAGTGTTGTCACAGTAGGGAGTAATCCTCACACTCTGGTGATCTGAGGCATGCTGGATGGAAACCTCTTTCCTGGCCTCCTGACATGGAAGCCCCTGCATCTCCCGCACCCCCACTCCTACCCCACCCCACCCCACCCCAGCTTGTGTTTTCAGGATTCTCAGTCTGCAACCATGCTGACTCTCAGACAGACATCGATGACTTAGGTTTTGTCCCAGTGTGCTGACTTGGCATCAGGGAATCTTTTTGTGTCTGGCTTTCTGGGGCAAGGCAACTAGGGCTAGGGTGGACAGGGTGGGAAGACACAGAAGGCTCCAGAAAATGCACACAGCTCACAGCTACTGACACGAACACTTTATTGAACACAGCAGTGGACCTGTCACATCTGGTGTGGATGCATGGTCACGAGAAGGGGGTGCTATCTGTGTCACAGAGGAATCTGTAGGGGGAGGGGCTGGGTGGCACCTTCAAACCCCATCAGGCAGCAGCTGTGTAGCCCCCAATCCATAGTGAGACAACTCTGGTGGCCCCAGGCATCTTCCAGGGGCTCCTTAGAGTGGAGAATTGCTTAGAAACAAAGATGTAGCCTGCAGAGGCTGAGAGATCCAGTCTGTCAGCAGCTGGACTTCTGGCCACAGCAGGCCTGTCTGGAGCAGGCAGGGCGGCACAGCAGGGACACACTGGAGGTTGGGCCGCGGCAGCTGGGCTGGCAGGAGGAGGCACAGCAAGAGGAGGTGGGCACACAGCAGGCAGGTCTGCACACAGGGCGACACAGCAGGGACAGGCTGGAGCAGGGCTTGCAGCACACAGGCTTGCAGCAGACAGGAGCACAGCAGGAGGGCTGGCAGCAGGAGGAGGAGCCAGAGCAGATGGGTGTGCAGCAGACAGGCTTGCAGCAGACAGGCACACAGCAGGGGGCTTGACAGCATGAGGATTGGCAGCTAGACTGCTGGCAGCATGGTCCAGAGCAGATGGGTGTGCAGCAGACAGGCTTGCAGCAAAGGGTCACACAGCAGGATGGCTGGCATGGGGAGCAGGTGCAGCAAGCTGACTGGCAGCTAGACTGCTGGCAGCATGAAGGTGTGCAGCAGGAAGATTGGCAGCAGGGGCTGGACACACAGCTCACTGGGGTGCAGATGAGGGTCAGGCAGGGGGCTGGGGCACAGCAGCTGGGGACACAGCAGCTTGACTGGCAGCAGCTGGGGGCACAGCAGCTGGACTGGCAGCAGCTTGGCTGGCAGCAGCTAGGGACACAGCAGCTGGACTGGCAGCAGCTGGGGGCACAGCAGCAGGGCTCACAGCAGCTCTCTGGGCAGTCGTCTACCTGCCAGGAGGAGTCAGTACAAGAATCACAGGAGCCGGGCAGGCAGACCCGGCTGTCGTAGCTCAGGTCACTGGAGCAGACAGACATGGTGGAGGTGGCCATGGCAGGCAGGTGTGGTAGGAGCTGTGAGTGTGTGAGCTTGTGTGAGTGTGAGGTGCTGGCTGTTAGCTTTTATACCTCCCTGAGCTTGTGTTGTCCTGGTGAGAATCTTCTCGGGCTTTCCTTCCTGCTTGCTGGAGCCCCCCTTATTAGTGCAGTGAGCAAGCCTAACCTGTGATTGTGTTTGTTTTGACTGTGCAGAAGGCCTGGAAAACACTTGAGGCCACTTCCCCCTGTGAGGTTTTAGAGGTGAGCAGGGCTTCATGGAAACAGGTATTTGTTATCCTGTGTTTGAGTGATGGGGACCTGTTGTCGTTAATTTTTATTGCTGTTTAAAACAAGAAAAATGGAAAACACATGCCTTCCATAGTACAACTCATTCAGAGGCGTATGGGCAGGTCGTCTGTCCCTCTCCAAATGCTAGCGAGATGCCAAGTCTTACACGGCACAAGGTACACAGAGGCTTGCTGGTAGGAAGCTGTGTGTGCTCCCCGAACCACCTGTGCTTTGTCGTGGAGTTTGGCATCTTCTATGGTGCCTGATTTCTCCTGAGATACTCAGCATTTCCAGTGAGACTCTGAGCTTTTTCTATTGTTATCTTTCTGTCGTTCCACGGCCAGAGATTCCACACCTGCAATGGTCACAATTCAGAAGCTCCTGGTCTACCTACCCCTGACCCCACCCCGCCATGATAGGATAGTCTGGCTGGGTTTAGAATTCTGGGTTTGTACCCAGGTGGTGGCTCACACCTTTAATCCCAGCACTGGGGAGGCAGAGGCAGGAGGATCTCTGAGTTCGAGGCCAGCCTGATCTACAGAGCAAGCTCCAGGACGGCCAGGGCCACACAGAGAAACCCTATCTCAAAAAACAAACAAGCAAGCAAAAATTCTAGGTCTTGAACCAATGTCCCTCAAGACACAGGTGGCAATACTTATTCTGGTGCCCATGTTACTGAGCAGAGGCAAGCGGAGTTTCTCCAGTTCGCCTCCTGCCTTTCAACCTCTGTCTGTTGTTTCCTTCCTGAATGCTGGGCTTGTTCTAGAATGCCTGTGTCTGAGCTAGGTGTTGCTTTGTTGACTATGAATTCTTTCAGTATGACCTCTCTTCTCAGGATTACCTTAAAAACCATTTCTCCTTCCATGGCTTTTCCTCCCAAGCTCTAGACATGGTGTAAGCCTTCAGCGTGTCTCTATCCCTTGTTTTCCTCAGTTTTATCTTTTCATACCCTTCCTTGTGAGATTGTCTTGGTTTTATTTCCAGACACATTCTGCCTCTAGAGAGTCATCTTAACTCTCTATGAAAATTAAGATCCTATGGACACACCAGGTACTCCACTCCCAGTGTGGCCTCAATGAGACTCATCTGCCATTTCCTGTCTGGATCAGTCTCTAAAGCCACCATGACAGATCTGTGTATCCTGTAGCTAGCTGTGCAGAGAGGGCTGGCTTCCCTTGTGTGGTATGGCTGGGTGTTCTCTCAGGTTGCTGGGAGCAGCAGGGATATACCTGCATTTTTTAAAATTCCTCTTTTTTCTTTTGGAGACAGTAGCTCCTATAGTCCAGGATAGCCTCACTATGTAAGCCAAGGTTTTCCCTGAACTCTTGATCCTCTTGCCTCCATATCCCAGAAGTGTGTCACCACCCTGGGCTTATGAGTGGATGCGTCTTCTGGTGAACTCATTTCTTTCTAGAACCTTGTATGTCTTCTGTGGTCAATCCTACTCCCCACCCCCACTTCCAATTCCCAGCGTCTTGATGGTTTGTTTCTTCAGCTCTGGTCTCACAAATCTTTTCAGCTTTTCATCTTAGTCTGAGTCTCCTGTTCATTCCCAGGACTCCATCCTCCCTGGCTCCTGATGTTGGCTCATGCCTTCCCTACCCTGGTTTCCAGCTTTCCTGATCTGTGTCTTAGCCCCCCTGCACTTCTGCACCACCCCCCAACCAGTCCCCTGCACATCTCCCCTTCAGCCTCACCACACTACACCCATCCTGCAGCCTATTGGCAAGCACCCTCACCTGCGGGCTTCTGCTTTACTTTCTAAGAACTCTGGGTGTCTACCTTCCCTCTCCCCTACCTTCCCTCTCCCTTTCTCCTTCCCTGTCTTCATTCTCTAGGAGAGCATCCTGCTCTTAGTTCACAACCTCCCTCATCTATTGATTTCACTTTCCAGAGCTGGAAAACTGCAAAATGAAAAATTGCAGAAATAAATGAGGCCGGCTTGAGGTTTGGTCTGTTGCTATGTATCATCATAATAATACCGGCCCCCAAGATCTGGTTGCCTCGGAGATGAGAAGATCCTCATGTACACCAAGTGATGCTATGTGACCTTGCTCTGTAATTTAAAACTATAAAAAGATGTAGCCACAAGCGGCCACGAGAGGCCACGGGTCACTGGGCTCCAGAAAGGAAAGCTGGGGGTGGATGGGAGGGACAGCAAGAGAAATAATGGAGCCAAGACAAGGTTCTCAGATCAAGGCTCAACTTTAATTCTTGAGTCTGAATTTCTAAAAGGGGGAAACCCATCCCCCACCTTGTCAGGCTCTCATTGGGAAGAAAAGCTCAGCTGCTCAGGAGGTAGTGGCTTCTTGCAGAAAGCTGCAGATATGGCAGGACAATAGACTTTACCTAGGTCAGAAGACTCCACCCTAGGTGGGCTAGCCAACTGTGACAAAACAAGGTCTGATTCATCCCACTCAAGGCTGGGGAGAGGACACAAAAAATGCTGATAGTCTATAGCTGGGTAGAGGAGAGGTAGGTGAGGTTTTGGTTCCCAGGTTTGGGTCTGAGGCAGGACCATGGGAAGGGAGAGAGAAGGTGAAGAATGGAGAAGATGCCGTGGGGTAGATGAGTCATGAAAACATGGCCATGAGGGCTGGCCAATTGGAGTAAGAGCAGCCCGGACAGAACATGATAAATTATATCCCAGGGTTATTGATAGAAAAGTAGGCAAAAATAGCTTAGAGGGTAGATATCTTCTCAGCTCTAGTGCTTTAAAAGCTTAAAGTCTTATTATGAATATAAAATTTTTATGTCTTTTGTCTGAGAACGGAATGATCTAATGCAGTGTAGAAACCTCCAATTTGAAATTAAATATTTACTACAACAGCAGACTTTATTTATTTATTTATTTATTTATTTTTGCTACTAAGACTATTTTATTTTTTTTTCCTTTTTTAATTAGGTATTTTCCTCATTTACATTTCCAATGCTATCCCAAAAGTCCCCCATACCCTACCCACCCACTCCCCTACCCACCCACTCCCACATTTTGGCCCTGGCACTCCCCTGTACTGGGACATATAAAGTTTGCATGTCCAATGGGCCTCTTTCCAGTGATGGCCGACTAGGCCATCTTTTGATACATATGCAGCTAGAGACAAGAGCTCCGGGGTACTGGTTAGTTCATAATGTTGTTCCACCTATAGGGTTGCAGATCCCTTTAGCTCCTTGGGTACTTTCTCTAGCCCCTCCATTGGGGGCCCTGTGATCCATCCAATAGCTGACTGTGAGCATCTACTTATGTGTTTGCTAGGCCCCGGCCTAGTCTCACAAGAGACAGCTATACCAGGGTCCTTTCAGCAAAATCTTGCTAGTGTATGCAATGGTGTCAGCGTTTGGAGGCTGATTATGGGATGGATCCCTGGATATGGCAGTCTCTAGATGGTCCATCCATTTGTCTCAGCTCCAAACGTTGTCTCTGTAACTTCTTCCATGGGTGTTTTGTTCCCAATTCTAAGAAGGGACAAAGTGTCCGTCCACACTTTGGTCTTCGTTCTTCTTGAGTTTCATGTGTTTTGCAAATTGTATCTTATATCTTGGGTATTCTAAGTTTCTGGGCTAATATCCACTTATCAGTGAGTACATATCATTTGAGTTCTTTTGTGATTGGGTTACCTCACTCAGGATGATGCCCTCCAGGTCCAACCATTTGCCTAGGAATTTCATAAATTCATTCTTTTTAATAGCTGAGTAGTACTCCATTGTGTAAATGTACCACATTTTTTATATCCATTCCTCTGTTGAGGGACATCTGGCTTCTTTCCAGCTTCTGGCTATTATAAATAAGGCTGCTATGAAACTTATTTTTGTTATGGCACACTATTGTAAGTGTTCCTGTTGGCACGTGGTTCATCTTCTGAGGCAGGCGTCCTTGGAGGTGCCTCGGGGCTGGAGGAACCCTCAGGCTGGTGCTTAGCCATGCTCGGTGTTTCAGGCACTCATGGGTGTCTTGAGGTGCTGTTCCAGCTCCCTGGGGGGTGGGGGTGTTGTCATCTGCCCACTTGTGCATCTTCCTCCTCTGATTTTGTTCAAGTCCTTCGCTGACTTCCAGATTTTGTGGCAAGGGTCCCAGTCACTTGGTCACATTGCTGAAGTGACCCCAGCACAGGAGACTCTGTGGGAGGTTGTTTGTCTGTCTCTTGCTGGGTTAGAGGTGACATCCATCCTGGGCACCTGTGGCAGGTCAGTGGTTCTTCTTTGGGATTGGCACCGTCATCTGAAGATCTCTGGTACCCACAGCCATCCTCTGAGCCCTGACCTGGGACTCGCATCCTGTCTCCATTTGGTTCAACTTCAAAGTTCACCTTCAGAATTAAGGGTATATGGCCATGAGTCCCATGTTCTCAGACAGTATCCTGGGTAAGGTGAAGGGATGGGACTGTCAGTCACAGGGGCCCAGTGATGGCCTGCAGCTCCTACTAGGTAGTTTTCCTGAGAAATGCTTGGTGTGCCATGGTGCCACCACTTAAAGAGAATGACCAAGGGTATCAGAACTTTTGGCTGTCATCAGTGTGTGCCTTAGCTCATTTCAGGCTCCTTGCCCTTGAGTGGTCCTTCTGTCCTCCCCTGCCCTACCTCAGACATCCACGGTCATGGTGTGTTGATTTTGAATATGCTTGGCCCAGGGAGTGGCACTATTAGGAGGTGCGACCTTGTTGGAGCGGGTGTGGCCTTGTTAGAGGAAGTGTGTCACTGTGAGGGTGGGCTTTTGAGACCCTCCTCCTAGCCACACAAGAGTCATTTCTTCTAACTGCTTTCCGAACAAGAGGTAAGACTCTATTACCATGCCTGCTTGGATGCTGCCATGCTCCCACCATGATGATAATTGACTGAACCTTTGAACCTGTAAGTCAGCCCCAATTAAATGTTGTCCTTTATGGGAGTTGCCTTGCTCATGGTGTCTGTTCACTGCAGTAAAACCCTCACTAAGACCCATGGTTTAGGCACAGAATGTCCCCAGAAGCTTAAGTGTTGAACGCCTGTTCCCTAGTTGGTGGTACTGTTTGGGAAGGTGGATGAAACATTAGGTTATTGGCCTTACTGGAGGAAGTAGGCCACTGGGGGCGGGCCTTTTGAGGTTCATCCTGCCCTTCCTCCTTTCTGCTTCCTGTCTGCCATGAAAGGAGCCACCTTGGCTCCATGCTCGGGTTCTGTGGCTTTCTATCTTATCACAGGCTCAGAAGGAACGGGGTAAGAGCTGGATGCTTTGGAACCACGAGTCAGGGGACTTACCCCCGACCCCTGATTCTACATACCATCCTTAGCTCTCTATGCTGATATTTGTCTCAGCATTCATTGAGCAGTCTGACTGGCCTGTATCCCTGCTGTCCATTCCCAGAAGTCTTGTTCTGTGTTTTCCACACGTGACCTCATGTCATCTCATCAAGCACGATGTTTCCACCTGGCTGCCTCCTCTATAGCTGTGTGATGTGCCCTGTGTGGACAGCCCACATACATCAATCCACCCTCCTGCTGTGGACATTTGAGTAATTTCCTGTATCTGTTAGCGGTGTGAACCTGAGTGGGGAATGCTCTATATCGATGGATGTTCTCATTTCTCCCAGGATGAAACCTGGGGCTGGCCTGACAGAGTTCCTTGGTCACCTTGTGATTTAAAGCTTTGGAAACAGTCTTTCAATGTGGCCCCACCAGGAAAGAGGCTCATAGGAGACAGGGGACATACTCTCCAGGTACTGGAGGGCATCCCTCTGGCATACTGGTCACTAAGCAGGTGAGGTCCTGTGTTTTGGACATCAACGTGCAGATGTGAGAGGGGAAGACATATGTTGGGTGTGACCTCCAGTCAGGTTGGGCCTTACCTGCTGGCCATTCAACAACCACAGCAGTATCATGTGACCATCATCATGGCCCTTTGGGACCTCTTATCTATGGGCACATAGATTTGTTCCCAAGAAAGTGGACAAGGCTGTGTCATTTGCTCTCTGGTGCTGGGATGTCTCAGTAGTTATCTTGGGTAGTTTTCTGAGTGGGGGAAGGGAGGTGACCCCTGAGCACAGGAAGCACTGTGTGGGGCACCTGGGACTGCTGGCACAGCTGGTGTTACCTCATGTGTCAATCACTCTTGTTGCTGCTGTAACAAAATGCCTGACAGGAAGCAACTTAATAGAAGAAAAGGTTCATTTTCTTCTTAATAGAAGAAAAGGTTCATGACTCACGGTTGCCAGGGACACAGTCCATCACAGTGGGAACAGCACAGTGTCAGGAGAATGAGGCGACTGTGTTCCGTGTGCCCTGGACTATTCCCTGCCTGACTCTACCTGCTCTTGGGGGTTGGAGGTGAGGTAGTGCAGAGTCCATGACACAGGCTCTGGGAGCAGGTAAGAAATGCTGCAGCGGGCTCACCTGAGCACTGCTGCAAACTCCTTTAATACCCTCTTCCCACACCCCCATTGGTCCCAAGAAGGCATCTCTTCTAAACATCAGTTTCTAATTGGCTGACATTGTCTGCACTGGCAATCCTTGGTCTCTCAGGCAGTCCTCCATTAGGTCCTCGTGCAGGAGGTGGGTTGTTGACTCTGTTCCACATCAGTTCCAAACCCCAAGGCCAGGTAGGTAGTCTAGGGCACAGGCAACACCGCTGGTCAAGAAGGGGGGGGGGAGGCAGGGAATGCCCATATTCAGCTTGCTTTCTTCTTCCTTTTATCCAATCCTGGACCCCAGTGCATAGAATGGTGCCACCCATTTAGGGTGGGCATTCCCATCTCAGTTAATCTGATCTGGAAACTCTCCCCCAGACATGCTGACTTGGTCACCGTTCTCTGCTGTGAAGAGACACATGACCAAGGCAACATATAGAAGAAAGCATTTTATTAAGCGCTTGCATATAGCTTCAGAGGGTGAGTCCATGGCTGTCATGGCAGGGAGCACAGAAACAGGTACACAGGCATGGCGCAGGAACAGCAGCTGAGAGCTCACATCTCAACCCATACAGAAAGAGCAAGATTGGGCCTGACTTGGACTTTTGAAACCTCTAAGCCCACCCCCAGTGACACACCTCCTCCAACATGGCCATGCCTCCTAATCCTTCCCAAAACAGTTTCACCGACTAGAGATCAAGCCTTCAAATACATGACCTTAAGGAGGCCTGCAGCTAGTCCTCTGTGGTCGAGGGTAAAGGGTTGGGAATAACTAGAGCAGTGGAGAAGCAGCCTGTGGGGAATAGTTCCCCAGATAAGGACTTGGGTCAGCAGCGAGACTTCTGGCCTGAGGAGAAGAAACCACATATGTTGACAAATTTGTTTCCATGGTGATAACAGATCCGGTCAAATTGACATTATTTTTTTTTTTAACTTTTTTTTTTTTTAAAGATTTATTTATTATATGTAAGTACACTGTAGCTGTCTTCAGACACTCCAGAAGAGGGAGCCAGATCTCGTTGCGGATGGTTGTGAGCCACCATGTGGTTGCTGGGATTTGAACTCCTGACCTTCGGAAGAGCAGTCGGGTGCTCTTACCCACTGAGCCATCTCACCAGCCCCAAATTGACATTATTAATCACCCCATTCCACCCAGCATTTACTCAAGTGGTCCCTGTGCTCCGACAGGGTGGGATGTTGGATCTGGAATGCCAGTCACCGAGACAGGATATCAGTTCCACAGTGTGTAGAGCAGCTCCTTGGAAAGGCTCCTGGGCACGAGGGCTGCAGGAAGGGTGCTGGAATCTAGGAGGAGTGCATTGGCAAGAGGTGTCCAAAAGACTGTACAAGGTTGGCGTTCTTGGGGCTTCTGAGCCCTATAGCTGGAGCTGGAGCCCTGGTTGAGACGTGGACCCTGGGAAGGGTAGAGCTTCCATGAGAGATGGAGACAGAATGAGCATTGTCATAGAGGGCTGGTTCCCCAGGGGAGACTGCAGATTGTCAGTCCCTATAGGACAGTCATGTTCAGGTGAACCCCAGCGCTTAGGAGCAGCTGTGGGGCTAGGAAGGATATATGGCTCAGGGGTCCATGGCTTCCTGGTTGTCATTTTCCCCCACAGTCCTAAACTCAGATACCGAGTAGCTGCTCTGAGAAGAGCCAGGCTGTACCCTTGAGCTAGGTTTCATTTGATGCATGAGATATGGACCCACCATGCCCACCCACCCCTTGACACACACACGCACACACACAAGACATAGGTCATTAGGAGACAGAGGCAGGTTTAAAGATTTATTTTTCTTTAATTTTAAGAGTGTGTGTGTGTGTGTGTGTGTGTATGGTATGTGTGTATGCTCATGCACACATGTATTTGTACATGCATGCGCAAAATGAGTTCAGGTGTTTGCAGAGGGCAGCAAAGTCCTTGGAAAAGGAATTACAATTCACAGCAGACACCCTCTGTGCACTGGGAACAGGACTCAGGTCCTATGCGAGTGTATGTGCTCTTTACCCCTGAGCCATCTCTCCAGCTCCTAAAGGCAGGCTTATGAGAATATGCATAGTAGCAGGTCAGGTAAGGTCTCCTTAAGACTAGGGCTGCTGGAGTTGGGAATAATCTTATGACTTGAGGCCTAAGAAGTCAGTGGAACTCCATTCAGGCAGCCTCAGGGAAGGGCTCAGAGGCCAACCACCGGCTGGGTGGCCATGGCTAGTCTTCTGTGGTCAAGGCTAGAGGGTGGGAATGGCTACAGCTAGCAGGAGCAGAGTGAGGGGGAAAGCAGCCTGTATTGGATAATACCCCAGAGGAGGACTTGGGATCAGCAGCTGGACTTCTGTCCACAGCAGGCCTGTCTGGAGCAGGCAGGGCGGCACAGCAGGGACACACTGGAGGTTGGACAGCAGCAGCTGGGCTGGCAGGAGGAGGCACAGCAGGAGGAGGTGGGCACACAGCAGGCAGGTCTGCACACAGGGCGACACAGCAGGGACACACTGGAGCAGGGCTTGCAGCAGACTGGAGCACAGCAGGAGGGCTGGCAGCAGGAGGAGGAGCCAGAGCAGATGGGTGTGCAGCAGACAGGCTTGCAGCAGACAGGCACACAGCAGGGAGATTGGCAGCATGAAGACTGGCAGCTAGACTGCTGGCAGCATGGTCCAGAGCAGATGGGTGTGCAACAGACAGGTTCACAACACAAAGGCTCACAACAGATAGGTTCACAGCAGGGCTGCTGGCAGGGAGAAGAGGTGCAGCAAGAGGACTCACAGCTAGACTGCTGGCAGCATGAGGAGGAAGCGCCACAGCAGACTGGCACACAGCAGACAGGCTTGCAGCAAAGGGTCACACAGCAGGGCTGTTGGCAAGGGGAACAGGTACAGCAAGCTGGCTGGCAGCTAGACTGCTGGCAGCATGAGGGTGTGCAGCAGGAAAATTGGCAGCAGGGGCTGGACACACAGCTCACTGGGGTGCAGACAAGGGTCAGGCAGGGGGCTGGGGCACAGCAGCTGGGGACACAGCAGCTGGGCTGGCAGCAGCTGGGCTGGCAGCAGCTGGACTGGCAGCAGCTGGGGGCACAGCAGCAGGGCTCACAGCAGCTCTCTGGGCAGTCATCCACCTGCCAGGAGGAGTTGGTGCAAGCGTCAGAGCAGACAGACATGGTGGAGGTGGCCATGGCAGGGTTGGCTGGAGGAGGGTGTGTGTGTGTGTTGAGTGACTGTGTGAGTGTTGAGTGAATGTGTGTGTGTGAGATGCTCTGTGCTCTGTGCTTTTATCCTCCAGGCATGTTTTGCTGCAGGAGGCTCTGCACACTTTCATTTCCTTGTTATTCAGTCTGGAGGATGCTCTGCAGGGCTCAGTCATTAACTCCTGTTGGGCTGGTTGCTCCAGCAATAAACACATCTGGAGGGAAAGCACAGACTTCCTGGGCTGACCCTGTGCCCCCTGTCTTGTGGTGCCTGCCAGGGTACCTGGTGATGATGCTGAGCGCTTAGACTATTGTGTCCTCCAGCCCTGTCATCCTTCAAGGGGTGGTCCAGCCTGCCTGAGGCAGGAGAGAGGTGATGGCCCCATCACAGGCTTATCTGTCCTGCATCCAGGACCAGCACTTTAGCAAGAACATCCCACTCATAGCCTCAGCTCTCAAGTATCCTTGATATTGTCACAAGCCTGGGTTCAGTGATGCCCCAGACAACAGTAAACAGAGGTACCTTCACAGAAACAAGTGAGCAGAGATCAGCATTTGCTGCACTGAGTAGGGCTTCTGTGCCACACAGTGTGGGCTTTCTGCCTCAAATACATGCTGCAGTTTCGCATACAACCTCTGTTCCATTGACTTCTCCACACAAGTTCATGTGTGACCAGTGTCTTCAACATCTGGGCCCAGAGGCGTGCTATAGAGTTGTGATAGCCACAGCTCATGACCCCTCTGGACCTCTGTAAGTGTAAGTATTTGTATGTTGATGAGAGAGTATGTGTATGTATATTTGTTCTTAAGGAGTGGCCCCTGCTCCTCTATGTCCAGTCTTAGGATTGCTCTGTCTTCTTAATAAATTAGTTTGGACAGTCCTTTGTCTTAGATGCAGTTTTCTCTCCTTTCATGGAGTTTTGATGGTTCTGGGCAGCAGGTTCCCTGGACTGTGAGTGTTCTGAGGCTCATCACTGACTTCTCTAACAATGTCCTCTGCTGCCCTGTGCTTTCTTAATCTTGGTGGTTTAATTTCTTGGGCTGGTGAGATGGCTCAGCTGGTGGGAGCACTGACTGCTCTTCTGAAGGCCCTGAGTTTGATTCCCAGTGGCCACATGGTGGCTCACAGCCATCCATGGTGAGAACTGATGCCCTCTTCTGGTGTATCTGAGGTCAGCTACAGTGTACTTAAGTATAATAATAAATAAATCTTTTTTAAAATTTTCTCTTCTCTTGTGTCCCTTGTGTTTTTGTGACTTGCCTGAGATACCACAGTTGAGTCTTTGGTCAGGAGATTGGCTTTTATGCCTTGATTTTGTAGCTTTAGCTCATGCATGTGGATTTCTGATTCATCTTGAGTTAATTTTTTTTGATGTGGATTAGCATATAGCCTTATGTTCAGCATGTGACTGTCCCAGCAACATTTGTGGGAGAGACCATCCTTAGGTCACCACATGTCCTGGTGCTGTTGTTAGAAATCAGGTGATTTGGCTTAGTCCACTGATGTACACACCCACCATTGCTGCGGAAGCAACAGCAGCACCATGGTTTTGACCCCAAGGACTTTACTGCTGGTAATCATATTCCTCATTGCCTAATGGCTTTGGCTCTAGCCTCCAGTGCAGTGTTGAGTGGATGTGGACAGCCTTACCTTGTACCTCTCCTTAGAAAGGGTTATGGGTAGCCTTCATGGGCGTCCTGTTTCCCACTGAGGACATTCTGTTGGTTTTGTTGAGTGTCTCTATCAGGAAAGGGTGCCGGATCTTTCTGGGCATCTTTTTATCCATGACTGAGATGGATGTGAAGTTCCTTAGGCCACTCAGGTCTACAAAGCCGCTGAGTCAGCTTCGCGTTCCTCTGCTCCCTGTCTGTGCAGTGCAGTCCTTTCCTATGCTGCTGGGCTCGGCCTGATTGTGTTTTGTGGATGGGAAATGGTAGTAGGAGAACTCGTAATTCTTTTCTAGATGTTTGCTGTTGTTTGGGTTATCATCCCATCGACCCCAATCCCTATGAAGCTGAACTGCGAAGAACCCAACAGCTCTGGTACACTGAGGACAGCTGACCATGTCAGAAAGCCATTGGTGGTGCAATACAATAAGAAAGAAGAAATGGAAGGCCTGCAGAGATGGCTCAGAGGTTAAGAGCACTGACTGCTCTTCCAGGCGTCCTGAGTTAAATTCCCAGCAATCACATGGTGGCTCACAACCATTTGTAATGGAATCTGATGCCCTCTTCTGGTCTGAGTACAGCAACAGTGTACTCATATACATAAATAAGCAAATAAATAAATTAATTAATTAATAAATCTTTTGAAGAAGGAGAGAGATGAGGAGGAAGAGAAGGAGAAAGAGAAAGAGGAGGAGCAGGAAAAGGAGGAGAAGGAAGAGGAGAAGGAGGGGAAGAAGGAGGAGGAGGAGGAGGAGAGATAGAAGGAAAAGGAGGGCTCGGAGAATACCGTGCACAGCCATACAAATCAAACGAAGCAGCATCAGCTTTCCCTACCCTGCAGGCCAGCTCACAGCTTAGGCCAAAGTAATCTCAATGAATTTGAAACTGTTGAGATCATATGAGGTGTAACCTCAAGACAGAAAGAAATAGAAATGAAAACGGAAGGAGAACCAGAGAGTTCACACCAATCTGTAGAAATAGAAGACACACTTAGGTAGCCAGGGAGTCAGGGGCAGAGGCTGGAAGATACAAGAGGTAGTTGAAAATGAAAACACAACAAACCCATGCTGGAATGCAGCCAAAACAACACAAGAGGGAAACTCATAGCCTTGAAGGAAGCGCCCAGACCAGCTATCTAAACTCATACCTCAAGGAACCAGGAGCAGGAAGCACAAACAATCCAGAGACAGCAGTGCACAGGAAACACAAATTAGAGCCAGACATGGAGGTCAGAGAAAAGCAGCCATTGGGACAGGGGCCACAAAGAGCCACACTTCCTGGTGTTTAACCCAAGGAAAGGAAAAGGAGCCATAAATAACTAAAATCACAGGGGGAAACAGGGTCCTGATGTGTGTTTACATGAGCAAGATGGGGTAGATAGAAGAGCACACTGAACCAAGTACTGTGCCACCATAGTTGGTGACAGACGAGGGGACTCAGGTGTCAAGGACAGACTCCAGGCAGCCTGGAAACCAGCTGTAGACAAATCTCATGTCTTCCTGTGGCTTCAAATGCTATTCCAAGTTCTTTCTGCCATGAATAAAAAAAATCAACTATTACAGAGCACTTGTGTGAGCCATAAACTCTCCTAACTATGCAGAAATACCTTATTTTCTCTTTTTTTTTTTTTCTTTTCTGCGATTAAGCCTGGCCTCCTGCACATGCCCCCTAAGCACTTCATGTTGGAGTAGTTATAGGGAATTAAGGCTTTTATGTATTTTTCTCTTATTTTCAGACCAGGACTTTACTAGGTTGGCTTTGAACTTGCAATTTTCATGCTTCGGCGATCTAAGTAGTTTGGGACTGTAGGTAACAGTTATCATGGACACCTCCCCTTTGTGTTCAAAGACAATTTGCTGTCCACTTTTGAATGGACTGTCTCCTCCCTATCCTTTAAGTATGCCACACCATTGCCCTCTGGCCTTGGATTCAGGTGAGAAATGAGCTTCTAACTGGCACTGTTGTCCTATAGACACTGTAACTGCATCAGCGTGTGTCTTCTGGGTTATCTTTGTGTTTCCTCCCCCTGGAGTTCATTGTGCTTCTTGGACATGAAGCTCTAGGAGCCCAGTCTCTTTGGGGGAAGGGTTTCATTTATTTCTGGAAATACACCAACTATTTTTTGTCGGAATAGTGTACCCTGGAGCTTTACCATCTCAGCTGTAAAGGGCACATTTCGATGGAACTGCAGAACACTGCACCTCTCACGACCACCCAGCTACCTAGTCCGTTCACCATGTAAGAAACAAAACAAGGGACTGGATAGAGGGCTCTGCAGTTAAGAGCACTGGGTGCTTTTTCAGAGGTCCTGAGGTCAATTCCCAGCAACCACATGGGGACTTGCAACCATCTGCAATGGGATCCCATGCTCTCTTCTGACCTGCAGGTGTACACGCAGATAGAGCACTCACCTAAAATAAATGAATGAACCTGAAAAGAGTGTACATTAAAATAGGTAAAAACAGGGCTGGAGAGATGGTTCAGCAGTTAAGGGCACTGACTGCCCTTCCAAAATTCCTGAGTTCAATTTCCAAGAACCACATAACGCCTTACAACTGTCTATAATGGAACCAGATGCCTTCTTCTGGCATGCAGGTGTACATGCAGGTAGAGCACCTATGTAAAATAGATAAATAAATCTCAAAAAAGAATACATTAAAAAGGTAAAAGGAAACAAACAAGAATAAAATCAAAACAAGCAACAACAACAACAAATCCCTGTCCCTATCTGATGCTAACTTGCCCCCCTCTTCAGCCTGGGGAACCCCAGTCTTGCTCTCAGTTGTTTAAGCTTTCTTCATGTATATTCCAATCCTTTGTCACTCTCTCCTGCTGTGTGTCCTATTAAGCCAGGGTTGTTTCCTATGTCTTGTGTATTCTGCAGGCCAGCAAGACTGGGCGGACCTCACTGCCTTCTTTCTGGGTCCTGCTTTCCAAACTGGAATATTTCAGTTTGCCTGTCTTTCTAGCTTCTAAGCTTTTCTTCAGCCTGCTCAGCTCTGTGATTGAACTGACAGTTTGCGAGAGTCTCTGAGAACATTGGGGTCAACAGAGTGACAAGCCACTGGAGAACAAGAAGGCAGCTGGGCACAACAGGACTCAGTAGCTGGTGTTGGTTCAAACTTTGTCAGTCTGACCCTAGGCTGTTTCTTTTCTGCCTATTTAGACTCAGCAGCATCATTGCAAACAATTCTTGTGAGTAACTTAATCCATCCTTCCCAGCAAATCATACCCAAGTCTCTTCGAGGGACAAAGTAAACAAAATGCAGATCAGACTACATCAAAACCCTTTAAAGTCCATGGGATACGTTCCATCAAGATAATAGACTCTCTAGAGAAACATAAGTTTACAGGAAGGGTATGGCAAAGGGTCTGGTGTCTAAAAGTCTCTGGCCACACTGATGGCACAAAGGTCACTGGTCACAAAGCACTCACCTGCTCCAGCCTTCTGGATGGAGAAGGGGTTTTGCATCCTTCTCCTTGAAGGAACAGCCATAAGTGCGTACAGTTCCAGGTTCCCTCAAAGACATCTGTGTCCCCTACACCAGTACCTTCCTACATTTAGTTCCTTTTAAGGCATGTCCCCTCCCCTCCCCAATTCTCCTTTGTTTGCCATTGTAGACAGGGCTTGCCGTTCAGTGTGTCTGGTCTCATAGGCTCTTTGCCTTGTGCCACACCCTCTGTCTTGACTTCTTTATGCCCTGATTTGTAGTCTTTGCTTCTTCTGGATTGGGATGTGGTTCATTCTCGCGTTTGTGAGACCTTGGGGAGCACACCTAAAGTGAGAGCTTAGGTTGTTTGATTTCGGTCTTGTCTTTCTATCTCCTGATGTGGGTATTCCTGATAAGAACTTCACTCATTGCTGCTTTTGTTCTTTCCCGGGGCTTCTGTAGGTGGTATTTATAGGATCAGTGGCTGTCTTAGTTAAGGTTTTACTGCTGTGAACAGACAGCATGACCAAGACAAGTCTTATAAAGGATAATATTTGATTGGGGCTGGCTTACAGGATCAGAGGTTCAGTCCATCATCATCAATGTGGGAGCATGGTAGCATGCAGGCAGGCATGGTACAGGAGGCGCTGAGAGTTCTACATGTTCATCTGAAAGTTGCTAGTGGAAGAAGACTCGCTTGCAGGCAGCTAGCATGAGGGTCTTAAAGCCCATACCTCCAGTGACACACCAACTTCAACAAGGCCACTGCCACTCCAATGAAGCCATGCCCACTCAAACAAGGCTACACCTATTCCAACAAAGCCACACCTTCTAATAGTGCCACTCCTTGGGCCAAGCATATACAAACCCTTACATATTCGATTCATTTCTATTTCTCTATGGCATTCTAGTATTCTGACACTTTCATATGGAAATCCCAATGGTATTAGACTTTCTGCCATTTCTGCATAATAAGACTCTATTCATCCCTTCTTGTAATACTGGAATCATGGCCATGAATTCATTTTTGTTTATTGGAGAAGTTCTTTGTTTCTTCTTGGATTCTGAAGCCTTGCTGGGCTTGGTAATCTTTCCTGGCAGTTATTTTTTCTAGGACTTCAGTACTCCGTTCCCCATGCACTGGGCTGCAGAGCTCTGCTCAGGGGTCTGCAGTTGATCTAGGCAGATGGATTGTTATCAAGTGCTACTTGATGCTTCTCTCCTTTGAGAATGATGTGTGGTGGTGAGGGCTTTGTTGTGTCCAGTTCAGGTTCTTTAGACCTTGGACCCTTCCCTGGGTAGTCCTGTCTGTCCTAGGGAATTTTCTAGAATAGCAATGTATAGATTTTCTATGCTCTGACCTTTTATCTCTTCTCCCTAAAGGGTGCCAGTGGTGCTGACACCGATGATTGACAGTGTCCAAAAGGTCTCCCCTACTTTTTCCAATCTTTACTCTTTATTTTTGTCTCATGGTGATATTTTAAAAGACTTGTCTGACAGGACTGGTAGATGTGAAAGCTGTCATTAGTCTTTACCACTGCTGGGAGGTTGTCACCTGAGAAGGGACCTTGTGCTCTCTAGAAATGGGATCCTATGACCCTGAGCTGTGGGCTGTGGCTGGAGCAGGCGATATCCCTTCAGGTGAGTTTCCTGCAGTTGCTAGAATGTCCTTAGTCTGTGCACCTTACTGTGGGCTGTGGTCAGCCGTTGGGCATGATCACGGAATCTCAAGGCTCTACTCTGACCTTGCTGGTGACCATGACTGGGTCAGCACCTAGATGAGGTGGTAGGATCTGCACAGCACCTGCCCTCAGTCCTGGAATTCCTGTAAAGCCTCGACACTGAGTTTTTCCCAGAGTCTCAGGACAAGGACAAACCCTCTCCTCCTCTCCAAGGTATGCCTCTTCCTCACAATGAAACCCTTTCCCAGGATTTATCACAGTCACTCTGTGAGCCCCAAGACAGGAAGGCACTGGCCCAGACCCAGAGGAGGTAGAACTCTGATCCCAGTATCAGAGCATGGAACAAGGGGACAGAAGACGTGGGTCTGTGTAACAACTCCAAGCCTCACAACTGAAGATACAGAGCTGGTGGAAGAGGATGACAGAAACTATGGACACGGAATCGATCAGAAGTTTTATTGATGAGCATGGGTCTAGAGTGGTACAGCTGACCACAGATGCAGGGTCATCCAGTCAGGGAGGGAAGGGAAGAGGAAGCCAGCTCTCCTGGGACCTGGTGGAGGAGGAACCTGCTGAGCCTTCTAAGGGGTCAAGCTATGGTCCAGATTCCCTAAGACTGTATACATCTTTCTTCTGAGCAGTTCCTACAGGAGTAGCAACTACAGGCTTTTGGACTTGTAGTTCTGTGCCCTACTGCCTTAGTGGGTCCTGGCCCTCAGCAACTGGACTTCTGTCCACAGCAGGCCTGTCTGGAGCAGGCAGGGCGGCAGAGCAGGGACACACTGGAGGTTGGGCCACAGCAGCTGGGCTGGCAGGAGGAGGCACAACAGGAGGAGGTGGGCACACAGCAGGCAGGTCTGCACACTGGGCGACACAGCAGGGACAGGCTGGAGCAGGGCTTGCAGCACACAGGAGCACAGCAGGAAGGCTGGCAGCAGGAGGAGCCAGAGCAGATGGGTGTGCAGCAGACAGGCTTGCAGCAGACAGGCACACAGCAGGGGGATTGACAGCATGAGGATTGGCAGCTAGACTGCTGGCAGCATGGTCCAGAGCAGATGGGTGTGCAGCAGACAGGCTTGCAGCAAAGGGTCACACAGCAGGATGGCTGGCAGGGGGAGCAGGTGCAGCAAGCTGGCTGGCAACTAGACTGCTGGCAGCATGAGGGTGTGCAGCAGGAAGATTGGCAGCAGGGGCTGGATACACAGCTCACTGGGGTGCAGAGGAGGGTCAGACAGGGGCCTGGGGCACAGCAGCTGGTCTGGCAGCAGCTGGTCTGGCAGCAGCTGGGGGCACAGCAGCAGGGCTCACAGCAGCTCTCTGGGCAGTCATCCACCTGCCAGGAGGAGTTGGTGAGAGCATCAGAGCAGACAGACATGGTGGAGGCGGCCATGGCGGGCTTGCAGAGAGTTGGGTGTGTTTGTGTTGAGTGACTGAGTTAGTGTTGAGAATGTGTGTGTGTGAGGTGCTCTGGGCTCTGTGCTTTTATCCTCCAGGCATGTTTTGCTGCAGGAGGCTTTGCACACTTTCATTTCCTTGTTATTCAGTCTGGAGGATGCTCTGCAGGGCTCAGTCATGGTTTCCTTGCTCCAGCAATAAACACATCTGGAGGGAAAGCACAGACTTCCTGGGCTAACCCTGTGCCCTCTGCCTTGTGGCGATTTTCAGGGTTCCTGGTGATGATGCTGAGAGCTAAACATATTATGTACTCCAGCCCTGTCCTTCAAGGGGTGGTCCAGCCTGCCTGAGGCTAGGAGAGAGGTGATGGGCCCATCACAGGCTTATCTGTCCTGCATCCAGAACTAGCACCTTGGCCAAAGCATCCCACTCATAGCTTCTGCTCTCCAGTATCCTTGATATTGTTAGAAGCCTTGTTTCAGTGGTGCCTCAGACAGCAATAGACAGAGGTGCCTTCACAGTAAAAGTGAGCAGAGATCAGCAGTTGCTGCACTGAGTAGGGCTTCTGTGCCACACAGTGTGGGCTTTCTGCCTCATATACATGCTGCAGTTTCTCACATAACCTCTGTCCCATTGACTTCTCCACAGAAGTTCATGTGTGACCAGTGTCTTCAGCATCCTGGCCCAGAGGTGTACTATAGTGTTGTGATAGCCACAGCTCATGACCCCTCTGGATCTCTGCCAGTGACCCGTGGAAAGGTGTCCTGGTTAGCATCTTGTTTGAGCCATTGAACATTACATCTGCCTATTTATCCAGTCATATCTGTGTCAGGAGTTCATTCTTAATGGCTAAATAATGTTCTCTTATGTGGCTGTGCCAACTCCTTGGCAGAGATCGGTGGGCAGACAGAACAGCTCAGCCTTGTGAGTCTGTGTGTAGCCTTGGCGAGACTACAGGCCTATTACAAACCTTTGACCTAGCATGGGCCTCTCTCATTCATGTGTTTAAGTGTGTGTGTGTGTGTGTGCGTGTGCTTGTGCATGTGTGTGTGTCTGTGCGAGCATGTGTGCACATGTGTGAAGTGTAAGTGTATGTGTGCATATGTGTATACATTTGTGTAAGTGTATGTGTATGTAAGTGTATGTGTAAATTAATGTTTGTGTAACTATATGTGGAAGTGTATGTGGAAGTGTATGTGTATATGTATGTGTAAGTACAGGTATAAGTGTATGTATATGTTTGTGTGTGCATATTTAAGTGTATATATATATATATGTGTGTGTAAGTGTATGTGTAAGTATTTGTATGTGGATGTGGGCGAATGTGTATGTATATTTGTTTTTAAGGAGTGGCCTCTGGCTCCCTATGTCCAGTCTTAGGATTGCTCTGTCTTCTTAATAAATTAGTTTGGACAGTCCTTTGTCTTAGATGCAGTTTTCTCTCCTTTCATGGAGTTTTGATGGTTCTGGGCAGCAGGTTCCCTGGACTGTGAGTGTTCTGAGGCTCATCACTGACTTCTCTAACAATGTCCTCTGCTGCCCTGTGCTTTCTTAATCTTGGTGGTTTAATTTCTTGGGCTGGTGAGATGGCTCAGCTGGTGGGAGCACTGACTGCTCTTCTGAAGGCCCTGAGTTTGATTCCCAGTGGCCACATGGTGGCTCACAGCCATCCATGGTGAGAACTGATGCCCTCTTCTGGTGTATCTGAGGTCAGCTACAGTGTACTTAAGTATAATAATAAATAAATCTATTAAAAAATTTCTCTTCTCTTGTGTCCCTTGTGTTTTTGTGACTTGCCTGAGATACCACAGTTGAGTCTTCGGTCAGGAGATTGGCTTTTATCCCTTCTTCTAAGATTTTAGCTTTAGCTCCTGCATGTGGTTTTCTGATTCATCATGAGTTAATTTTTTTTGATGTGGCATTAGCATATAGCCTTATGTTCAGCATGTGACTGTCCCAGAATCATTTGTGGAAGAGACTGTCCTTTGGTCACTACATGTCCTGGTGCTGTTGTTAGGAATCAGGTGATTTGGCTTAGTCCACTGATGTACACACCCACAATTGCTGTAGTACCAACAGCAGCACCATGGTTTTGACCCCTAGGACTTTACTGCTGGAAATCATATTCCCCATTGCTTAATGGTTTTGGCTCTAGCCTTCAGTGCATTCCGTAGGTTTTGTTGAGTGTCTTTATTAGGAAAGGGTGCCAGATCTTTCTGGGCATCTTTTTATCCATGACTGAGATGGATGTGAGGCCACTCAGGTCTACAAAGCCGCTGAGTCAGCTTCGTGTTCCTCAGCTCCCTGTCTGTGCAGTGCAGTCCTTTCCTATGATGCTGGGCTCGGCCTGATTGTGTTTTGTGGATGGGAAATGGGAGTAGGAGAGCTCGTAATTCTTTTCTAGATGTTTGCTGTTGTTTGGGTTATCATCCCATCGACCCCAATCCATATGAAGCTGAACTTCGAAGAACCCAACAGCTTTGGTACACTGAGGACAGCTGACCATGTCAGAAAGCCATTGGTAGTGCAATACAATAAGAAAGAAGAAATGGAAGGCCTGCAGAGATGGCTCAGAGGTTAAGAGCACTGACTGCTCTTCCAGGCGTCCTGAGTTAAATTCCCAGCAATCACATGGTTGCTCACAACCATTTGTAATGGAATCTGATGCCCTCTTCTGGTCTGAGTACAGCAACAGTGTACTCATATACATAAAATTAATAAGCAAATAAATAAATTAATTAATTAATCTTTTGAAGAAGGAGAGAGATGAGGAGAAAGAGAGGGAGAAAGAGAAAGAGGAGGAGCAGGAAAAGGAGGAGAAGGAAGAGGAGTAGGAGGGGAAGGAGGAGGAGGAGGAGGAGGAGAGATAGAAGGAAAAGGAGGGCTTGGGGGAATACTGTGCACAGCCATACAAATCAAACGAAGCAGCATCAGATTCCCCTACCCTGCAGGCCAGCTCACAGCTTAGGCCAAAGAAATCTCAATGAATTTGAAACTGTTGAGATCATATGAGGTGTAACCTCAAGACAGAAAGAAATAGAAATGAAAATGGAAGGAGAACCAGAGAGTTCACACCAATCTGTAGAAATAGAAGACACACTTAGGTAGCCAGGGAGTCAGGGGCAGAGGCTGGAAGATACAAGAGGTAGTTGAAAATGAAAACACAACAAACCCATGCTGGGATGCAGCCAAAACAACACAAGAGGGAAACTCATAGCCTTGAAGGAAGCGCCCAGACCAGCTATCTAAACTCACACCTCAAGGAACCAGGAGCAGGAAGCACAAACAATCCAGAGACAGCAGTGCACAGGAAATACAAATTAGAGCCAGACATGGAGGTCAGAGAAAAGCAGCCATTGGGACAGGGGCCACAAAGAGCCACACTTCCTGATGTTTAACCCAAGGAAAGGAAAAGGAGCCGTAAATAACTAAAATCACAGGGGGAAACAGGGTCCTGATGTGTGTTTACATGAGCAAGATGGGGTAGATAGAAGAGCACACTGAACAAAGTACTGTGCCACCATAGTTGGTGACAGATGAGGGGACTCAGGTGTCAAGGACAGACTCCAGGCAGCCTGGAAACCAGCTGTAGACAAATCTCATGTCTTCCTGTGGCTTCAAATGCTATTCCAAGTTCTTTCTGCCATGAATAAAAAAAATCAACTATTACAGAGCACTTGTGTGAGCCATAAACTTTCCTAACTATGCAGAAATACCTTACTTTCTCTTTCTTTCTCTCTTTTTCTTTTGTGTGATTAAGCCTGGCCCCAAAGCACTTCATGTTGCAGTAGTTATAGGGACTTAAGGCTTTTATGTATTTTTCTCTTATTTTCAGACCAGGACTTTACTAGGTTGGCTTTGAACTTGCAATTTTCATGCTTCAGCGATCTAAGTAGTTTGGGACTGTAGCTAACAGTTGTCATGGACACCTCCCCTTTGTGTTCAAAGACAATTTGCTGTCCACTTTTGAATGGACTGTCTCCTCCCTATCCTTTAAGTATGTCACACCATTGCCCTCTGGCCTTAGATTCAGGTGAGAAATGAGCTTCTAACTGGCACTGTTGTCCTGTAGACACTGCAACTGCATCAGCGTGTGTCTTCTGGGTGATCTTTGTGTTTCCTCTCCCTGGAGTTCATTGTGCTTCTTGGACATGAAGCTCTAGGAACCCGGTCTCTTTGGGGGAAGGGTTTCATTTATTTCTCGAAATATACCAACTTTTTTTTGTCGGAATAGTGTACCCTGGAGCTTTACCATCTCAGCTGTAAAGGGCACATTTCGATGGAACTGCAGAACACTGCACCTCTCACGACCACCCAGCTACCTAGTCCGTTCACCATGTAAGAAACAAAACAAGGGACTGGATAGAGGGCTCTGCAGTTAAGAGCACTGGGTGCTTTTTCAGAGGTCCTGAGGTCAATTCCCAGCAACCACATGGGGACTTGCAACCATCTGCAATGGGATCTCATGCTCTCTTCTGACCTGCAGGTGTACATGCAGAAAAAGCAATCACCTAAAATAAATGAATGAACTTTAAAAGAGAATACATTAAAATAGGTAAAAAACAGCTGGAGAGATGGTTCAGCAGTTAAGGGCACTGACTGCTCTTCCAAAATTCCTGAGTTCAATTTCCAAGAACCACATAACGCCTTACAACTGTCTATAATGGAACCAGATGCCTTCTTCTGGCATGCAGGTGTACATGCAGGTAGAGCACCTATGTAAAATAGATAAATAAATCTCAAAAAAGAATACATTAAAAAGGTAAAAGGAAACAAACAAGAAGACACTCAAAACAAGCAACAACAACAACAAATCCCTGTCCCTATCTGAAGCTAATTTGCCCCCCTCTTCAGCCTGGAGAACCCCAGTCTTGCTCTCAGTTGTTTAAGTTTTCTTCATGTATATTCCAATCCTTTGTCACTCTCTCCTCTCTCCTGCTGTGTGTCCTATTAAGCCAGGGTTGTTTCCTATGTCTTGTGTATTCTGCAGGCCAGCAAGGCTGGGCGGACCTCACTGCCTTCATTCTGGGTCCTGCTTTCCAAACTGGAATATTTCAGTTTGCCTGTCTTTCCAACTTCTAAGCTTTTCTTCAGCCTGCTCAGCTCTGTGATTGAACTGACAGTTTGCGAGAGTCTCTGAGAACATTGGGGTCAACAGAGTGACAAGCCACTGGAGAACAAGAAGGCAGTTGGGCACAACAGGACTCAGTAGCTGGTGTTGGTTCAAACTTTGTCAGTCTGACTTCAGGCTGTTTCTTTTCTGCCTATTTAGACTCAGCAGCATCATTGCAAACAATTCTTGTGATGAGTAACTTAATCCATCCTTCCCAGCAAATCATACCCAAGTCTCTTCGAGGGACAAAGTAAACAAAATGCAGATCAGACTACATCAAAACCCTTTAAAGTCCATGGGATACGTTCCATCAAGATAATAGACTCTCTAGAGAAACATAAGTTTACAGGAAGGGTATGGCAAAGGGTCTGGTGTCTAAAAGTCTCTGGCCACACTGATGGCACAAAGGTCACTGGTCACAAAGCACTCACCTGCTCCAGCCTTCTGGATGGAGAAGGGGTTTTGCATCCTTCTCCTTGAAGGAACAGCCATAAGTTCGTACAGTTCCAGGTTCCCTCAAAGACATCTGTGTCCCCTACACCAGTACCTTCCTACATTTAGTTCCTTTTAAGGCATGTCCCCTCCCCTCCCCTCTTCTCCCTTGTTTGCCATTGTAGACAGGGCTTGCCGTTCAGTGTGTCTGGTCTCATAGGCTCTTGGCCTTGTGCCACACCCTCCGTCTTGACTTCTTTATGCCCTGATTTGTAGTCTTTGCTTCTTCTGGTTTGGGATGTGGTTCATTCTCTTGTTTGTGAGACCTTGGGGAGCACACCTAAAGTGAGAGCTTAGGTTGTTTGATTTCGGTCTTGTCTTTCTATCTCCTGATGTGGGTATTCCTGATAAGAACTTCACTCATTGCTGCTTTTGTTCTTTCCCGGGGCTTCTGTAGGTGGTATTTATAGGATCAGTGGCTGTCTTAGTTAAGGTTTTACTGCTGTGAACAGACAGCATGACCAAGACAAGTCTTATAAAGGATAATATTTGATTGGGGCTGGCTTACAGGATCAGAGGTTCAGTCCATCATCATCAACCTGGGAGCATGGTAGCATGCAGGCAGGCATGGTACAGGAGGCGCTGAGAGTTCTACATGTTCATCTAAAAGTTGCTAGTGGAAGAAGACTCGCTTGCAGGCAGCTAGCATGAGGGTCTTAAAGCCCATACCTCCAGTGACACACCAACTTCAACAAGGCCACTGCCACTCCAATGAAGCCATGCCCACTCAAACAAGGCTACACCTATTCCAACAAAGCCACACCTTCTAATAGTGCCACTCCTTGGGCCAAGCATATACAAACCCTTACATATTCGATTCATTTCTATTTCTCTATGGCATTCTAGTATTCTGACACTTTCATATGGAAATCCCAATGGTATTAGACTTTCTGCCATTTCTGCATAATAAGACTCTATTCATCCCTTCTTGTAATACTGGAATCATGGCCATGAATTCATTTTTGTTTATTGGAGAAGTTCTTTGTTTCTTCTTGGATTCTGAAGCCTTGCTGGGCTTGGTAATCTTTCCTGGCAGTTATTTTTTCTAGGACTTCAGTACTCCGTTCCCCATGCACTGGGCTGCAGAGCTCTGCTCAGGGGTCTGCAGTTGATCTAGGCAGATGGATTGTTATCAAGTGCTACTTGATGCTTCTCTCCTTTGAGAATGATGTGTGGTGGTGAGGGCTTTGTTGTGTCCAGTTCAGGTTCTTTAGACCTTGGACCCTTCCCTGGGTAGTCCTGTCTGTCCTAGGGAATTTTCTAGAATAGCAATGTATAGATTTTCTATGCTCTGACCTTTTATCTCTTCTCCCTAAAGGGTGCCAGTGGTGCTGACACCGATGATTGACAGTGTCCAAAAGGTCTCCCCTACTTTTTCCAATCTTTACTCTTTATTTTTGTCTCATGGTGATATTTTAAAAGACTTGTCTGACAGGACTGGTAGATGTGAAAGCTGTCATTAGTCTTTACCACTGCTGGGAGGTTGTCACCTGAGAAGGGACCTTGTGCTCTCTAGAAATGGGATCCTATGACCCTGAGCTGTGGGCTGTGGCTGGAGCAGGCGATATCCCTTCAGGTGAGTTTCCTGCAGTTGCTAGAATGTCCTTAGTCTGTGCACCTTACTGTGGGCTGTGGTCAGCCGTTGGGCATGATCACGGAATCTCAAGGCTCTACTCTGACCTTGCTGGTGACCATGACTGGGTCAGCACCTAGATGAGGTGGTAGGATCTGCACAGCACCTGCCCTCAGTCCTGGAATTCCTGTAAAGCCTCGACACTGAGTTTTTCCCAGAGTCTCAGGACAAGGACAAACCCTCTCCTCCTCTCCAAGGTATGCCTCTTCCTCACAATGAAACCCTTTCCCAGGATTTATCACAGTCACTCTGTGAGCCCCAAGACAGGAAGGCACTGGCCCAGACCCAGAGGAGGTAGAACTCTGATCCCAGTATCAGAGCATGGAACAAGGGGACAGAAGACGTGGGTCTGTGTAACAACTCCAAGCCTCACAACTGAAGATACAGAGCTGGTGGAAGAGGATGACAGAAACTATGGACACGGAATCGATCAGAAGTTTTATTGATGAGCATGGGTCTAGAGTGGTACAGCTGACCACAGATGCAGGGTCATCCAGTCAGGGAGGGAAGGGAAGAGGAAGCCAGCTCTCCTGGGACCTGGTGGAGGAGGAACCTGCTGAGCCTTCTAAGGGGTCAAGCTATGGTCCAGATTCCCTAAGACTGTATACATCTTTCTTCTGAGCAGTTCCTACAGGAGTAGCAACTACAGGCTTTTGGACTTGTAGTTCTGTGCCCTACTGCCTTAGTGGGTCCTGGCCCTCAGCAACTGGACTTCTGTCCACAGCAGGCCTGTCTGGAGCAGGCAGGGCGGCAGAGCAGGGACACACTGGAGGTTGGGCCACAGCAGCTGGGCTGGCAGGAGGAGGCACAACAGGAGGAGGTGGGCACACAGCAGGCAGGTCTGCACACTGGGCGACACAGCAGGGACAGGCTGGAGCAGGGCTTGCAGCACACAGGAGCACAGCAGGAAGGCTGGCAGCAGGAGGAGCCAGAGCAGATGGGTGTGCAGCAGACAGGCTTGCAGCAGACAGGCACACAGCAGGGGGATTGACAGCATGAGGATTGGCAGCTAGACTGCTGGCAGCATGGTCCAGAGCAGATGGGTGTGCAGCAGACAGGCTTGCAGCAAAGGGTCACACAGCAGGATGGCTGGCAGGGGGAGCAGGTGCAGCAAGCTGGCTGGCAACTAGACTGCTGGCAGCATGAGGGTGTGCAGCAGGAAGATTGGCAGCAGGGGCTGGATACACAGCTCACTGGGGTGCAGAGGAGGGTCAGACAGGGGCCTGGGGCACAGCAGCTGGTCTGGCAGCAGCTGGTCTGGCAGCAGCTGGGGGCACAGCAGCAGGGCTCACAGCAGCTCTCTGGGCAGTCATCCACCTGCCAGGAGGAGTTGGTGAGAGCATCAGAGCAGACAGACATGGTGGAGGCGGCCATGGCGGGCTTGGCAGAGAGTTGGGAGTGTTTGTGTTGAGTGACTGAGTTAGTGTTGAGAATGTGTGTGTGTGAGGTGCTCTGGGCTCTGTGCTTTTATCCTCCAGGCATGTTTTGCTGCAGGAGGCTTTGCACACTTTCATTTCCTTGTTATTCAGTCTGGAGGATGCTCTGCAGGGCTCAGTCATGGTTTCCTTGCTCCAGCAATAAACACATCTGGAGGGAAAGCACAGACTTCCTGGGCTAACCCTGTGCCCTCTGCCTTGTGGCGATTTTCAGGGTTCCTGGTGATGATGCTGAGAGCTAAACATATTATGTACTCCAGCCCTGTCCTTCAAGGGGTGGTCCAGCCTGCCTGAGGCTAGGAGAGAGGTGATGGGCCCATCACAGGCTTATCTGTCCTGCATCCAGAACTAGCACCTTGGCCAAAGCATCCCACTCATAGCTTCTGCTCTCCAGTATCCTTGATATTGTTAGAAGCCTTGTTTCAGTGGTGCCTCAGACAGCAATAGACAGAGGTGCCTTCACAGTAAAAGTGAGCAGAGATCAGCAGTTGCTGCACTGAGTAGGGCTTCTGTGCCACACAGTGTGGGCTTTCTGCCTCATATACATGCTGCAGTTTCTCACACAACCTCTGTCCCATTGACTTCTCCACAGAAGTTCATGTGTGACCAGTGTCTTCAGCATCCTGGCCCAGAGGTGTACTATAGTGTTGTGATAGCCACAGCTCATGACCCCTCTGGACCTCTGCCAGTGACCCGTGGAAAGGTGTCCTGGTTAGCATCTTGTTTGAGCCATTGAACATTACATCTGCCTATTTATCCAGTCATATCTGTGTCAGGAGTTCATTCTTAATGGCTAAATAATGTTCTCTTATGTGGCTGTGCCAACTCCTTGGCAGAGATCGGTGGGCAGACAGAACAGCTCAGCCTTGTGAGTCTGTGTGTAGCCTTGGCGAGACTACAGGCCTATTACAAACCTTTGACCTAGCATGGGCCTCTCTCATTCATGTGTTTATGTGTGTGTGTGTGTGCGTGTGCTTGTGCATGTGTGTGTGTCTGTGCGAGCATGTATGCACATGTGTGAAGTGTAAGTGTAAGTGTATGTGTGCATATGTGTATACATTTGTGTAAGTGTATGTGTATGTAAGTGTATGTGTAAATTAATGTTTGTGTAACTATATGTGGAAGTGTATGTGGAAGTGTATGTGTATATGTATGTGTAAGTACAGGTATAAGTGTATGTATATGTTTGTGTGTGCATATATAAGTGTATATATATATGTGTGTGTGTAAGTGTATGTGTAAGTATTTGTATGTGGATGTGGGCGAATGTGTATGTATATTTGTTTTTAAGGAGTGGCCTCTGGCTCCCTATGTCCAGTCTTAGGATTGCTCTGTCTTCTTAATAAATTAGTTTGGACAGTCCTTTGTCTTAGATGCAGTTTTCTCTCCTTTCATGGAGTTTTGATGGTTCTGGGCAGCAGGTTCCCTGGACTGTGAGTGTTCTGAGGCTCATCACTGACTTCTCTAACAATGTCCTCTGCTGCCCTGTGCTTTCTTAATCTTGGTGGTTTAATTTCTTGGGCTGGTGAGATGGCTCAGCTGGTGGGAGCACTGACTGCTCTTCTGAAGGCCCTGAGTTTGATTCCCAGTGGCCACATGGTGGCTCACAGCCATCCCTGGTAAGAACTGATGCCCTCTTCTGGTGTATCTGAGGTCAGCTACAGTGTACTTAAGTATAATAATAAATAAATCTATTAAAAAATTTCTCTTCTCTTGTGTCCCTTGTGTTTTTGTTACTTACCTGAGATACCACAGTTGAGTCTTCGGTCAGGAGATTGGCTTTTATCCCTTCTTCTGAGATTTTAGCTTTAGCTCCTGCATGTAGTTTTCTGATTCATCATGAGTTAATTTTTTTTTGATGTGGCATTAGCATATAGCCTTATGTTCAGCATGTGACTGTCCCAGAATCATTTGTGAAAGAGACTCTCCTTTGGTCACTACATGTCCTGGTGCTGTTGTTAGGAATCAGGTGATTTGGCTTAGTCCACTGATGTACACACCCACCATTGCTGTAGTACCAACAGCAGCACCATGGTTTTGACCCCTAGGTCTTTACTGCTGGAAATCATATTCCCCATTGCTTAATGGTTTTGGCTCTAGCCTTCAGTGCATTCCGTAGGTTTTGTTGAGTGTCTCTATTAGGAAAGGGTTCCAGATCTTTCTGCGCATCTTTTTATCCATGACTGAGATGGATGTGAGGTTCCTTAGGCCACTCAGGTCTACAAAGCCGCTGAGTCAGCTTCGTGTTCCTCTGCTCCCTGTCTGTGCAGTGCAGTCCTTTCCTATGCTGCTGGGCTCGGCCTGATTGTGTTTTGTGGATGGGAAATGGTAGTAGGAGAACTCGTAATTCTTTTCTAGATGTTTGCTGTTGTTTGGGTTATCATCCCATCGACCCCAATCCATATGAAGCTGAACTGCAAAGAACCCAACAGCTCTGGTACACTGAGGACAGCTGACCATGTCAGCAACAGTGTACTCATATACATAAAATAAATAAATAAGCAAATTAATTAATTAACTAATTTTTTGAAGAAGGAGAAGGAAGAGGAAGAAGAGTAGCAGAAGGAGAAGGAGGAGTATGAAGAGGAGGAGGAGGATGGGGAGGGGGGAGGAGGAGGAGGAAGAAGAGGAGGAGGAAGAAGATAAAGGAGAGGAGGAGGAGAAAGGAGGAGGAAGAGGAAGAAGAGGGGGAGGAGGAGGAGAGATAGAAGGAAAAGGAGGGCTAGGAGAATACCATGCTCAGTCATTCAGAGCACACAAAGCAGCATCAGCTTTCCCCACCCTGCAGGCTGACTCACAGCTTAGGCCAAAGAAATCTCAATGAATGTGAAATTATTGAGATCATATGAGGGGGCACCTCACGATGGAAAACAAATAGAAATGAAAACAGAAAGAGAACCAGAGAGTTCACACCAATCTGTAGAAATAGAAGACGCACTTAGATAGACAGGAAGTCAGGGGCAGAGGCTGGAAGATACAAGAGGTAGTTAAAAATGAAAACACAACAAACCCATGCTGGGATGCAGCCAAAACAGTACAAGAGGGAAACTCATAGCCTTGAAGGAAGTGCCCAGAGCAGCCATCTAAACTCACACCTCAAGGAACCAGGAGCAGGAAGGACAAACAATCCAGAGACAGCAGTACACAGGAAATACAAATTAGAGCCAGGCATGGAGGTCAGGGAAAAGCAGCCATTGGGACAGGAGCCACAAAGAGCCACACTTCCTGATGTTTAACCCAAGGAAAGGAAAAGGAGCTGTAAGTAACTAAAATCACAGGGGGAAACAGGGTCCTGATGTGTGTTTACATGAGCAAGATGGGGTAGATAGAAGAGCACACTGAACAAAGTACTGTGCCACCATAGTTGGTGACAGATGAGGGAACTCAGGTGTCAAGAACAGACTCCAGGCAGCCTGGAAAACAGCTGTAGACAAATCTCGTGTCTTCCTGTGGCTTCAAATGCTATTCCAAGTTCTTTCTGCCATGAATAAAAAAAATCAACTATTACAGAGCACTTGTGTGAGCCATAAACTCTCCTAACTATGCAGAAATACCTTATTTTCTCTTTCTTTTTTTCTTTTTCTTTTCTGTGATTAAGCCTGGCCTCCTGCAAATGCCCCCTAAGCACTTCATGTTGCAGTAGTTATAGGGAATTAAGGCTTTTATGTATTTTTCTCTTATTTTCAGACCAGGACTTTACTAGGTTGGCTTTGAACTTGCAATTTTCATGCTTCAGCGATCTAAGTAGTTTGGGACTGTAGGTAACAGTTATCATGGACACCTCCCCTTTGTGTTCAAAGACAATTTGCTGTCCACTTTTGAATGGACTGTCTCCTCCCTATCCTTTAAGTATGCCACACCATTGCCCTCTGGCCTTAGATTCAGGTGAGAAATGAGCTTCTAACTGGCACTGTTGTCCTGTAGACACTGCAACTGCATCAGCGTGTGTCTTCTGGGTGATCTTTGTGTTTCCTCCCCCTGGAGTTCATTGTGCTTCTTGGACATGAAGGTCTAGGAGCCCAGTCTCTTTGGGGGAAGGGTTTCATTTATTTCTCGAAATATACCAACTATTTTTTGTCGGAATAGTGTACCCTGGAGCTTTACCATCTCAGCTGTAAAGGGCACATTTCGATGGAACTGCAGAACACTGCACCTCTCATGACCACCCAGCTACCTAGTCCGTTCACCATGTAAGAAACAAAACAAGGGACTGGATAGAGGGCTCTGCAGTTAAGAGCACTGGGTGCTTTTTCAGAGGTCCTGAGGTCAATTCCCAGCAACCACATGGGTACTTGCAACCATCTGCAATGGGATCCCATGCTCTCTTCTGACCTGCAGGTGTACACGCAGATAGAGCACTCACCTAAAATAAATGAATGAACCTGAAAAGAGTATACATTAAAATAGGTAAAAACGGCTGGAGAGATGGTTCAGTAGTTAAGGGCACTGACTGCTCTTCCAAAATTCCTGAGTTCAATTTCCAAGAACCACATAACGCCTTACAACTGTCTATAATGGAACCAGATGCCTTCTTCTGGCATGCAGGTGTACATGCAGGTAGAGCACCTATGTAAAATAGATAAATAAATCTCAAAAAAGAATACATTAAAAAGGTAAAAGGAAAGTCGGGCGTGGTGGCGCACACCTTAAATCCCAGCACTCGGGAGGCTGAGGCAGGCGGATTTCTGAGTTTGAGGCCAGCCTGGTCTACAAAGTGAGTTCCAGGACAGCCAGGGCTACACAGAGAAACCCTGTCTCGAAAAAACCAAAAAAAAAAAAAAAAAATAGGTAAAAGGAAACAAACAAGAAGACACTCAAAACAAGCAACAACAACAACAAATCCCTGTCCCTATCTGATGCTAACTTGCCCCCTCTTCAGCCTGGGGAACCCCAGTCTTGCTCTCAGTTGCTTTAAGTTTTCTTCATGTATATTCCAATCCTTTGTCACTCTCTCCTCTCTCCTGCTGTGTGTCCTATTAAGCCAGGGTTATTTCCTATGTCCCGTGTATTCTGCAGGCCAGCAAGGCTGGGCGGACCTCACTGCCTTCATTCTGGGTCCTGCTTTCCAAACTGGAATATTTCAGTTTGCCTGTCTTTCCAACTTCTAAGCTTTTCTTCAGCCTGCTCAGCTCTGTGATTGAACTGACAGTTTGCGAGAGTCTCTGAGAACATTGGGGTCAACAGTGTGAAAAGCCACTGGAGAACAAGAAGGCAGTTGGGCACAACAGGACTCAGTAGCTGATGTTGGTTCAAACTTTGTCAGTCTGACTCCAGGCTGTTTCTTTTCTGCCTATTTAGACTCAGCAGCATCATTGCAAACAATTCTTGTGATGAGTAACTTAATCCATCCTTCCCAGCAAATCATACCCAAGTCTCTTTGAGGAACAAAGTAAGCAAAATGCAGATCACACCACATCAAAACCCTTTGTAAAGTCCATGGGATACGTTCCATCAAGATAATAGACTCTATAGATTGATTGAGAAACATAAGTTTACAGGAAGGGTATGGCAAAGGGTCTGGTGTCTAAAAGTCTCTGGCCACACCGATGGCACAAAGGTCACTGGTCACAAAGCACTCACCTGCTTCAGCCTTCTGGATGGAGAAGGGGTTTTGCATCCTTCTCCTTGAAGGAACAACCATAAGTGCATACAGTTCCAGGTTCCCTCAAAGACATCTGTATCCCCTACACCAGTACCTTCCTACATTTAGTTCCTTTTAAGGCATGTCCCCCTCCCCTCCCCTCCCCTCCTCTCATATCTCTTGTTTGCCATTGTAGACAGGGCTTGCCGTTCCTTGTGTCTGGTCTCATAGGCTCTTTGCCTTGTGTAGCAGACTCTGTCTTGACTTCTTTATGCCGTGATTTGTAGTCTTTGCTTCTTCTGGTTTGGGATGTGGTTCATTCTCTTGTTTGTGAGACCTTGGGGAGCACACCTAAAGTGAGAGCTTAGGTTGTTTGATTTCGGTCTTGTCTTTCTATCTCCTGATGTGGGTATTCCTGATAAGAACTTTACTCATTGCTGCTTTTGTTCTTTCCTGGGGCTTCTGTAGGTGGTATTATAGGATCAGTGGCTGTCTTAGTTAAGGTTTTACTGCTGTGAACAGGCACCATGACCAAGACAAGTCCTATAAAGTACAAAGTTTGAATGGGGCTGGCTTACAGGTTCAGAGGATCAGTCCATCATCATCAAGGTGGGAGCATGGTATTGTCCAGGGAGGCATGGTGCAGGAGGAGCTGAGAGTTCTACATCTTTCTCTGTAGGCTGCTAGCGGAAGACTTACTTCTAGGCAGCTAAGATGAGGGTCTTAAAGCCCACACCCACAGTGACATATCTATTCCAAGAAGTCCACACCTCCAAATAGTTCCACTCGTTGGGCCAAGCATATTAAAACCATGACACTCATTCCCCCTGACTTCTTCAGCAACCATAAGCTTATTTAAATATATCTCCACCCACCCCCATGTCTGATATGTAAAAATGTGTACAGCAATGTGTGTATATAGAGGTTAGAGAAGAATTCTTAGGAGTCAGTTGTCTCTTGCCACTGGAATCTGGGGCTCAAACTCAGTCTGCCAGACACTCACCCAAGCACCTCTACCCACTGAGAAATCCCATGGGCTGGAGCATATTGTTTTGACACATCTATACTCATTGATGATCTATTCACAATAGGAAGGAAATGGACTCATTAAAGTCCACCAACTAATAGATAATGAAGTGTACATATGCATGGTAGAATTTACGAAGCCACACAGAAATGGGACATGAAATCTGTGAAGGAACTGGAAAAACATCATACTGAGTGAAGCCACACAGGTTCAGAAAGACAAATGCTCATCTATGAATTGTCTCTCATATATGAAGTACAACTTTTTTTTTTTTTTTTTTTTTTGGTTTTTGAGACAGGATTTCTATGTGTAGCCCTGGCTGTTCTGGAACTCACTCTGTAGACCAGGCTGGCCTTGAACTCAGAAATCTGCCTGCCTCTGCCTCCCAAGTGCTGGGATTGAAGGCATGCGCCACCACTGCCCGGTGAAGTACAACTTCTTATGTTTATATGTGCGCCCTTCTGTGGGACTGAGTATGTATGGAGCTTGGGAAAACAGGAAGGTGACCTGGGTTGGGAATGTTGTGGTCATAAAAAGAGAAAGAGCTGTAAGAATATGTTCTAGCGGGGTGTGAGAGAAGAGGGTACCTCAGCGGGTACCCTGAGGGATCCCTTCCCCGTGAGAGACCAGCCACATGATAGGATAGTATAAAATAGAGTTTATCTAGAGCATGGGGAGGGGAGTTAAGAGAGTAGTAGAGGCAGAGAGTAGAGAAGTAGAGGCTGGCCATGACCATGTGGAGAGAGAGGGGAGAAGGGAATTGGAACAGAGGGGGAGCAAGAGGCAAGAGAGCAAGAGAGAGAGGAGGGAAAGCAGCCCCTTTTATAGGACTAGGACTACCTGGCTGTTGCCTGGTAACCATGGTGAGGAGCACACCTGGCTATTGGGAGGAATCTGTGGGGGTGGAGTCCAGACAGATTACAAACAGGGGAGGCTTTCAGACAGAGGGCAGAGGAAGCTGAAGATGTTATATAAAAGTTCAAGGATACTCTGGAGGTGGAATGGTTTAATTGGACAACGGACAGTGAGGGCAGGGGGTGGGGGGCTCTCCAAAGCTAAGTATATACAAAGCTGAGTGTATATGGTGTAAGGAAGCTTGCTAACAAGTTAATTATCACAATAAAGCATGCTGCTCAGTCTCAGAGCATTTTGTGATTCCTAAGTTTTGCTTCCTGATGCTTCCAGATGCATATGATGATCAGAAAAGACACAAGGTGTGATTTCCATCATTTGTAGTTTGTTAAGACTTGTTTTGTACCCTGTGATCTGGTCTATGCTAGGTAGAGAAAGTTTCACGTGCCAAAGGAAAAAATGTGTATGCAGTAGCTGTTGGAATGTTCTGGAGATGTCTGTCAGACCTTGGAATGTCCTGGAGATGCCTGTCAAGTCCTGAAATGTTCTAGAGATGTATGTTAAGACCCAGAAAGTTTTGGAGATGTCGGTGAGATCTTGGAATATTCTGCAGATGTTAGTAAAGTCCTGGAATGTTCTGGAGATTTCTGTCAGGCCTTGGAATGTTCTGGGAATGTATGTTAAATTTCAGGATGTTCTAGAGATGTCTTTCAAGGCGTTTGATCTGCTGTTAAATTAGCTCAGGCTTTTGTGGATTTTTGCTTGTACCACCCACTGTGAGGGCCACTGCTGCACAGCACAGTAGCTTATTATCAGGTTCTATCACACTTTCGGTGGAAGGATGCTTGCTTTGTGAGATTGAACAACCACCACTGGGTATCTATGGATTAATCGTCGTATGTTTTCATGATGAGCTGAACTTTTGACCTTATGCAGTTACACACTTGTCTCTTCTTTCTGCTGGTCTTGATTCTGTTTTGTCAGATGTAAGCATAGCCACTCCAGTTGGTCTTCAAGTTCCATTTGTCTACAAAGCCACTTTTATCTCTTTCTTTGAGGCTTTCAGCCTGTGTATTGTTCTGATGCTGTGAATTTCTTGAGGGTGGTCTGCCTTTAGCTCTTGTTTTTTTTTTAATCCCATTCAGCTGATCAGTTTTTAACTGACAAATTAAGACTGCTCACATTTAGAGTCATTGGTAAAGGTGAGGACTCGTGCCTGCCTTTTGCTTTTCTTCAAGTTGTTCAGTGTTCTTTGTTTCTTTCCTCCCTCTCTCTTTCCTCTGTGCAGTTAATGGCTTATAGAATTGTTAATATTTTGTCTTAGTAGGGGTTTTACTGCTGTGAACAGACACCATGACCAAGGCAAGTCTTATAAGGATAACATATATTTAGGCTGGATAACAGGTTTAGAGGTTCAGCTCATTATCATCAAGGCAGTAACATGGCAGCATCCAGGCAGGCATGGTGCAGGAGGAGCTGAGAGTTCTACATCTTTATCTGAAGGTTGCTAGTGGAAGACAGACTTCTAGGCAGCTAGGATGAGGGTCTTAAAGCCCACACCCAGAGTGACACACCAATTCAACAAGGCCAGAGCTACCCCAACAAAGACATGCCCACTCCAGCAAGGCCACACCTCCTAGTAGTGCCACTCCTTGGGCCAAGCATATACACACACTTACACATTTGATTCATTCCTATTTCTCTCTGGTATTCTAGTATTCTGACACTCAATCCCAATGGTTGTAGCCTTTCTGCTATTTCTGCATTATAAGACCCTCTTCATTCCTTCTTGTAAGGTTGGAACCTTAGCTATCTATGAATTGTTTCTTGGGGAAAGTCTTTGTTTCTTCTTGGATTCTGAAGTCTTGCTGGGCTTAGTAATCGTGGCTGGAGGTTATTTTTTTCTAGGACTTCAGTACACCGTTCCCAATGCACTGGGCTGCAGAGCTCGGCTAAGGGGTCTGCAATTGATCTGGGCAGATGGTTGCTATCAAGTGTGACTTGATGCCTCTCCCCTTTGCAGACAATATGCAGTGGGGAGGGCTTTGTTGTGTCCAGTTAAGGTTCTTTAGAGCTTGGACCCTTCCCTGGGTAGCTCTGTATGGCCTAAAGAATTTTCGAGAATATCAATGTATAAATTTTCTATGCTCTGAACTTATCTCTCTTCTTTCCCACTCACTGGTGCCAGTGATGCTGGCACCAATGATTGACAGTGTCCCAAATGTCTCCCTTACGTTTTCTAACTCCCCCCTTTATTTTTCTCTCGTGCTGACATTTTAAAAGACCTGTCTGACAGGACTGGTATATGTGAAAGCTGTCATTATTCTTTACCACTGCTGGGAGGTTGTCACCTGAGAAGGGACCTTGTGCTCTCTAGAAATGGGATCCTGTGACCCTGATCAGTGGGCTATGGCTGGAGCAGGCGATTTCCTTCATATGAGCTGCCTGCAGTTGCTAGAATGTTCCTAGGCTGTGCATCTTCCATTGTGCTTCCGTCAGCATGTGGGCGAGGTCAAGGTTCTCAAGGCTCTACTCCTACCTTGTTGGTGACAGGGACTGGGACAGCACCCAGATAGGTGGCAGGATCTGCACAGCAGCTGCCCTCAGTCCTGAATTCCTGTGAAGATACCACCCTGAGTCTTTCCCAGGGTCTCAGGACAAGGGCAGGCCCTACCCTCCTCTCCAAGGTAAGCCTCGTTCTCACAATGAAACCCCTCAGAGGATTTATCAGAGTCACCCCGTGAACCCCAAGACAGGAAAGTCCTGGCCCAGACCCAGAGGCGGTAGAACCCAGATCTCAGTATCAGAGCATGGAACAAGGGGACAGAAGCTGTGGGTCTGTTTAAAGACTCCAAGCCTCACAGCTGAAGATACAGAGATAGTGGAAGAGGATGGCAGTCACTATGGAGACATAATCGATCAGAAGAAGTTTTATTAATGCGCATTGGTCGAGAGTCGTACAGCTGACCACAGATGCAGGGTCATCCAGACAGGGAGGGAAGAGGAAGCCAGCTCTCCTGTGACCTGGTAGAGGAGGAACCTGCTGGGCCTTCTAAGGGGTCGAGCTACACTCAGGTTTCTCTTCAGACTGTATACATCTTTCTTCTGAGCTGTGCCTCCATGAGTAGCAACCACAGGCTGATGGAGGTGTGGTTCTGTGCCCTGCTGCCTTAGTGGGTGCTGGCCCTCAGCAGCTGGACTTCTGTCCACAACAGGCCTGTCTGGAGCAGGCAGGGCGGCAGAGCAGGGACACACTGGAGGTTGGGCCACAGCAGCTGGGCTGGCAGGAGGAGGCACAGCAGGAGGAGGTGGGCACACAGCAGGCAGGTCTGCACACTGGGCGACACAGCAGGGACAGGCTGGAGCAGGGCTTGCAGCACACAGGAGCACAGCAAGAGGGCTGGCAGCAGGAGGAGGAGCCAGAGCAGATGGGTGTGCAGCAGACAGGCTTGCAGCAGCAGACAGGCACACAGCAAGGGGATTGACAGCATGAGGACTGGCAGCTAGACTGCTGGCAGCATGATCCAGAGCAGATGGGTGTACAGCAGACAGGCTTGCAGCAGAGGGTCACACAGCAGGGCTGCTGGCATGGGGAGCAGGTGCAGCAAGCTGGCTGGCAGCTAGACTGCTGGCAGCATGAGGGTGTGCAGCAGGAAGATTGGCAGCAGGGACTGGACACACAGCTCACTGGGGTGCAGACAAGGGTCAGGCAGGGGGCTGGGGCACAGCAGCTGGGCTGGCAGCAGCTTGGCTGGCAGCAGCTGGGCTGGCAGCAGGTGGGGGCACAGCAGCAGGGCTCACAGCAGCTCTCTGGGCAGTCATCCACCTGCCAGGAGGAGTTGGTGAGAGCATCAGAGCAGACAGACATGGTGGAGGCAGCCATGGCAGGATTGACAGGGAGTTGGGAGTGTGTGTGTTGAGTGACTGTGTGAGTGTTGAGCTAGTGTGTGTGTTTGTGTGTGTGTGAGGTGCTCTGGGCTCTGGGCTTTTATCCTCCAGGCATGTTTTGCTGCAGGAGGCTCTTCACACTTTCATTTCCTTGTTATTCAGTCTGGAGGATGCTCTGCAGGGCTCAGTCATTAACTCCTGTTGGGCTGGTTGCTCCAGCAATAAACACATCTGGAGGGAAAGCACAGACTTCCTGGGCTGACCCTGTGCCCCCTGTCTGGTGGTGCCTGCCAGGGTACCTGGTGATGATGCTGAGCGCTTAGACTATTGTGTCCTCAAGTCCTGTAGTCCTTCAAGGGGTGGTCCAGCCTGCCTGAGGCTAGGAGAGAGGTGATGGCCCCATCACAGACTTATCTGTCCTGCATCCAGAACCAGCTGTGTTTCAAGAGCATCCCACTCATAGCTTTTGCTCTCCAGTATCCTTAGTATTGTCAGAAGCCTTGATTCAGTGGTGACCCAGACAGCAATAGACAGAGGTGCCTTCACAGTAACAAGTGAGCAGAGATCAGCATTTGCTGCATTGAGTAGGGCTTCTGTGCCACACAGTGTGGGCTTTCTGCCTCATATATATCCCGAGCTTTTGTCCCCGCCGGCAAGAACACACTCAGGACAACCGGAATCTTCTGCAGCAAAGCTTTATTGCTTACTTCTCAGGAAGATCTCGACCCCAGAAAATGGAGTCCGTTATATAGCACTCAGCCATGACGTTTCAGCACCTGATGTGGCGTGACAGCTCTTGATTCGTTGCTCGCTCATCACACCACTATTACACCCCGAGAATGGGCAGTGACTAGGAGTGAGTTCACTCTCGCACTTGCGCACAAGGCTTGTTTACTAGTTTGTCACAGCGGAGGCCAGCACCATCTTATAATGGTGATTGCTCGCGGCAAGCGCACGGCTCTCCACAGCGATTGCTCGCTGCACGCTGCACGCTTTCCACATCTCCCCCTTTTTATTTTATTAAATTGAGGCTGGACTAGGTCTGTGTAATTATGCCCATCCGCTGTGGCTCCTGTCTTAGGTCGTTCCTCCAATGTCACAGCCTTTTCCTGTCATAGGGTAACCCTATCGCCACTGGGCCCCGTGTCTTAGGATGATCTGTGCATGAGGAAAGTTGCCCGTCCCTGGATACCGCAGTGCTATGTGACAGTAACTACTAAATGACCTAGGGCGAACTCTACAAAAGAGGCCAGCCACCAATGTCAACTAATTTTTGAGCATAGATAGCCAGATTTCGGGGGAGGCGCCTTGCTCAATGGCAGCAAGTGCTTGAGCTATCACAACCTTGTCACGTGTTTGTTGGGTTCTGAGCTTGCAAACCAACCAGAGCATGAACACAAGTCCACAGCAGGTGGCAACGCCAAATAAACCCACCCCCACCCATTCCTTAAAATAAGAAAATGCAGATGAAGTCCAGGAGGAGAGGCCCTCTGTCAATGACAGGTCCACTCGCGTTGAGTTGATCTTTAAAACTGCCACCCTCAGGGCCTCAAGAGTCTCATCGAATCCCTCAGACCAATTTCCTGCAAGATACAAGGAAAGCTGTCTAGACAGATTAGCTGCATAAGTAAAATTTTCATATTGGACACTGGTAATACACAGAGCTTCCAGTTTTCTTTCACAACCCAACTGGGCCATCTGGTATAGAACTCCTATCTGTTCTTCTGCCAAGTCAAGGCGCTGATTCAATATCATCAGCCCTCCCTTTAACTTGGTACTAGCAGAAGTTTGGACAGTGATGGCATCAGCCAGATCTGCTGAAAGCTGATTTAATTTTGTGCCTGATTGAACCGTACTAACCATAGCATACCCTGCAGCTGTAGCAGCAGCTGCACTGGCTGAAATTGCTATGATCACGGCAGCAGTAATTCCAAAATCTCTTTTTTGTCGAAACAGGGATAAGGTGGAGGGTGTTTCCACCAGAACCAGGATCCAACATGGGATCCGTGCTACCATGGCACGGGTGTTCTTTGTTATGTCCCAACATTGAGAAATCCAACAAGAATCATTGGAACAGACTTCAAATGAATCATTTGAAAGAATAAACAAGAAAGGGGGGTAAACACAGACTGGGGTAGATGGATAATTAATCTGGTTTACCAAAGTTTTATTGAACCCAGTGATCTCTACACTGGTATTAGTATATCCATAAGAATCCTGGGAGGCAGCATGTATTCCCCAATACTGAGCAAATCTTGAGATGCCATTAAAAGAAGCCTTTCCAACTGCTCCTCCCTGGATAAAGATCAAAGGATTGAGTTCTGTACAACTGCCATTGACTCCACAAAGCACCCACTTGTGAAAGGGGTGCATTCTAAAGTCCTGTATGAAAAGTCCCTTTTTCATAACAAATTCCTTCTCTGGATCATCTATCATGTTGGGAGAAAAGGAAAAGGTTTTACTCTGATCTGCCCAACGAGTGATGGAGGATTGACAATCAGACCAAGGCAATATCAGCCCTTCATCTTCCAAGCTACAATGAGGGGCTATTTTTGGTTGCTGGGGACGTTCTTTGTCTGAAAAGTTAGGTGGTAGAAATGTACCATTAACCCAAATTGCCTCCTGCCAAAAGGTCCGATTTGTAAAGGTTATATCTGCATTGGAAGTATCTTGGGTTGTGCTTACCCAACCTCCTCGGTGCTCATTAAACTTCCCCAAAGCTCGAGCTGTGAGGTTGATACATTTTCCTGGTCCATTCATTTGAAAACATAAAGAACCCTGTTCTAATAAAGAGCGATTTTCCCCTAATGGTGCTCGGGTGGGATCATAGGGTAGATATGGCAAATCTAATGTTTTATTAGTAGTAAAGAATTTTGGAAAAACTATAGCATTATGGCGAACTGGCATTGGTTTAGGGAAAGTCGAAAGAATGGCCCATCTCTGTTCGCCCCTCATACTAGGAACCTGAGACAAGTTCAGCATTGTCAGGATCAGGAGCAGTCCTCGGGAGGTCAGCATCTTCTGTACCATCCTTGATGAATATCTTGCGGGTGAGTCGTTCCGGCAGCCAAAATGGGTTGTCTTCACTCTGTGGAAAAACACAAACAGCTCCCCTGGATCTTATCAAAATAGGATCCGGGCCTTTCCACAGACCAGTTAAGACATCCTTCCATTTGACCATTTCTTTTGGTCTATCAGGGTCTGAGCTATGTCGATCAGCTGCAGAGCGACCTTGCTCGTCAAGATTCAAAAAATTGAGTGTAAAGAGTGCCATAGATACAGCTACTCTTGGCACTGAGGGCAGAGTCTCATCAACTCCCCCTTTTTGTTTTATAAGATAAGACTTAAGTGTACGGTGTGCACGTTCCACAATGCCTTGTCCTTGAGGATTATAAGGAAGGCCAGTCAAGTGAGTGACATCCATTTGATGACAAAATTGCTGAAATTTAGTAGAGGTATATGCTGGCCCATTATCAGTTTTAAGAATTGTGGGCTTGCCCCCAAGCACTCCATGCTTCTAAACAGTGCTGTATAACATGAGAGGCTTTCTCACCTGTTAAAGGTGTAGCAAACATAACACCAGAGCAGGTGTCAATGGAAACATGTAAATATTGATTTCTTCCAAAGGAGGAAATATGAGTGACATCCATTTGCCAGACCTGTAATGGTCTGATGCTTCGGGGGTTTACCCCTACATGAGGAGTAGGCAGAAATTGACAACAGTTTTGACATTGGGTGACAATGTCACGAGCTTCTTTCCTAGTTAAAGTGAAACGGCGGCGTAATGTTTCAGCCGTCACGTGGAAGCGTTTATGAAACTCCCTTGCAGCCTCTGACTGCGAGGACAGAGCAGCAGCCACGATTCTAGTAGCTTTGTCTGCCAAGTCATTTCCATGAGACATGGGGCCAGGAAGGCCAGAATGAGCCCTAACATGAGTAATATACACAAGATGTCTTCTATGTAACAAGGCTGACTGAATTTGCTGAAAAATGTGAGCAAGCTTGCTAGAGGGTCTAATTAAGCCAGCAACTTCAAGCATATTAACTGCATTGACCACATATGAAGAGTCAGATACAATATTGAGCGGTCCCGGAAAAGTTTCAAGGACTTCTAGAACTACCAAACACTCTACAATCTGGGGTGATGTCTCATTATATTGTTTAGATGTTACTTGGCCATTTACTACATATGCACCTATGCCAGATTTGGATCCATCTGTATATACTACTACCCCATCCGGAAGTGGGTGTTTGGCTGTTATTACTGGAAACACTATGGCTTGACTTAAGGCAAATTGTAAAATTGGATGTTTTGGATAATGATTATCAATTTGTCCTGAATAAGAGGCAACCAAGACTGCCCAATCGTTAGTTGTTGCTGCCAGGGTTTGAACTTGAGCAGAAGTATAAGGTACGATTAGCATATGAGGTTCTTTCCCAAAATAAGTAATAGCTGCTTTTATCCCCCTAAGTGCAAGTTGAGCAATTGCATTAGGATACCACTCAATGATTTTTGCAGGGGAAGCATTAGGATGGACCCACAATAAGGGTCCTTTTTGCCATAAGACTGCTGTTGGTAACTGTGCAGTTTTTAATATGCACAATTCAAATGATTTTGACTCCTCAATGCGTTGTAATTGAGCATCTTGTAAGGCCTTTTCTATCGTTTGTAAAGCTTGACATGCAGCTGGGGTAAGTGCTCTGTGGGAGGAGATGTGGGTATCTCCCTCTAATATGTCAAATAAGGGCTTTAATTCTGCTGATGGAATTTTCAAAAATGGTCTTAGCCAATTAATATCTCCTAGCAATTTTTGGAAATCATTCAAGGAATGTAGTTGATCTTTGCGAATCTCTAATTTTTGAGGAACAATTTTGTCAGGATAAATGAGTGACCCTAGGAAGGCTCCCATTCGAGCAACTTGCACCTTTTCAGTGGCCACCTGCAATCCCCATTGCCCTAACGTTTTTATTAATATAGGGTATGCATCTTGCAATAACTGTGAATTTTTATGGCAAATCAAAATGTCATCCATATAAATTATCACCTGTAATGATGGAAAATGCTCTCTAACTGACTTAAGTGCCAATTGCACATACAGTTGACACATGGTGGGGCTATTCGCCATCCCCTGAGGTAGGACCTTCCATTGGTATCTTTGATCCGGCTCTAAATGATTAATGGCTGGGATGGTAAATGCAAATCTTTGCCTATCTTGAGGGCATAAGGGTATAGAGAAAAAGCAATCTTTAATATCTATAATTATAATTTCCCAATTTTTGGGTAAGGCAGAAAGCAATGGTAGCCCTCGCTGAACTGGTCCAAATAGACGCATTTGTGCATTAATAGCTCTAAGATCATGTAATAAGCGCCATTTGCCAGATTTTTTCTTAATTACGAAAATAGGTGTATTCCAGGGTGAGGTAGAGGGCTCTAAATGACCCAAGCGTAGCTGTTCAGAAATTAGTTTTGTAGCTGCTTCTAACTTTTCAGAGGAGAGAGGCCATTGAGGAACCCATACAACTTCCTCTGTAAGCCATGGTATGGGCATGGAGCCCTCAACGGCCCCTAGAAAAAACCCAAACCTTGTCTCCCATTATTACCTTTTTGAGGGATAGGTTCAAGTTTACCCTGCTCTCCTTTCCCTAATCCCCTTCCTTCTTTATAGCCCATTTTCTTCATTATTTGAACAGCTTGTGGCGAGTATTCATTAGTCAAAGTCAGTCCTAGTGCCTGTAAAATGTCTCTCCCCCAGAGATTTACTGGGAGTGGTAAAACATAGGGAGTGAATCGTCCTGTTTGACCTTCAGGAGCTGTCCAGCTCAAAGAACGGGAACTAATAGTGGGACAGGACTGATAACCTAAACCTTGCAAAGAACGTGATGACTGAGTAACGGGCCAAGTTTTTGGCCACCATTGGGAAGACAGGATACTTTTATCTGCTCCTGTGTCTAAAATCCCTTTAAATTGTTTTCCTTCTATAACTAATTCTAAGAATGGCCTGGAGTCAAGAGGCATCACTAAGTAAGCAGAATCATTTCCAGTAGAACCAATCCCTCTGGTAGCTCGAGGGACACCAGAGGAAGGAAAACAGCCATGTAGGCTTGGCAAAATTATTAACTGAGCTATTCTATCCCCTTGTGAAATAGAAAAGACACCCTGAGGACAGGAACAGAGAACTTGAAGTTCCCCTTCATAGTCTTGATCTACGACTCCAGGGTGAACAATAAGACCTTGTAAGGTAAGGGAGCCCGGCCCAATATTAGGCCAACACTCCCGGATGGCAGAGGTCCTTTATAGTCAGTAGGAATAGGCTGTACCCCCATTTGGGGCATTAGCATGAATCGGGTGGTGGTACGGAGGTCCAACCCAGCTGATCCTTCTGTTGCCCTGCGGACTGTGGGGTCCACCTTTTGCCTGTTGAGGTCCCATATGTTTTCGGGCCCTGAGACCTGAGGGCCCTGTACTGGTTTTTTGGAATGGTCTCATTATCTACTGCTTGAGGGAATCCTGGCTGCAGGGGCCTGCCTCGAATGTCCCTGACTGAACGACAATCTCTAGCCCAATGATATCCTTTTCCAAACTTAGTACACAGTCCTGGTGCTCTCCTTTTGACAAGGGCTCTACAGTCCTTTTTTAAGTGTCCCGGTTTGCCACAATTATAGCAGAGTTTGAACTCAGCCATGACAGGGCGTTTTTGCCCTTGTAGAATGGCAGCTGCTAAACCTGCATTAGTGAGTGGCTCTCCAAGCTCACGGCAAACCTTTAACCAATCCTGCAGTCCCTTGCTCTTTCTAGGTGTAATAGCCGCCCTGCATTCCTGGGTAGCCTGTTCATAGATCAACTGTTCAATTAAAGGCATAGCTGTTTCTGGATCCCCAAAAATTCTCCCTGCCGCTTCTGTCATTCTAGCCACAAAATCTGAGAATGACTCCTGTGCACCCTGGGTGATCTTGGTCAAATGCCCACTTGCCTCTCCCTTCTTAGAGAGTGCCTTCCATGCCTTAACTGCAGCAGCTGAGATCTGAGCATAAGCTCCCCAATGGTAATTTGTCTGGTTATTAGCGTGTTGTCCCTGACCTGTAAGCAACTCAAAAGTCCATGTTCCTTGGTCCCCTTCAACATTGGCATTGGCCTTTGCCTGTGCTTGGCAGGAGTCTTGCCACAAAGCTTTCCATTCTAAATACATTCCCATGTTAGGAGATGCGGCTTTTACTACGGTCATCCAATCGCCAGGGGTCATTGCCAGAGTCGCAAGCCTTTCGACTTGGGCTACAGTAAAGTTGGCATTGACTCCATAGTTACGAACTGACTCTGCTAATTCTTTAATCTGTATATACTCCACTGGGGCATGAACGCGTCCACCCTCTGCGCCTTCGAAGACTGGGAACGCTTGCTGCACTTTTCTCTGTTCCTCTTTTGAAATGAATGAGTCTGATTGATACCTCTGCACGTAGGGCGGAGGTGTACTAGGACCCAGAGGTTGCGGATCTGAAGATCGCATAGTGATTTGACATTTGTCTCTAGCTACTTTTGCTTTCTTTATGTTATTCTGTAACTGATTAACTTGTCTTTCATCTGGCTGGTATCTTTCTTCCTCTAAGTCTGTCTCCTCAGAGGAGCTAAGTTCCTTATCCAATTCTGAGCTACTGACAGCTAGTGCCTTAAACTCATCTAATGGCGGGTAGAGGCTCCTTTCCTTATGTGCCTCTCCAGTTCTTTCTCTCTTCTTCTCTCCCTTTCCATCCCTTTTTCTAATCTCTCCCAATGCATTCTTTCCTTTATATCTCTTTTCCTCGGGCTCAAGGCCCGTGGAAAGGCCTAAATTCTTCGGTGCACCTTGTTTCATCCCAACTTTCAATCTCTCTCCCCACTCTGCCTCTGATAGACTGTCTTGAATTTCGTCCAAAATCTTCTGCCCTGCTTCTACCATTTGCTCACAATCCTCATCTGTTAAGCACGATCTCACCAATTTCCATAATGGCATGACCCCTGCTTTAAGTTTGCCGTTCTGCTGTTCCCTAACTAGATCTCCTTTCAGTTTATGCCAAGAAGTGACAGATAACGAACCTGAGCAAGCATACCATGGTGCCACACGGTCTACCTCCCTGACAAATGCCTCTATACTCTTAGTGGCGATTTTTAGGCCACACTGCTTCAGGACCGACCTTAACGCCACTACTACAGAGTGAGAAATTCCCATACTGCCGCTATCCAGTCCTGACCGTGACTGAAACTAATCACTGTCCAGGCACTGTCCAGGTGCTGTCCGAGCCTGACTGCGACTGGGAACCAGTCAGCAGTTCCAGCGGTGGAAGCAAAACTAAACTGAAAGGGAAAGTGCGATCGCCGTGCAAACAATCAAAAGGGCATCTAACTCTGGAGAAATTTCAAGACTATACTTACCTTGCAGAGCTGTAGTGTCCCGCAGTTCTGATTCCGCCCCGCGAACGAGGAATCTTCCTTGCGCCGGTGTGATGGTATAAAGTTCCCGGGTCTTCGGTGCCACTTATCCCGAGCTTTTGTCCCCGCCGGCAAGAACACACTCAGGACAACCGGAATCTTCTGCGGCAAAGCTTTATTGCTTACTTCTCAGGAAGATCTCGACCCCAGAAAATGGAGTCCGTTATATAGCACTCAGCCATGACGTTTCAGCACCTGATGTGACGTGACAGCTCTTGATTTGTTGCTCGCTCATCACACCACTATTACACCCCGAGAATGGGCAGTGACTAGGAGTGAGTTCACTCTCGCACTTGCGCACAAGGCTTGTTTACTAGTTTGTCACAGCGGAGGCCAGCGCCATCTTATAATGGTGATTGCTCGCGGCAAGCGCACGGCTCTCCACAGCGATTGCTCGCTGCACGCTGCACGCTTTCCACACATATACATGCTGCAGTTTCTCACATAACCTCTGTCCCATTGACTTCTCCACACAAGTTCATGTGTGACCAGTGTCTTCAGCATCCGGGCCCAGAGGTATGCTATAGTGTTGTGACAGCCAAGGCCCATGACCCCTCTGGACCTCTGCCAGTGACCTGTGGAGTGGTGTCCTGTTTGGCACACTGCTTGAGCCATTGAACATCACATCTCCATATTTATCCAGTCATGGCTGTGTTAGGAGTTCGTTCTTTATGGCTAAATAATGTTTTCTAATATGGCTGTGCCACATTTCAGCTCTGTGAGTTGATGGGGACTCGGTCTGCTTTCACCTCTGTGCTACAGTGAGCAGCTCTGCTAAAAATATTCTTACAGTCTCATTTGAACACATCACCAATCCTTGGCAGAGGTCCATGGGCAGCAAGAAGAGCTCAGCCTTGTGAGTCTGTGTATGGCCTTGGCCAGACTTCAGGGCTATTACTATCCCTTGGACCGGGAATGGGCCTCCAAGAACTCTGTCATTCATGTGTGTGTGTGTGTGTGTGTGTGTGTGTGTGTGTACGTGCACATGTGTAAAGAGTATATGTGCATATGTTTATAAATCTGTGTGTATGTGTAAGTGTATTGTGTATAAGCGTGTGTGTAATTTCATGTGTGTATAACTGTTCATGTAGCAGTTAGAGGACAATTCTTTGGGGTCAATTCTCTCCTGCCATTTATTAGGACCTGGGGCTCAGACTCAGTCTGCCAGACACTCACCTAAGCACCTCTACCCACTGAGCAATCCCACCGCTGGAGCATATTGTTTTGACACATCTATACTCACAGATGCTCTATTCACAATCGGAAGGAAATAGACTCATCCTAAAGTCCACAAAGTCATTAATAATAAATTTTACTTATACACGGTGGAATTTTACTCAGCCATAAATAAGTGGGACATGAAACTGAATGAAACTAAAGGAACTGGAAAAACGTCATATTGAGTGAGTCCACACAGGCTCAGAAAGACAAATGTTCATATAAGAATTGTCTCTCATAACGAACTATAACTTCTTATGTTGACATGTGTGCCCTTCCGTGGGACTGAGAGTGTATGAAGGAGCATGGGAAACTAGGAAGGGGTTGTGGGGTGGGGAGGCAATCAGGCAGAGGTGGGGGGAGCTGGACATGTTATAAAGAGGGAGAAGGATAATCCAGAGGTGGGATGGTTTAAGTGGACAAGGAGCGGTGGGGGCAGGGGATGGGGGGCTCACCAAAGCCAAGTGTATATGAAGGTGGTGTAAGGAAGCCTGCTACTCTGTGAATCATCAAGATAAAACGTGCTGCTCCATCTCCAAGCACTTTGTCATTCCTGAGTTTCACTTGCAGATGCTTTCAGATGCACACTGGGATCAGAAAAAACAAGCGTGTGATTTTGGTGGTTTCTAGTTTGTTAAGGCCTGTTTTGTACCCTCTGATCTGGAGTATGCTAGGTAGAGAGAGTTCCATGTTCCAATGGAAAGAATGTGTATGCTGTGGCTCATGGAATGTGCTGGGGATTTCTGCCAAGTCCTGGAATATTCTGGAGATGTCTGTCAATTCCCTTCCTCTGCTGTTCTAAATACTCAGGTTTTGTAGATTTTTGCCTGCACCACTCACTGCCAGGGTGGCTGCTGCACAGCACAGTAGCTTATTATCAGGTTCTATCACACTTTTGGTTGGAGGATGCTTGATTTGTGAGGTGGACAACCACCACTGGGTGGCTATAGGGTAGTAGTCATGTACCTTCGTGATGCACTTACCACTAGGTCATTTTATAGTTACAGGTTTGTCTCTTCTTTCTGCTGGTCTTAATTCTTTTGATGTAAGTGTAAGCACCCCTACCTGTCTTCAAGTTCCATCTCACAAAGCCACTTTTATCCCCTTCTTAAGGCTCTCAGCCTGGGCAGAGTTCAGGTGCTGTGAATTTCTTGAGGGTGGTATGCTATTGGCTCTTGTTTTTTTTTTTTTTAAATCCCATTCAGCTGATCTGTCTTTTAGTTGACAAATTAAGACTGATCACATTCAGAGTCATTGATGAAGGTGTGGACTCATGCCTGTCCTCTTCCTGCTTTTCTTCTAGTTGTTCTGTGCTCTTTGTTTCTTTCCTTCCTCTCTCTTTCCTCTGTGCAGTTAATGGCTTATAGAATTGTCAATATTTCGTCTTAGTTAGGGTTTTTCGCTGTGAAAAGACCAAGGCAATGCTTATAAGAACAACATTTAATTTGGGCTGGCTTACAGGTTCAGTTCATTTTCATGAAGGTGGCAACATGGCAGCATCCAGGTAGGCATGGTGGAGGAGGAGCTGAGAGTTCTACATCTTCATCTGAAGGCTGCTGGCAGAAGACAGGCTTCCAGGCAGCTAATATGAGGGTCTTAAAGTCATGCCCACAGTGACATACCTACTTCAACAAGGCCATGCACACTCCAACAAATCCACACCTATTCCAAACAGGCCACATCTATGCCAGTTAGACCATACCTCTTAATAGTGCCAGTCCTTGGGCCAAGCATTTATTTACTAACCATCACAGATTTCATTCATTTCTATTTCCCTCTGGTATTCTCATACTCTCATATGCAAACCCCAATGGTCACTGCCTTTATGTTGTTTCTGGCTAATAAGACCCCCTTTATCCCTTTTGGTATGGTTGGTATCAAGGCCATGAATTTATTTCTGTTTACTGGGGAAGGTCTTTGTTTCTTCTTGGATTCTGAAGCCTTGCTGGGCTTAGGACTTTTGGCTGGCAGTTATTCTCTTCCATTGCTTCAGTACACCATTCCACACGCACCGGGCTGCAGAGTCCTGGGCAGGAGTCTGCAGCTGATATAGCGGGGTTGGTATCAAATGGGACTTGATGCGTCTCGCTTTTGCAGACGATGTGCGGTGGTGAGGGCTTTGTTGTATCTATTTCAGGTTCCTGAGGTGTTGGATCATCTCTGGCTGTCCATATCTTTGCTAAGGAAGTTTCTGGAATATCACTGTATAGATTTGCTGTGCTCTGAACTTTACTCTCTTCCCCTTCAGGGGTGCCTGTGGTGCGGACACTGATGATTGAGTGTGTCCCAAAGAGCTCCTACACTCTTTCCAATTTCTCCCCTTTATTTTTGTCTGAAGGTGGTATTTTGAAAGGCCTGTCTTCAAGGCCTGACACACTTAATTCTATTTGATGTAATCTGCTCACCGGGTTCTCTGCTGAACTCCTTATCCGGGTTGGACCTTTCCTCCTTCTCCAAATTTTTGATCAGAACTGGGAAGTACACAGGAGGTTGAGGGTCAGGCTCATTCCCAAGTCTGATCAGCCATGTGTATTCAAACAAAGCAGAGGAGGAGGAGACAATTGGCCAGGAAACCTCCAAAAGGACTGGTAGATGTTAAAGCTGTCATTATTCTTTACCACTGCTGGGAGGTTTTCACCTGAGAAGGGACCTTGTGCTCTCTAGAAATGGGATCCTGTGACCCTGATCTGTGGGCTATGGCTGGAGCAGGCGATTTCCTTCATATGAGCTGCCTGCAGTTGCTAGAATGTTCCTAGGCTGTGCACCTTCCATTCTGCTTCTGTCATCCTGTGGGCGAGGTCAAGGTTCTCAAGGCTCTACTCCTACCTTGTTGGTGACAAGGACTGGGACAGCACCCAGATGAGGTGGCAGGATCTGCACAGCAGCTGCCCTCAGTTCTGAATTCCTGTGAAGATACCACCCTGAGTTTCTCCCAGGGTTTCAGGACAAGGGCATGCCCTACCCTCCTCTCCAAGATATTCCTCTTTCTCACAATGAAACCCTTTACGAGGATTTATCAGAGTCACCCCGTGAACCCCAAGACAGGAAAGTCCTGGCTCAGACCCAGAGGCGGTAGAACCCAGATCCCAGTATCAGAGCATGGAACAAGGGGACAGAAGCTGTGGGTCTGTTTAAAGACTCCACGCCTCACAGCTGAAGATACAGAGATAGTGTAAGAGGATGGCAGTCACTATGGAGACATAATCGATCAGAAGAAGTTTTATTAATGCGCATTGGTCGAGAGTAGTACAGCTGACCACAGATGTAGGGTCATCCAGACAGGGAGGGAAGAGGAAGCCAGCTCTCCTGTGACCTGGTAGAGGAGGAAACTGCTGGGCCTTCTAAGGGGTCGAGCTACACTCAGGTTTCTCTTCAGACTGTATACATCTTTCTTCTGAGCTGTGCCACCATGAGTAGCAACCACAGGCTGATGGAGGTGTGGTTCTGTGCCCTGCTGCCTTAGTGGGTCCTGGCCCTCAGCAGCTGGACTTCTGTCCACAGCAAGCCTGTCTGGAGCAGGCAGGGCGGCAGAGCAGGGACACACTGGAGGTTGGGCCACAGCAGCTGGGCTGGCAGGAGGAGGCACAACAGGAGGAGGTGGGCACACAGCAGGCAGGTCTGCACACTGGGCAACACAGCAGGGACAGGCTGGAGCAGGGCTTGCAGCACACAGGAGCACAGCAGGAGGGCTGGCAGCAGGAGGAGGAGCCAGAGCAGATGGGTGTGCAGCAGACAGGCTTGCAGCAGCAGACAGGCACACAGCAAGGGGATTGACAGCATGAGGACTGGCAGCTAGACTGCTGGCAGCATGATCCAGAGCAGATGGGTGTGCAGCAGACAGGCTTGCAGCAGAGGGTCACACAGCAGGGCTGCTGGCATGGGGAGCGGGTGCAGCAAGCTGGCTGGCAGCTAGACTGCTGGCAGCATGAGGGTGTGCAGCAGGAAGATTGGCAGCAGGGACTGGACACACAGCTCACTGGGGTGCAGACAAGGGTCAGGCAGGGCGCTGGGGCACAGCAGCTGGGCTGGCAGCAGCTTGGCTGGCAGCAGCTGGGCTGGCAGCATGTGGGGGCACAGCAGCAGGGCTCACAGCAGCTCTCTGGGCAGTCATCCACCTGCCAGGAGGAGTTGGTGAGAGCATCAGAGCAGACGGACATGGTGGAGGCAGCCATGGCAGGATTGACAGGGAGTTGGGAGTATGTGTGTTGAGTGACTGTGTGAGTGTTGAGCGAGTGTGTGTGTTTGTGTGTGTGTGTGTGTGAGGTGCTCTGGGCTCTGGGCTTTTATCCTCCAGGCATGTTTTGCTGCAGGAGGCTCTTCACACTTTCATTTCCTTGTTATTCAGTCTGGAGGATGCTCTGCAGGGCTCAGTCATTAACTCCTGTTGGGCTGGTTGCTCCAGCAATAAACACATCTGGAAGGAAAGCACAGACTTCCTGGGCTGACCCTGTGCCCCGTGTCTGGTGGTGCCTGCCAGGGTACCTGGTGATGATGCTGAGCGCTTAGACTATTGTGTCCTCAAGTCCTGTAGTCCTTCAAGGGGTGGTCCAGCCTGCCTGAGGCTAGGAGAGAGGTGATTGGCCCCATCACAGACTTATCTGTCCTGCATCCAGAAACAGCTGTGTTGCAAGAGCATCCCACTCATAGCTTTTGCTCTCCAGTATCCTTAGTATTGTCAGAAGCCTTGATTCAGTGGTGCCCCAGACAGCAATAGACAGAGGTGCCTTCACAGTAACAAGTGAGTAGAGATCAGCATTTGCTGCACTGAGTAGGGCTTCTGTGCCACACAGTGTGGGCTTTCTGCCTCATATACATGCTGCAGTTTCTCACATAACCTCTGTCCCATTGACTTCTCCACACAAGTTCATGTGTGACCAGTGTCTTCAGCATCCGGGCCCAGAGGTATGCTATAGTGTTGTGATAGCCACAGCTCATGACCCCTCTGGACCTCTCCCAGTGACCTGTGGAGTGGTGTCCTGTTTGGCACACTGCTTGAGCCATTGAACATCACATCTCCATATTTATCCAGTCATGGCTGTGTTAGGAGTTCGTTCTTTATGGCTAAATAATGTTTTCTAATATGGCTGTGCCACATTTCAGCTCTGTGGGTTGATGGGGATTCGGTGTGCTTTCACCTCTGTGCTAAGTGAGCAGCTCTGCTAAAAATATTCTTACAGTCTCATTTGAACATATCACCAATCCTTGGCAGAGGTTGGTGGGCAGCAAGAAGAGCTCAGCCTTGTGAGTCTGTGTATAGCCTTGGCCAGACTTCAGGGCTATTTCTATCCCTTGGACCGGGAATGGGCCTCCAAGAACTCTGTCATTCATGTGTGTGTGTGTGTGTGTGTGTGTACGTGCACATGTGTAAAGAGTATATGTGCATATGTTTATAAGTCTGTGTGTATGTGTAAGTGTATTGTGTATAAGTGTGTGTATAATTTAATGTGTGTATAACTGTTCATGTAGCAGTTAGAGGACAATTCTTTGGGGTCAATTCTCTCCTGCCATTTATTAGGACCTGGGGCTCAGACTCAGTCTGCCAGACACTCACCTAAGCACCTCTACCCACTGAGCAATCCCACCGCTGGAGCATATTGTTTTGACACATCTATACTCACAGATGCTCTATTCACAATCGGAAGGAAATTGACTCATCCTAAACTCCACAAAGTCATTAATAATAAACTTTACTTATACATGGTGGAATTTTACTCAGCCATAAATAAGTGGGACATGAAACTGAATGAAACTAAAGGAACTGGAAAAATGTCATATTGAGTGAGTCCACACAGGCTCAGAAAGACAAATGTTCATATAAAAATTGTCTCTCATAACGAACTATAACTTCTTATGTTTACCTGTGTGCCCTTCCGTGGGACTGAGAGTGTATGAAGGAGCATGGGAAACTAGGAATGGGTTGTTGGGTGGGGAGGCAATCAGGCAGAGGTGGGGGGAGCTGGACATGTTATAAAGAGGGAGAAGGATAATCCAGAGGTGGGATGGTTTAAGTGGACAAGGAGCGGTGGGGGCAGGGGATGGGGGGCTCACCAAAGCCAAGTGTATATGAAGGTGGTGTAAGGAAGCCTGCTACTCTGTGAATCATCAAGATAAAACGTGCTGCTCCGTCTCCAAGCACTTTGTCATTCCTGAGTTTCACTTGCAGATGCTTTCAGATGCACACTGGGATCAAAAAAGACAAGCGTGTGATTTCGGTGTTTTCTAGTTTGTTAAGGCCTGTTTTGTACCCTCTGATCTGGAGTATGCTAGGTAGAGAGAGTTCCATGTTCCAATGGAAAGAATGTGTATGCTGTGGCTGATGGAATGTGCTGGAGATGTCTGCCAAGTCCTGGAATATTCTGGAGATGTCTGTCAATTCCCTTCCTCTGCTGTTCTAAATACTCAGGTTTTGTAGATTTTTGCCTGCACCACTCACTGCCAGGGTGGCTGCTGCACAGCACAGTAGCTTATTATCAGGTTCTATCACACTTTTGGTTGGAGGATGCTTGCTTTGTGAGGTGGACAACCACCACTGGGTGGCTATAGGGTAGTAGTCATGTACCTTCGTGATACACTTACCCCTAGGTCATTTTATAGTTACAGGTTTGTCTCTTCTTTCTGCTGGTCTTAATTCTTTTGATGTAAGTGTAAGCACCCCTACCTGTCTTCAAGTTCCATCTCACAAAGCCACTTTTATCCCCTTCTTAAGGCTCTCAGCCTGGGCAGAGTTCAGGTGCTGTGAATTTCTTGAGGGTGGTATGCTATTGGCTCTTGTTTTTTTTTTTTTTTAAATCCCATTCAGCTGATCTGTCTTTTAGTTGACAAATTAAGACTGATCACATTCAGAGTCATTGATGAAGGTGTGGACTCATGCCTGTCCTCTTCCTGCTTTTCTTCTAGTTGTTCTGTGCTCTTTGTTTCTTTCCTTCCTCTCTCTTTCCTCTGTGCAGTTAATGGCTTATAGAATTGTCAATATTTCGTCTTAGTTAGGGTTTTTCGCTGTGAAAAGACCAAGGCAATGCTTATAAGAACAACATTTAATTTGGGCTGGCTTACAGGTTCAGAGGTTCAGTTCATTTTCATGAAGGTGGCAACATGGCAGCATCCAGGTAGGCATGGTGGAGGAGGAGCTGAGAGTTCTACATCTTCATCTGAAGGCTGCTGGCAGAAGACAGGCTTCCAGGCAGCTAATATGAGGGTCTTAAAGTCATGCCCACAGTGACATACCTACTTCAACAAGGCCATGCACACTCTAACAAATCCACACCTATTCCAAACAGGCCACATCTATGCCAGTAAGACCATACCTCTTAATAGTGCCAGTCCTTGGGCCAAGCATTTATTTACTAACCATCACAGATTTCATTCATTTCTATTTCCCTCTGGTATTCTCATACTCTCATATGCAAACCCCAATGGTCACTGCCTTTATGTTGTTTCTGGCTAATAAGACCCCCTTTATCCCTTTTGGTATGGTTGGTATCACGGCCATGAATTTATTTCTGTTTACTGGGGAAGGTCTTTGTTTCTTCTTGGATTCTGAAGCCTTGCTGGGCTTAGGACTTTTGGCTGGCAGTTATTTTCTTCCAGAGCTTCAGTACACCATTCCACATGCACCGGGCTGCAGACTCCTGGGCAGGAGTCTGCAGCTGATATAGCGGGGTTGGTATCAAATGGGACTTGACGCGTCTCTCTTTTGCAGACGATGTGCGGTGGTGAGGGCTTTGTTGTATCCATTTCAGGTTCCTGAGGTGTTGGATCTTCTCTGGCTGTCCATATCTTTGCTAAGGAAGTTTCTGGAATATCACTGTATAGATTTGCTGTGCTCTGAGCTTACTCTCTTCTCCTTCAGGGGTGCCTGTGGTGCGGACACTGATGATTGACTGTGTCCCAAAGAGCTCCTACGCTCTTTCCAATTTCTCCCCTTTATTTTGTCTGAAGGTGGTATTTTGAAAGGCCTGTCTTCAAGGCCTGACACACTTAATTCTATTTGATGCAATCTGCTCACCGGGTTCTCTGCTGAACTCCTTATCCGGGTTGGACCTTTCCTCCTTCTCCAAATTTTTGATCAGAACTGGGAAGTATACAGGAGGGTGAGGGTCAGGCTCATTCCCAAGTCTGATCAGCCATGTGTATTCAAACAAAGCAGAGGAGGAGGACACAATTGGCCAAGAAACCTCCAACAGGACTGGTAGTTGTTAAAGCTGTCATTATTTTTTACCACTGCTGGGAGGTTGTCACCTGAGAAGGGACCTTGTGCTCTCTAGAAATGGGATCCTGTGACCCTGATCTGTGGGCTATGGCTGGAGCAGGCGATTTCCTTCATATGAGCTGCCTGCAGTTGCTAGAATGTTCCTAGGCTGTGCATCTTCCATTGTGCTTCCGTCAGCCTGTGGGCGAGGTTAGGAATCTCAAGACTCTCCTCCTACCTTGTTGGTGACAGGGACTGGGACAGCACCCAGATGAGGTGGCAGGATCTGCACAGCAGCTGCCCTCAGTCCTGAATTCCTGTGAAGATACCACCCTGAGTCTCTCCCAGGGTCTCAGGACGAGGGCAGGCCCTACCCTCCTCTCCAAGGTAAGCCTCGTTCTCACAATGAAACCCCTCAGAGGATTTATCAGAGTCACCCCGTGAACCCCAAGACAGGAAAGTCCTGGCCCAGACCCAGAGGCGGTAGAACCCAGATCCCAGTATCAGAGCATGGAACAAGGGGACAGAAGCTGTGGGTCTGTTTAAAGACTCCACGCCTCACAGCTGAAGGTACAGAGATAGTGGAAGAGGATGGAGTCACTATGGAGACATAATGATCAGAAGACGTTTTATTAATGCGCATTGGTCGAGAGTAGTACAGCTGACCACAGATGCAGGGTCATCCAGACAGGGAGGGAAGAGGAAGCCAGCTCTCCTGTGACCTGGTAGAGGAGGAACCTGCTGGGCCTTCTAAGGGGTCGAGCTACACTCAGGTTTCTCTTCAGACTGTATACATCTTTCTTCTGAGCTGTGCCTCCATGAGTAGCAACCACAGGCTGATGGAGGTGTGGTTCTGTGCCCTGCTACCTTAGTGGTTCCTGGCCCTCAGCAGCTGGACTTCTGTCCACAGCAAGCCTGTCTGGAGCAGGCAGGGCGGCAGAGCAGGGACACACTGGAGGTTGGGCCACAGCAGCTGGGCTGGCAGGAGGAGGCACAACAGGAGGAGGTGGGCACACAGCAGGCAGGTCTGCACACTGGGCGACACAGCAGGGACAGGCTGGAGCAGGGCTTGCAGCACACAGGAGCACAGCAGGAGGGCTGGCAGCAGGAGGAGGAGCCAGAGCAGATGGGTGTGCAGCAGACAGGCTTGCAGCAGCAGACAGGCACACAGCAAGGGGATTGACAGCATGAGGACTGGCAGCTAGACTGCTGGCAGCATGATCCAGAGCAGATGGGTGTGCAGCAGACAGGCTTGCAGCAGAGGGTCACACAGCAGGGCTGCTGGCATGGGGAGCAGGTGCAGCAAGCTGGCTGGCAGCTAGACTGCTGGCAGCATGAGGGTGTGCAGCAGGAAGATTGGCAGCAGGGACTGGACACACAGCTCACTGGGGTGCAGACGAGGGTCAGGCAGGGGGCTGGGGCACAGCAGCTGGGCTGGCAGCAGCTTGGCTGGCAGCAGCTGGGCTGGCAGCAGGTGGGGGCACAGCAGCAGGGCTCACAGCAGCTCTCTGGGCAGTCATCCACCTGCCAGGAGGAGTTGGTGAGAGCATCAGAGCAGACAGACATGGTGGAGGCAGCCATGGCAGGATTGACAGGGAGTTGGGAGTGTGTGTGTTGAGTGACTGTGTGAGTGTTGAGCTATTGTGTGTGTTTGTGTGTGTGTGTGTGTGTGTGTGTGTGTGAGGTGCTCTGGGCTCTGGGCTTTTATCCTCCAGGCATGTTTTGCTGCAGGAGGCTCTTCACACTTTCATTTCCTTGTTATTCAGTCTGGAGGATGCTCTGCAGGGCTCAGTCATTAACTCCTGTTGGGCTGGTTGCTCCAGCAATAAACACATCTGGAGGGAAAGCACAGACTTCCTGGGCTGACCCTGTGCCCCCTGTCTGGTGGTGCCTGCCAGGGTACCTGGTGATGATGCTGAGCGCTTAGACTATTGTGTCCTCAAGTCCTGTAGTCCTTCAAGGGGTGGTCCAGCCTGCCTGAGGCTAGGAGAGAGGTGATGGCCCCATCACAGACTTATCTGTCCTGCATCCAGAAACAGCTGTGTTGCAAGAGCATCCCACTCATAGCTTTTGCTCTCCAGTATCCTTAGTATTGTCAGAAGCCTTGATTCAGTGGTGCCCCAGACAGCAATAGACAGAGTTGCCTTCACAGTAACATGTGAGCAGAGATCAGCATTTGCTGCACTGAGTAGGGCTTCTGTGCCACACAGTGTGGGCTTTCTGCCTCATATACATGCTGCAGTTTCTCACATAACCTCTGTCCCATTGACTTCTCCACACAAGTTCATGTGTGACCAGTGTCTTCAGCATCCGGGCCCAGAGGTATGCTATAGTGTTGTGATAGCCAAGGCCCATGACCCCTCTGGACCTCTGCCAGTGACCTGTGGAATGGTGTCCTGTTTGGCACACTGCTTGAGCCATTGAACATCACATCTCCATATTTATCCAGTCATGGCTGTGTTAGGAGTTCGTTCTTTATGGCTAAATAATGTTTTCTAATATAGCTGTGCCACATTTCAGCTCTGTGAGTTGATGGGGACTCGGTCTGCTTTCACCTCTGTGCTACAGTGAGCAGCTCTGCTAAAAATATTCTTACAGTCTCATTTGAACATATCACCAAATCCTTGGCAGAGGTCCGTGGGCAGCAAGAAGAGCTCAGCCTTGTGAGTCTGTGTATAGCCTTGGCCAGACTTCAGGGCTATTTCTATCCCTTGGACCGGGAATGGGCCTCCAAGAACTCTGTCATTCATTTGTGTGTGTGTGTGTGTGTGTGTGTGTGTGTGTGTGTGTGTGTACGTGCACATGTGTAAAGAGTATATGTGCATATGTTTATAAGTCTGTGTGTATGTGTAAGTGTATTGTGTATAAGTGTGTGTATAATTTAATGTGTGTATAACTGTTCATGTAGCAGTTAGAGGACAATTCTTTGGGGTCAATTCTCTCCTGCCATTTATTAGGACCTGGGGCTCAGACTCAGTCTGCCAGACACTCACCTAAGCACCTCTACCCACTGAGCAATCCCACCGCTGGAGCATATTGTTTTGACACATCTATACTCACAGATGCTCTATTCACAATCGGAAGGAAATAGACTCATCCTAAACTCCACCAAGTCATTAATAATAAAGTGTACTTATACACGGTGGAATTTTACTCAGCCATAAATAAGTGGGACATGAAACTGAATGAAACTAAAGGAACTGGAAAAACGTCATATTGAGTGAGTCCACACAGGCTCAGAAAGACAAATGTTCATATAAGAATTGTCTCTCATAACGAACTATAACTTCTTTTTTTTTTTTTTTTTTTTTTTTTTTGGTTTTTCGAGACAGGGTTTCTCTGTATAGCCCTGGCTGTCCTGGCACTCACTTTGTAGACCAGGCTGGCCTCGAACTCAGAAATCCGCCTGCCTCTGCCTCCCGAGTGCTGGGATTAAAGGCGTGTGCCACCACGCCCGGCCTGAACTATAACTTCTTATGTTGACATGTGTGCCCTTCCGAGGGACTGAGTGTGTATGAAGGAGCATGGGAAACTAGGAAGGGGTTGTGGGGTGGGGAGGCAATCAGGCAGAGGTGGGGGGAGCTGGACATGTTATAAACAGGGAGAAGGATAATCCAGAGGTGGGATGGTTTAAGTGGACAAGGAGCGGTGGGGGCAGGGGATGGGGGGCTCACCAAAGCCAAGTGTATATGAAGGTGGTGTAAGGAAGCCTGCTACTCTGTGAATCATCAAGATAAAACGTGCTGCTCCGTCTCCAAGCACTTTGTCATTCCTGAGTTTCACTTGCAGATGCTTTCAGATGCACACTGGGATCAGAAAAGACAAGCGTGTGATTTTGGTGGTTTCTAGTTTGTTAAGGCCTGTTTTGTACCCTCTGATCTGGAGTATGCTAGGTAGAGAGAGTTCCATGTTCCAATGGAAAGAATGTGTATGCTGTGGCTCATGGAATGTGCTGGGGATTTCTGCCAAGTCCTGGAATATTCTGGAGATGTCTGTCAATTCCCTTCCTCTGCTGTTCTAAATACTCAGGTTTTGTAGATTTTTGCCTGCACCACTCACTGCCAGGGTGGCTGCTGCACAGCACAGTAGCTTATTATCAGGTTCTATCACACTTTTGGTTGGAGGATGCTTGCTTTGTGAGGTTGGACAACCATCACTGGGTGGCTATAGGGTAGTAGTCATGTACCTTCGGGATGCACTTACCCCTAGGTCATTTTATAGTTACAGGTTTGTCTCTTCTTTCTGCTGGTCTTAATTCTTTTGATGTAAGTGTAAGCACCCCTACCTGTCTTCAAGTTCCATCTCACAAAGCCACTTTTATCCCCTTCTTAAGGCTCTCAGCCTGGGCAGAGTTCAGGTGCTGTGAATTTCTTGAGGGTGGTATGCTATTGGCTCTTGGTGTTTTGTTTTGTTTTGTTCTTTGTTTTTTTAATCCCATTTAGCTGATCTGTCTTTTACTTGACAAATTAAGACTGATCACATTCAGAGTCATTGATGAAGGTGCGGACTCATGCCTGTTCTCTTCCTGCTTTTCTTCTAGTTGTTCTGTGCTCCTTGTTTCTTTCCTTCCTCTCTCTTTCCTCTGTGCAGTTAATGGCTTATAGAATTGTCAATATTTCGTCTTAGTTAGGGTTTTTCGCTGTGAAAAGACCAAGGCAATGCTTATAAGAAGAACATTTAATTTGGGCTGGCTTACAGGTTCAGATGTTCAGTTCATTTTCATGAAGGTGGTAACATGGCAGCATCCAGGTAGGCATGATGGAGGAGCTGAGAGTTCTCCATCTTCATCTGAAGGCTGCTGGCAGAAAACAGGCTTCCAGGCAGCTAATATGAGGGTCTTAAAGTCATGCCCAAAGTGACATACCTACTTCAACAAGGCCATGCACACTCCAACAAATCCACACCTATTCCAAACAGGCCACATCTATGCCAGTTAGACCATACCTCTTAATAGTGCCAGTCCTTGGGCCAAGTATTTATTTACAAACCATCAAAGATTTCATTCATTTCTATTTCTCTCTGGTATCCTGATTTTCTCATACTCTCATATGCAAACCCCAATGGACACTGCCTTTGTGTTGTTTCTGGGTAATAAGACCCCCTTTATCCCTTTTGGTAAGGTTGATATCATGGCCATGAATTTATTTCTGTTTATTGGGGAAGGTCTTTGTTTCTTCTTGGATTCTGAAGCCTTGCTGGGCTTAGGACTTTTGGCTGGCAGTTATTCTCTTCCATTGCTTCAGTACACCATTCCACACGCACCGGGCTGCAGAGTCCTGGGCAGGAGTCTGCAGCTGATGTAGCGGGGTTGGTATCAAATGGGACTTGACGCGTCTCTCTTTTGCAGACGATGTGCGGTGGTGAGGGCTTTGTTGTATCCATTTCAGGTTCCTGAGGTGTTGGGTCTTCTCTGGCTGTCCATATCTTTGCTACTGAAGTTTCTGGAATATCACTGTATAGATTTGCTGTGCTCTGAGCTTTACTCTCTTCCCCTTCAGGGGTGCCTGTGGTGCGGACACCGATGATTGACTGTGTCCCAAAGAGCTCCTACGCTCTTTCCAATTTCTCCCCTTTATTTTGTCTGAAGGTGGTATTTTGAAAGGCCTGTCTTCAAGGCCTGACACACTTAATTCTATTTGATGCAATCTGCTCACCGGGTTCTCTGCTGAACTCCTTATCCGGGTTGGACCTTTCCTCCTTCTCCAAATTTTTGATCAAAACTGGGAAGTATACAGGAGGGTGAGGGTCAGGCTCATTCCCAAGTCTGATCAGTCATGTGTATTCAAACAAAGCAGAGGAGGAGGACACAATTGGCCAAGAAACCTCCAACAGGACTGGTAGATGTTAAAGCTGTCATTATTCTTTACCACTGCTGGGAGGTTGTCACCTGAGAAGGGACCTTGTGCTCTCTAGAAATGGGATCCTGTGACCCTCATCTGTGGGCTATGGCTGGAGCAGGCGATTTCCCTTCATATGAGCTGCCTGCAGTTGCTAGAATGTTCCTAGGCTGTGCACCTTCCATTCTGCTTCCGTCATCCTGTGGGCGAGGTCAAGGAATCTCAAGGCTCTACTCCTACCTTGTTGGTGACAGGGACTGGGAAAGCACCCAGATGAGGTGGCAGGATCTGCACAGCAGCTGCCCTCAGTCCTGAATTCCTGTGAAGATACCACCCTGAGTCTCTCCCAGGGTCTCAGGACAAGGGCAGGCCCTACCTCCTCTCCAAGGTAAGCCTCGTTCTCACAATGAAACCCCTCAGAGGATTTATCACAGTCACCCCGTGAACCCCAAGACAGGAAAGTCCTGGCCCAGACCCAGAGGCGGTAGAACCCAGATCCCAGTATCAGAGCATGGAACAAGGGGACAGAAGCTGTGGGTCTGTTTAAAGACTCCACGCCTCACAGCTGAAGATACAGAGATAGTGGAAGAGGATGGCAGTCACTATGGAGACATAATCGATCAGAAGAAGTTTTATTAATGCGCATTGGTCGAGAGTAGTACAGCTGACCACAGATGCAGGGTCATCCAGACAGGGAGGGAAGAGGAAGCCAGCTCTCCTGTGACCTGGTAGAGGAGGAACCTGCTGGGCCTTCTAAGGGGTCGAGCTACACTCATGTTTCTCTTCAGACTGTATACATCTTTCTTCTGAGCTGTGCCTCCATGAGTAGCAACCACAGGCTGATGGAGGTGTGGTTCTGTGCCCTGCTGCCTTAGTGGGTCCTGGCCCTCAGCAGCTGGACTTCTGTCCACAGCAAGCCTGTCTGGAGCAGGCAGGGCGGCAGAGCAGGGACACACTGGAGGTTGGGCCACAGCAGCTGGGCTGGCAGGAGGAGGCACAGCAGGAGGAGGTGGGCACACAGCAGGCAGGTCTGCACACTGGGCGACACAGCAGGGACAGGCTGGAGCAGGGCTTGCAGCACACAGGAGCACAGCAGGAGGGCTGGCAGCAGGAGGAGGAGCCAGAGCAGATGGGTGTGCAGCAGACAGGCTTGCAGCAGACAGGCACACAGCAAGGGGATTGACAGCATGAGGACTGGCAGCTAGACTGCTGGCAGCATGATCCAGAGCAGATGGGTGTGCAGCAGACAGGCTTGCAGCAGAGGGTCACACAGCAGGGCTGCTGGCATGGGGAGCAGGTGCAGCAAGCTGGCTGGCAGCTAGACTGCTGGCAGCATGATGGTGTGCAGCAGGAAGATTGGCAGCAGGGGCTGGACACACAGCTCACAGGGGTGCAGATGAGGGTCAGGCAGGGGGCTGGGGCACAGCAGCTGGGGACACAGCAGCTTGGCTGGCAGCAGCTGGGGGCACAGCAGCAGGGCTCACAGCAGCTCTCTGGGCAGTCATCCACCTGCCAGGAGGAGTTGGTGCGAGCGTCAGAGCAGACAGACATGGTGGAGGCGGCCATGGTGAGGGCTGGATTGGAAGTTGAGCGTGTGTGAGTGTGGGAGTGAGTGTGGGATGTACTGGGCTGATGGCCTTTTATCCTCCTCCAGCCTCTGTTTTCCCAGAGGGAGATGCATCTCTTCCTGTTTTGTATCAGGTGCATTGTGGGAAGTTCCTCTTCCTCTCCACACAAGCAAGGCTTCCTTGCAGGTCTGGGGTTGACAGGGAAGAACTCAGCTCTGAGCATGTGAAGGTGGCAGCAGGATTGCTGGTGGCTTCTTTCCAGGTAAATTGTCTGTGGGAAGCTGAGGCCTGGCTTCTGGGAGAAAGCAAAAAAGGTCGAAAGCATGGTAGCTCACAGATCCACCTCTGTTAGTGTGCATGATGCCAGCCACTGGTTGAATCTGGTTGGCACAGCATTTGTGTCCAGCTGGAGGCACCATCCTCTGCTCTTGGCTATAAGGGAGATGAAAAAGGAGGAGTCTGAGGTGTGACAGTGTAAGGTCTCCTCAGAAGTCAGTGTGGTATGAGAACCAGCAAGGCTGAGGCAGGCAGGTCTCAAGGTTGAGGCCAGTCTTGGTTATGTAGTGAAACCCTGTCTGGAAAACCTTCAAGCAAAACCACTTTGGAGACCTGTGAATCTGTGAGCGGCAGCCTCCTGAGTGTTCATTGTCCAGCTAGCTAGCTTTTGAAACCTCATGTCAGATTGTTTCCCGAGTGTCTGTACACGGCACACAGCTAGGCCTGTTGCTATAGGGCTGGATTGGCTTCCAAGATGCACTGCCTGCCTCTCTCTGCTGATACCTGTGCTAACTGTAGTTTATCTGGCAGTGTGCTCTGTAGGAGTCTCCGTCCATGACCATCTTGTGTGTGACAGTCTCCATGTGTCATGAAGAATGTTCAGAATGAAGACTTTTGTGGCCTGGGCTTAGAAGAGAGTGGGGGACAGGACTGTGCCTGCACACTCACACACCCAGAGTTGTGTCCCATGCCATGTCCCCAGTGTTTCAATCTTCTCAGTCATCACAGAAAACTGTCAGGTATTAGCAGAGAGAGGCAGATCAGAGATTCTGGTCCCGGGAGGGAGATTTCTTGGGCTGTTGGACGTCTGTTGTTGTTCAGTGACATTGTCATTGTAGGACATTATTATTGGCATCCTCGGGTGACAGGAAGCCCTGAGCACCCATGAAGGGATGCAATCAGACAAGATCGCAGAACCAAGATGCGATCCCCATCTAATAGAATGGGGAGCATGTTAGGGGTTGGCCAGATGTTGCTGCCTCTTGCCAGCTCTCCTTAGCTTTACTGAGTTGGAGAACTTCCTGGGAGGCAGTGTGGGACTATAAAACTTTTTTTGTTGAATTTATGAATTCCAACTATGCTGGGGGTGGGGTAGGGGTGCCAGTGTCATTAATTCCACAAGAAAGCTTAGGGAGAGTCCCCAGCTATTTCTCTGGGAAGTACATTAAGAGGTGAGAATATTCATGTGCCTTCACAAATTACTAATGTGCATGTCCCCAGACAAGACACATGGTTTCCCACTCCTGGCTCCATTTTGAGAAATATAGGTGTTCAACTCTGGTTTCTGTCTGTGACACATATACTGTGGTGTCTCCCATGGGTGACACAGGCTAGGCTGTGAGTGTGTCCCAGCCAGGCATTGTGTCTTCTTGTCTCTTTTCATAGAGCAGCTTTTCTGCAGTCCATAGATTGTGGGGGAAAGGGACTCTGAGGTGACAAAGTGCCCATGTGTCCCAAGGCCATGACTCTAAGTCTGTGTTGTCCAGGTCCTCTTCCTAAGGCCGTGCTACCAATTCCTACACCCGCATAATGAGTTCACACTCAAGTGGTTGGCTTTATCAGGCATCTTACTCTGACCTGTGTAATGCTGAATATGCTGAGCCCAGGGAGTGGCACTATTTGGAGGTGTGACCTTGTTGGAGTAGGTGTGTCACTGTGGGCATGGACTTTAAGACCCTCATCCTAGCTGCCTAGAAGTCAGTCTTCTCCTAGCAGCCTTCAGATGAAGATGTAGAACTCTCAGCCCCTCCTGCGACATGCCTGCCTGGATGTTGCCATGCTCCCACCTTGATGAAAATGGACTGAACCTCTGAACCTTTAAGCCAGCCCCAATTAAATGGTGTCCTTATAAGTGTTGCCTTGGTCATGGTGTCTGTTCCCAGTAGTAAAACTTAAGACGGAAACCTGCTTGAATGTAAGCAATGCCTGATGGGATAAAAGCACAGTGAAGGGTTTACCTTTGGCAGCCCATGCCAAGGTGTGGCTGCCAAGCAATCATATCACTCAACAGATCTGGTGTAAGAGGTTTACTGGGGGGAGGGAAGAGCAAACTCAGGGTTGGGAGAGCAATAGTGACAGGGAAAAGCAGACAGGGAGACAGAGAGAGAGGGGATAAAGAGAGAAAAGTGGGAGAAAGTGGAGGGAGGGTAAGGGGAGGGAGGAGAGGGGAAGGGCAGAGGAGAGGATGGGAGGGTAAGGGTGAGGGAGAGGGGAGGGAAGGAAGAGGGGAGGGAAGAGGCAGGAAGAAGAGAGGGGATGGGAGGAGAAGGGAAGGGGGAGGTAGGGAGAATGGAAAGGGAAGGGGGAAGATAGGGGATGGAAGAGGGAATGGAAGGGGAGGGGGAGGGGGAGGGGGAAGGGGACAGGAGGGGGAAGGGGAGGTGTGGGGGAAGGAGGGGATGGGAGTGGGATAGGAAGGAGGAGGGGAAGAGAGGAGGGCAAGATCTGAGGTGGCTTGGGGCTCTTTTATCCCATAACACACTGCAGGTGATGACATCAGCAGCTGCTGGTTTCCCGAGAGCAAGCCAGTGGGATTGAGAACAGGCCTGTGGGATTGCCTGTATACTAACAACTCCATTGTTCCATCTGATGGGTCAGGAAGGATAGAGGGGAAACCAGAGGGAATGGATACAAGAATGTCCTTGTGTTTCCTGGAACCAGGAAGAGAGCTGTTCCATTCCCGCTTCCCTCGTGTGATAGGCTGAAGCCCTGAGTGAAGCCATTTTTTTCTTTTCTTTTGGTTGCCTGTGTTAGGTATTTCATCACAGATATGAACAATAACAATACAGAAGGGTGTTCTGTGGCTGTGGATTTATTGTAGCTGCTGATAGCAAGGCAAGTGTCCCATAACAGTCCTGGGACAGGGGACAACAGTGGACCAGTGACTACTGGGAGATAGGAGGGGTAGCCAGTCAGCACAGGGGACATATGGTTTTCCTCTTTTGGGGAGACCATCTATATCAGGTCAGGGTCAGACTGGAGAAGCTCAGAGGGACCACTGGGAGGGACCTGAGCCAGCTTAGCAGGTGGACTTCTGTCCACAGCAGGCCTGTTTGGAGCAGGCAGGGCGGCACAGCAGGGACACACTGGAGGTTGGGCCACAGCAGCTGGGCTGGCAGGAGGAGACACAGCAGGAGGAGGTGGGCACACAGCAGGCAGGTCTGCACACAGGGCGACACAGCAGGGACAGGCTGGAGCAGGGTTTGCAGCACACAGGAGCACAGCAGGAGGGCTGGCAGCAGGAGGAGGAGCCAGAGCAGATGGGTGTGCAGCAGACAGGCTTGCAGCAGACAGGCACACAGCAGGGGGATTGACAGCATGAGGATTGGCAGCTAGACTGCTGGCAGCATGATCCAGAGCAGATGGGTGTGCAGCAGACAGGCTTGCAGCAAAGGGTCACACAGCAGGGCTGCTGACATGGGGAGCAGGTGCAGCAAGCTGGCTGGCAGCTAGACTGCTGGCAGCATGAGGGTGTGCAGCAGGAAGATTGGCAGCAGGGGCTGGACACACAGCTCACTGGGGTGCAGACAAGGGTCAGGCAGGGGGCTGGGGCACAGCAGCTGGGGACACAGCAGCTTGGCTGGCAGCAGCTGGACTGGCAGCAGCTGGGGGCACAGCATGGGGGCTCACAGTAGCTCTCCTGACAATTGTCTGCCTTCCATGAAGCACCTAGGCAGGTGCTGGGAGAGCATATTCGGTTGCCACAACTCAAATTACTGGAGCAGACAGATGTGGTGGATGCAGCAATCACGCAGGTCCTTGTGCAGCAGGTGTCGGTCATGGCGGGGTTGGACCGGGAGGAGTGTCTGCGTGAGCGTGAGTGTGTTGTGTGTGTGAGGCGCCCGGCCCTGGGGTTTTTATGTGCCTCTTGTGTATGCTTCCTCATGAGCCGAGACCATCTTTCCTTTCCTTGTTGATTGTCTTGTTCGCAGACAACACAAGCCAGTTTATGACTGGGAGCGTGGGTCACAGCAGGGACCAGGCACATCCTTATGCTGAGAGTGACCATGTGACACCTTGATTGGGTGAAGCTGGGGCCTGTGAACTTCTCCTGCTGCCTCTCACACTGTCCTTAGGAAGATAGACTCCATCAGACATGGTTCCCATGGCCCATTGTCATGCCCTTCCATGCCACAGGCCCCTCTGTTCCTGCAGACAGTGACCACCCTTATCTCCAGCCTGCAGTGGGTCCTTTTTCCTCTGTCCCACAGATTCAGCAGTCCCTCCCTCCACCCCACAGGCTTTTGTTGCACCACAACTTATTTCAATAACATGCTACTCTGTGGTTGTTGTGTTTTGGTTGGTTGGTTAGTTGGTTGGTTTAGTTTTTGTCTTTAGCTATGACTCAATTCCCTACTGTGGAAGATAACATTCTGCTCTCTCACCCTCCCCCATTCTGGAGGCAGTACTGCTGCCTCCCTTTTTCTTAAATCAGGGTATTGCTGGAATTTCCAACCCTAAGAAGCCCCTATAAAACACACACACACAATCCAGTTATTATAATTATAAGCCATATGCCTAGGTTGGGCAGATCTAACATTGTACTAACTTATTCCTCAGCTGTAAGACCCTTTGCCATTTGTGGTCTCTCCCGGTCACGAGGTTCTGGTCCATCTCAGCTTCTCCTCCTCCTCCTCCTCATTCTCTCCCCCTCTCTGCTGCATGTTTTTCCTCTCCTTCTACCTGACCTTCAAGCTAGAGCCTCCAGCCCCACCTTTCCCCTCCAATGCCCAGTCACCAGCTCTAGCTTTTTATTGACCAGTTAAATGGGGGAGAAGGTTCACGTGATGTCACCTGAGTACGTGATGGTCTGCTTGTCAGGGAACAACCCCTGTTGAGGAGCCAGTATTAACATCAGCATACAGACAGCATCAGGCCAACCCAGTACATCAGGACACCAGCCATTTATTATTTAGTGATACTTTATTTCCTAGCCATTTCAGTATTCTCTTTCCTGAGTGTTTCCGTGTCAGGTGGGCAGGTTTAATCTCTGCACTCATGTGCATTTCAGTTTGCTTTTTCCCTCTTGGGGCTGATCATTTCTGTTTGTGTTTGTTTTCCTTTACTCCAGTCATCATACCTTCCTAGACTGTCCCCTAAGTTGTCCCAAGCTCAGAGGACAAACACCTCCAGTCACTGACTGTGTTATTTCTTGTAAACATCACTTCTAATACTCTGAATTCACAGGCCAGTCTGGTTTGACCCTCCCCTCAACCCTGACTGACCCTCCCTCAGCCCTGGCATCTTTTGATTTTGTGTTAGAGATATTTTGTTGAGAACTATAGCTGTGCGTGCGTGTTTTACCCACATGTATCTGTGTATCACGTGTATGCCTGGTGCCTGAGGAGGTCAGAAGAGGGTGTATCCTAGGACTGGAGTTATAGACTGTCGTGAACTGCTGTGTGGGTGCTAGGAACCTCTCCCAGGTCCCCCGCAAGGGTGTCAAATGCTCTTACACACTGAGCTACCTCTCCAGGCTCCTCCTCTTTGTCAGTGAGCACTGACAGATGTCCACTTCCCTCTCAGAACCACATTTCCTGTATCCTGATGGTTCTGATAAATTGTATTTTCACTTTTATCTGATTATAGGAATTTTTAAGTTTCCTCACTGGTGTCTTTAGTGACCATTAAAAAGTATGTAGAAAAAATTGATTTTTCTTGGTATTGGCTCCTACTTTTATTGTGTTATGATCTGCAAGACATGCTTTGAGTCGTTGGTATTTTTAGGTCATGGTTTGTGATATAAAATGTGATCCTTTTTTGAGAAAGTTCTATGGGGTGTGAGATGAATGTCCACGTCATGGCTGTCAGGTAGAACACTCTGCAGGTGTCTGTTAAGGCCATTTCCTCCGTGGTGCATTTTAGCTGTGAATTTTCTTTTCTCATATTTTGTCTCAAGGATCATCAGTTGGAGAGAATTGAGCAGTGATCACATCCACGTATCTGGACACCTGTAACTCTTTATGTACAGTAATGTTTGCTGTTGTATTTATTTTTTAACTGAGTTGCGCTGGTTAGTTTTAAGTATTAACTTGACACAACCTAGGATCACCAGGGAAGAGGGGTTTTGTTTTGTTTTGTTTTGTTTTGTTTTGTTTTGTTTTTCGAAACAGGGTTTCTCTGTGTAGCCCTGGCTGTCCTGGAACTCTGTAGACCAGGCCTGCCTCTGCCTCCCAAGTGCTGGGATTAAAGGTATGTGCCACCACGCCCAGCCTTTTTTTTTTTAAGATTTATTTATTTATTTTATGTATTTGAATACACCATTGGTCTCCTCAGACACACCAGAAGAGGGCATAAGATCCCATTACAGATGGTTGTGAGCCACCATGTGATTGCTGGAAATTGAACTCAGGACCTCTGGAAGAGCAGTTGGTGTTCTTACCCGCTGTGCCATCTCTCCAGCCCCAGGGAAGAGATTCTTAATGATCAGATTGGCCTGTGACGTTGTCTGTGAGAGTTGTCTTGATCATTAGTAGATGTATGAAGAACCAGCCCATTGTGGGTGGCACCATTCCTTAGGCAGGGCAGCCTTGAATCACATGAAAGAGAAGAAAGCAAGCAAGGATTTATGTGTTTATATTCTCTTTCTCCCTCCCTCCCTCCCTCCCTCCCTCCCTCCCTCCCTCCCTCCCTCCCTCCCTCCCTCCTTTCCCCCTTCCTCCCTGCATCCCTCTCTTCCTCCTTGTGTGTGTGTGTGTGTGTGTGTGTGTGTGTGTGTGTGTTTTCTTGACTAGGGATATAATACTTGAAGTTCCTGCCTTGATTTACCTATAATGATGAACCTGAAAATTTAGACGAAATAAATCTCTTCTTCCCATAAGTTGCTTTGTATCAGAGTATTTATCAGAGCAATAGAAACCAGAATATTGGGGCTGGTGAGATGGCTCAGCAGATAAGAGCACTGACTGCTCTTCAGGAGGTCCTGAGTTCAAATCCCAGCATCCACATGGTGGCTCACAACCATCCGTAGTGACATATGACACCCTCTTCTGGTGTCTAAAGACAGCTACAATGTACTTACATATAATAAACAAATTCTTAAAAAAAAAAAGAAAGAAACCAGAGTATTGGTATATCAAGACATATATTCTTACATTTATTTACATTTATTTATTTACTGTGTATGTGTGTGTGTGTGTGTGTGTGTGTGTGTGTGTGTCTGTGTCTGTGTCTGTGTGTAGGTCAGAGGAGAGTTTGCAGAAGTTGGTTCCCAAATATCAAACTCAGGCTGTCAGTCTTAGTGGCAAGCTCCTTTACCCACTGAGCCAGTTCATTGGCCCCAAAGCTGTTTCTAGACGACAACCATCAGCTTGGGCATCTGATGTAACCTACTGGTCTGGGTCTTTAATTAGAAACCTGAGGTCATTTACATTCAGGGTCCCTGGAAAGTGGCTCTTACTGATTTTGTTTGGTGTTTCCTGTTTGGTTTAAATACTGTCGGGCCTTTTATCTCCCTCTTCCTAGAAGGGTTTGCTGGTCACAGAGTTGAACATTGGACTTTTGCCTTCGTTCTCCCTAATCTGTCCGCTCCTGTCACTCACGGTCATGTGGAGGCTGTGCTTAAGCCACCTCCTTTCCCTAGAAGTCAGTATATTGTAATATCATTTAAATATTTATATCACATACTTCTATTATTTATTTTATCACGATTCATCATTGTCATCACTTCTCTGGTCTGGATTTGCCAGTGTTTGAACTTTCATTGTCTTTTTATAAACAATTGATTGGTTTTATTTACATCTCCAGTTCCTTCCTTAGTTATTTGTCTGTTTATTTTGTGTGTGAGTGTAGAGGCCAGAGAATGACATCGGTGTTTGCTTTCACCATTCCCACCTGCCCTTTTTGAAATAGGATCTTCCCCTGAATCCAGAGCTCACTGATTCCAACAGACTAGCTGGCCAGGGAGCCCCAGGGACCCTCCTGCCTCTGCCTTCCCAACACAGGGCACACTGCCTCACCCAGCTATTTAAAAACTCTGGGCTTCAGGAGAGCAAACTCAGTACTTCATTAATGTCTGGACCTGCCCAGTTGTCTTGTAAAATTTAAAATTTCCCTTTATAAAAATTCATTTTTAGCCGGGCGTGGTGGCGCACGCCTTTAATCCCAGCACTCGGGAGGCAGAGGCAGGCGGATTTCTGAGTTCGAGGCCAGCCTGGTCTACAAAGTGAGTTCCAGGACAGCCAAGGCTACACAGAGAAACCCTGCCTCGAAAAACCAAAAAAAAAAAAAAAATTCATTTTTGGAAGCTCCTGTGATTTCGTGGGTCGAAGTCGTAGTTACTTTCAATCTTGTTCGTTTATATTGCCTAAGGATTTGATTTTGTTCGGAGTCCTGCCTCTCTCTCCCACTTTTTGAGTTTGCTGGAGAGAATGCCTTTGTATTTCCCAATGGTGACTTTCTTTTTTATGGTTATGGGTTTGTTTTATTAACTGTGGTTCAGGAGAGTGGTGTTGCAATGCCTTTCTTCTTAGTACTTTATTATACATTTTCAGCCGCAGACGATACAGAACATAATACACCAAGCACGCATGAGCCTCACAGGCCGGATGGCGCATCTCAGCACTTGCTGATCTGCCCGGCTTCCTGGGAACCATAGTTCCTCGGCTCTCGAGGGAGCCTCTGTGTAGCACCCTCTTGCTTATCCCTGAGTGTTCTCATAGACACATTTTAGATTTTAGAACTGCAATGGCCATCACCCTCCCTGCAGGTGTCAGTGGGGAGGGGAGTCTCTCTCTATCAATCTGTGTGCTTTGGCCCCACGATGACTGGCCTCTGTGGCTGCGATGACAGCTGGCCATGGCTGCTTTCCACCTTGAGGGTACCAGCTGTCTCTTCTTCCTTTATGTCTTTTTGTCATGGGTGGGAATGGCCAACTTGTGTGACCTTTGGTCACAAGGCATCTCTATAAATACTCACGGCCATCTTGCTGGTTCATTTATTTTTGTTTCACTGTCAATTCAGAATTTGGGTCCTTTGTCAGTCACATACTCTTTGTGAAGGGAACCATCACCAGTAGATCCCAGGACGGATGTGTCAGGGGCTTGAGACTGTGAGACCCCTTCTGGACCCAGGGTCTCTTTCTAGGGCATGTCCTCTTCCTCCTCTTTTATAGGAGGAACTCTATGGTGCTATAGCAAAGAATAGAAGGGCTCTAAGGAGCTGTGGTTTGAAGGTGGCAGATTATTGCCATCAATTTAGTGTCAAGATACCACTGTGTGGCTCTAACTGCAACAGGATGGATCAGGCCATGGGTGCAGGCTAGAGATGGTGCCTTCAGCCAAGAAAAGGAGCTTTGGGCCAAGTCCTGGAAAGAAGAGAACTAGGACTCTCCAGGGGATGTGCCCCACCCACAAACAAAGATAGATGACCCAAGCACACCTATCAGAGGGTACTTTTAGACTTTTGACTAGAGTTTCTGTGACCTGGTCATCAAACACTCCTATCATACAGCAAAATCCCACAATCCCTCAGGAGAGCAGGTATCCAGCCATGCTGTTTTTATAAAGGTCATAACCCAGGGAGACAGTATGGTAGGAACCGCCAAGATCCAAGTTCTCTACAGAGAACATCTCCCATTATGTCACCTACCAGGATGGGGACATTAAAGGGAGTGAGGGTAGCCAAAGCCACTCCCAGAATAGGTGCGACTGTCAGAACCATACCCCTGTGTCCCTGAACACAATTGTATCCCTTGGACATAACTGCAGACAAGGAAGGCCTGCTCCTGACGCCGTGGAAGGGGATACACCGTGGAAGGCTCAGTGCCCTTGTGAGCAGCCACAGGAGGGAACTCAAGCATTGTTAATATGAGCAGCGAGACAAGCTTGGTTAAGTTTGTCAAGAGTTTATTGTAATTTGACGGGTGCAGCTGAACGGGACAGGGGTGAGAGGCTGAGAAGCCAGAACAGTCAAGCCCTGTCACAGACCCAGGAAGGTGGCTGAGAGTCCAACTTCAGAAAGCATCTGCTTTGGAACACACAGAGCTGGGTGATAGAGGGCCATGCTCCCCATAGCAGCAGGGCCACTAAGAGCCCTACTAGGATATTCACGAGTCAAGAGCTGGGGCTTCTTTCCAAGTGAGGGAGGGGTGAGCAAGTGACAGTCAAGGGGCCTGCAAGACCCTGGAGAAGCAAGGTAGACAATTTCTGGCTATTAGCAGAGAAGCCAGGGGGTCAAGTGAGAAGGAGCTCACAAGCTCCCGGGTGACAACAGCATCCACTCAGCAGCTGGATTTCTAGCCCAAGGAGAGGCCTCAGCAAGTGCTGCAGGAGCAGGCAGGGCGGCACAGCAGGGACACACAGGATGCTGGGCGACAGCAGCTGGGTTGGCAGGAGGAGGCACAGCAGGAGGAGGTGGGCACACAGCAGGCAGGTCTGCACACTGGGCGACACAGCAGGGACAGGCTGGAGCAGGGCTTGCAGCACACAGGAGCACAGCAGGAGGGCTGGCAGCAGGAGGAGGAGCCAGAGCAGATGGGTGTGCAGCAGACAGGCTTGCAGCAGACAGGCACACAGCAGGGAGATTGACAGCATGAGGACTGGCAGCTAGACTGCTGGCAGCATGATCCAGAGCAGATGGGTGTGCAGCAGACAGGCTTGCAGCAAAGGGTCACACAGCAGGATGGCTGGCATGGGGAGCAGGTGCAGCAAGCTGGCTGGCAGCTAGACTGCTGGCAGCATGAGGGTGTGCAGCAGGAAGACTGGCAGCAGGGGCTGGACACACAGCTCACTGGGGTGCAGACAAGGGTCAGGCAGGGGGCTGGGGCACAGCAGCTGGGCTGGCAGCAGCTGGGGGCACAGCAGCAGGGCTCACAGCAGCTCTCTGGGCAGTCATCCACCTGCCAGGAGGAGTTGGTGCGAGCGTCAGAGCAGACAGACATGGTGGAGGCGGCCGTGGCAGTCCTAGGTTGGAGTAGAGTGCGTGAGTGAGTGCGTGAGTGTGAGTGTGTGAGGGGCTGCGCCATCGGCTTTTATCCCCCTGTGCTGTTGTTGGCTTGTCCTCCCTTCCTTGTTGGTGAACCCTGTGGCCATCATCAGGGTGTTTGTTTGCCTGGGATGTTGTTGTCAGGTCTGTTTCCTGCCTGTGTCTCCGGCCGGAAACAGTGATGGAGCAGTGGCTATAGGTGAGGCTCTGTGAGCAGTGAGGTTGGGATATCATACGTGGGACTTGTCCCAGCCATCCTACGGCTGCAGAGATGTCATCCAGCCATGGCTGGCTGCCAGGATCCTTGCTCCCTCTGCAAGAATCAGTGCCAGGGGAGCACTGTCCTCGCCTAGTACCCCTCCCTGAGTCCAGCTCTGCATAAAGACAGTTATCACTTTGTGACAGTGTCTGGAGGCCAGAGGCAGTCAATGACCCATCTACAGCCATTGAGTTGAGGGTGCAGGCACTGGTCTGTAACTACCACCCCTACAGTGACTCCTCAGCTCCTACACCTCTCTGTATTGTGCTATGACTCCATCCACTCTGCTCCGTGCCTGCCGTCTACTCTGTCCTTCGTTAGGGCTGCAGGATGGTGAGCTTGGCCCCTCCCTGCTCAAGAAGGTTATCGGTTTCCAGCTGTTTTGACTCATCCTGAAAACAAGTCTCTCGGGTTCTAACCCCAAGAAGCATAAAGTGCATGCTCTGTTGAAACCACGGGAGCATAGCATGGGCCAGGAACCCACAGAATTCTCTTGTCTCACTGATCAGTGCTCTGCAGCCACATCACCCAGCCTTGCCTCTCAAGCGCTGGGATGAGTATCTATAGCCACTGCTTTATGAGTCTCATATCACACAGAGCTCAGTGCAGAAGAGGCATCAGGAGGTTAGTCTTCATCTGAAGCCAGTGCTGACCAGTGTCTCACTACATGTATGCACACGCATGCACATGTATGCACACACATGTGCAATGCACATATTCAGAGCCCATTCTCCACATCCTAGTGGTTGTCACCTGGCAGCCATGGGCAGTGATTTAGCTGACCAGTTGCTGCTGGGATTCACACGGGATCCATTTCCCATGAGCCTCTCTGGTCATTGCATGTGCAACACAGGAGCTTGTCCGATGTGCTTCTGTCCAATGGTCCTTGAGCCATCCACGTGGAAGACTCATTACCATAGGCCACACCAGCAGCAGAGCTAGGCCTGAGCTTGAAGACTGTCTGTGAGGTGCACTTGGGGCGTCAGCATTGGTCATGGGCATTCCCTGGCACAATGACATCACAGCCCCTGAAAACGTGGTGCCAAGGTGACCCTGATTAGGCTTGTTTTCGGGAGGAGTCAAAACCAGAAGGCAGAGCCTTATTATTACATTCTCCCACCCAGTTGAGGACATGTGACTCAGGGTTCCTTGCTCAGTGCATATCCATAGATGGCCACAGAAAGATCACAAGTAGATTTGGGGATGCAGATCAATGTTAGAAAGTAAAAATCAGAATCCACAAATGGTGAGGACTGACTTTTTGCCTGTCATCCATCCAACCACCTGCTCATCCACACATCTACTGCTCATCCATCTCTCCATTCATCCATCCCTCCATCCAGCCACATGTCTATCCGTCTGACCATCTATCCATCTACCTATCTATCCATCTATCCATTCGCCTATGTATTCCCACTTCCATCCATCTATCCATCTATTCATCTATCCACCCATCCACCTACGCATCCCTCCATCCATCGACCCACCCATCTATCCATCCATCCATCCATCCATTCATCCATCCATCCATCCATTTTATCTATCTATCCTCTATGTGCATATAATATGTATGTGTACGCATAAACTTGTCTCTACACGTACAGAGTTCAACAACACAAACTGTTGATCTACCACGTTCTTTAGCTTAATTCAAGAAGTTCCTTTCATGTAACCCTGTAAAGAACAAAGCTGAGCCAAGCCCTGATGGTCCCTTTGAGCAGATCTCTTTCCTGCTCACATCGCTATTGAGACATTTAAGACCGAGTGCCTCAGTTTTTCTTCAGCTGTGGATCCTCATCTTCCTCAGGCAACCCTAACTATGCACAGATTGTGAGGTGCAGCTTCTTCTACAACAGGGGGAGCTCTCCCAAGACATCAGCATCCCTGGGGCAGCTGCTGCAGTGCTGACCCTTGCTACGGGGCATGGCCCACCACACTATAAATCTGCACATGAGCCCAGGGGCAGGGTCTGAGGCAATCTGTCACAGTCACTGGGCAACATCACTTTTGCCTTTGTATACACTGCATGCTGAGCCTCAGAGGCGTTCTGCACTGAGAACTGATTCTAGAAACAAGACTCAGAGGTCCCCTGTGGTGGGACAACCCATGGCTATCTCTGGTGTTGTCCTTGGGAGTGAAGATGTGGGATATTTAACACACAGCCTCTAAGGTTCCTGTTTGCAAAGACGCATCTTGTCCAGCTCAGGGTGGGGCCACCCAAAGGTGAGGAAGACCAACAGATATGCATATACTCAACATGTTTACAAGGTAAAAGACAGTTGTCAGCTAAACAAGGAATAGTGTTAATGAGACTGCTGCATCACCAAACAAGGAAGGGGACAGCCAGGGAGGAGAATAAAAGCCAAGGGCTCAGCACCTCACGTACACACACACTCACACACATTCACTCAACACACACTCACCCTTCTCCCGCCAACCCCGCCATGGCCGCCTCCACCATGTCCGTCTGCTCTGATGCTCGCACCAACTCCTCCTGGCAGGTGGATGACTGCCCAGAGAGCTGCTGTGAGCCCTGCTGCTGTGCCCCCAGCTGCTGCCAGCCCAGCTGCTGTGCCCCAGCCCCCTGCCTGACCCTCCTCTGCACCCCAGTGAGCTGTGTGTCCAGCCCCTGCTGCCAATCTTCCTGCTGCACACCCTCATGCTGCCAGCAGTCTAGCTGCCAGCCAGCTTGCTGCACCTGCTCCCCATGCCAGCCATCCTGCTGTGTGACCCTTTGCTGCAAGCCTGTCTGCTGCACACCCATCTGCTCTGGATCATGCTGCCAGCAGTCTAGCTGCCAGTCCTCATGCTGTCAATCCCCCTGCTGTGTGCCTGTCTGCTGCAAGCCTGTCTGCTGCACACCCATCTGCTCTGGTTCCTCCTCCTGCTGCCAGCCCTCCTGCTGTGCTCCAGTCTGCTGCAAGCCCTGCTCCAGCCTGTCCCTGCTGTGTCGCCCAGTGTGCAGACCTGCCTGCTGTGTGCCCACCTCCTCCTGCTGTGCCTCCTCCTGCCAACCCAGCTGCTGTGGCCCAAACTCCTCTGTGTCCCTGCTATGCCGTCCTGCTTGCTGCAGACAGGCCTGCTGTGGACAGAAGTCCAGCTGCTGAGTCTATCCCCGGATGAATGCTGGAGAGCCAGAGATCACAGAAGAATGTACCCATTATGGGTGACCATGGCAGTGCTCTCCTCTGCCCCTGCCTCTCCAGGTCAAACGATCTCACCTCGTTGTGACCATCCCTCCTATGAATACACGTGTGCCTTCTGAGCAATAAAGATGCAGACTGAACCTATGTAGACTCTCATGGTCCTCACTGGTATCTCATAATTCCCCCTTTGCACAGCAATCCGCTGTCCTTTGGAGGCAATTTGTGCTCATTCAGGAAACAGCGCCCCCTGTCATCACGCTTGGTGACTGTGCCTCCTCTACATAATGCCAATCAAACCTGAGCAGGCCCTTCCGTGCTCCCTGCTTCCCACAGCAGCTCAGGTGACACTTCAGGTGCCTGCCAAGTGCTGCCTCAGCTCCCCTGTGGTCTGCCACTGTCCCATGTTTAGCAGTGTGAGAGTGTGTGCTAGCACCTGGAATCAGGTCTGGCATGTGTCTGTGAGCAGACCTCTCCCTGCCCTTGGGTCTAAATGCAGAGACCTTCAATGTGTGGGAGGATTTGGGCTGTAACTGAAGGGCAAACACACTGGCTGGGCACACAGGTCAGGCACACTGGGAAGTCTATGATGTCTTTACCATCCTAGAATCTTGTTTTGGATGAGACCGTGTTGGCATCCTGGGATGGTCCTGACTCTACTCCAGCAACCATCAGGTGAACTCAGCTTGCAGAGGGTGAAGGCAGGAAGTGATGCTCCTATTTCAAGTTCTTGTTCTAGGATAGGCAGGTGTCTTGGCAGCAGGTGTTCATGTGCCTGGTACTAGTCACAAGCTCAGCATGTGGCTCACAGTGCCTGGGACCAGGATTAAAACAGCTCCTGATCCCAGTCTATGGGAAACGCTTTGGCCTGCCCTGACTGTGGGAAAAGAATACCACCCCAGTCCGGGTGCTAATACAACTGTTGAAGTCCACATAAGCAGGAAGAGGTCAGTGTAGACACGAGCAACCCTGCCCCACCCTGATATGTCACATCCTTGTGTAGCCATTGGGGGCGGCCTGAGGCCTGAGAGTATGAAAAGTTTCACACTGAGTGAAACTTTCTCTTTAGTTCTTTATTCAATGGAGGCTACTGTCTAGATTCCCGGACAGTTGGCAGCAGCACAGGGGACATTGCCTGGCATGGGCTGAGGTCCCTAGAGGCCTGTGCTCTGCCTGCACCCTGGGAGGTGGCAGAGTCTGTAGAGACGGCTTGGGTAGGGATGTGTAACCATTCAAGGTCTTTGACATAGTATCATGGTTTGAATTTGTTTGGCCCAGGAGTGGCACTATTAATAGTATTAATATTAATTAATATTGTTGGAGTAGGTGTGTCACTGTGGCGTGGGCTTTAAGACTCTTACTCTAGCTGCCTGGAAGCCAGTATTCTGCTAGCAGCCTTCAGATGAAGATGTAGAACTCTCAGCATGTACCATGCCTGCCTGGATGCTGCCATGTTCCCTCCTTCATGATAATGGATTGAACCACTGAACCTGTAAGCCAGCCCCAATTTAATGGTGTCCTTATGAGAGTTGCCTTGGTCATGGTGTCTGTTCACAGCAGCAAAATCCCTAACTAAGACAGACAATGTGGCTGGATGGCAGTGGTTCCATCTCTTTCCTTCCAAACATAAAGTTAATTGTCTTCTCCACTTCCTGTTCTTGTCATGACAAGCATCCTGTCCACAGGCCCAAAGCCACCAGTTAGCCCACCATGGACTGACACCTCCGCAACCATGAACCTAAAGAAACCAGTGATCTCAAATATTGTTTATATTGATGGAAAGCCACCTCATTCAGTGAGGCCATATCTATCTTCCCTTCTACCCTGCCATGTCCTGAGGTCATTTCTCACCCCTGCCCCCATATGACTGTGATGGCTACCAGACATAGGCTGGGGGCAGAGGCACTGGCCTGGGGACTCCCCATTGCTGCACCACCCAATGAGGGATGTCACACTGCCCTGCCCTGACTGAGCCTCATCCAGACCTGTAGGTCAGTCATCAAGTCAAACACTTACCTGGCTCTTATTTTATTCAATACAACTATCTAACAGATAAGACAATAGACTCATCCCATTTTCTCAGTGAGAGTCACTTGCTGAACAGAGCTCAGCAGCAGGACTGGAGACCCAGTCAGGAGACTGCCCCACATGATAATCCAATGAGCTCCAGCAAGGGGCTCTAATCAGGATTTGAATATCCTTTGCAGGTCTGTGTGGACAGAGCTGGTGATGTTTCTCTAGGACCTCAGAGTTCTGAGGCTGGGGCTGGTGCATCTTGTGTTTGCCCTGGATCTGCTGTCAGGCTTCCTTCTGGGGCGATGCTGGCTGCACAGGGCAAGCCTGAGCAGTGGTGGGCTGGAGACACAGGCAGAGCCTGGGTCTCAGGTAGAGCGGAAGTCACGGGAAGAGGAGGAGTCTCAAGCATGTTATCATAGTCTGACGTGTAAAGCCGGAGTATAAGAAGGAAAGGCCTGCCCAGAAAGATTAGTAAAGAAAAAATACTGGGGCTGGAGAGATGGCTCAGCTGTTAAGAGCAAATGACTGCTATTCCAGAGGTCCTGAGTTCAATTCCCAGCAACCATATGGTGGCTTACAAACATCTGTAATGGGATCTGATGTCTTCTTCTGGTGTGTCTGAAGACAGTGACAGAGTGACAGTGTATCACAGACGAAGGGAGAGGGAGGGAGGGAGAGAGGGAGGGAGGGACGGAGGGAGGGAGGGAGAGAGAGAGAGAGAGAGAGAGAGAGAGAGAGAGAGAGAGAGAAAGAAAGAAACAGTTTTCCAAATCTGAAATAAAATAGACCAGCACACAGAAACCTTGAAGTATTTCCAGACACCCACCTGCCAACTGACATTTAAGCAATGTCCCATCCAACAGTGGAAAGCTTTGTTTAATCTAAGCAGCTATGAACATACACGAAGCCTCATCCTCAGTCCTGTGAGCCCTGGCCCATCCCTAGAAGTACAACCCAATCTGTGTCTAGGTCTCGGCAGAACAGGGAGACACCCATAGGAGAACTGAAGACTGCATGTGTGTGGGAATTAGAGAGAAGGTGTAAAAGTATCCCATGAGCCAAAGATAAAATCGCCACAGAATTAGGATGTATTTAGAGCAAAACAAAAATGAAAGCACACCCTGCATTCAAGAGAGGGGCTCTGGGATTCTCAGTAAACAAGGGAGACCCAGCACCTGCGCTCCTACTCAAAGCTAGAGGTCCAGTACAAGCTAAGCCCCAGGAACCATCCGAATGAAGGCCGGAGCAGCGAGGCGGGAAGCTCCGAGAGGAGCAGCCAAGGGTCTTACATTCTGAGATGACAAAATGAGCCTTTCAAGCTAGCTATACTGGTCAAGAAAAAGAAGAAAGAAAACGACCATGTTGGGAATTGAAAGGTCGCCACCCCAAAGGGGCAACACAGCAGGCAATGGCCTTGTGCTGATACACTCAGCAGTGCAAAGGAAACAAACAAGTCACTGGAGAGGCAGAGACTATAAAACTAACACAAGGCAGAGCAAAAGACCAGAGCAACCTTGGGAAGAGATTAAAGTCTTAACTAAAAACACATTACAAAGTGTCATGGTAGCCGGGCGTGGTGGCGCACGCCTTTAGTCCCAGCACTCGGGAGGCAGAGGCAGGCGGATTTCTGAGTTCGAGGCCAGCCTGGTCTACAAAGTGAGTGCCAGGACAGCCAGGGCTACACAGAGAAACCCTGTCTCGAAAAAAACCAAAAAAAAAAGTGTCATGGTTTTAATATGGTTCACCCAGGGAGTGGCACTATTGGGAGGTGTGGCCTTGTTGGAGTGGGTGTGGCCTTGTGGGAGTAGGTGTGGCCCTGTTGGAGTAGGTGTTCCATTGTGGACCCTGGGCTTTAAGACCCTTGTCTTAGCGGCCTGGAAGCTAGTCTTCCACTAGCAACCTTCAGATGAAGATGTAGAACTCTCATCTCTTCATGCACCATGCCTGTCTGCATGCTACCATGCTCCTGCCCTGATGACAATAAACTGAACCTCTGAACCTGTAAGCCAGTCCCAACTAAAAGTTGTCCTTATGAGAGTTGCCTTGGTCATGGTGTCTGTTCACAGCAGTAAAACCCTAACTAAGACACAAAGAAACCACTGATTCCAGGTGGAATCACAATAAGATTCTTGGCCTTTATGGGGGAAATAGTGCCAATCTCATGATGCCTGAGAACACAAGGATGAGACATGCCTCACACCCACCTCACATCAGGAGATAAACTGCATTTCTTTTCTTTTCTTTTTTTTTTAAGATCTATTTATTTATTTATTTATTTATTTATTTATTTATTTATTTATGTATTATTTGTAAGTACACTGTAGCTGTCTTCAGACACCCCAGAAGAGGGCATCAGATCTCATTATGGATGGTTGTGAACCACCATGTGGTTGCTGGGATTTGAACTCTGGACCTTTGGAAGAGCAGTCAGTGCTCTTAACTGCTGGGCCATCTCTCCAGCCCGATAAACTGTATTTCTACAGTTGCAATCACACTTAGGCAACAGAGGGGCACCATGGTGCACACCTTTAATCTCACCATCAGGACGCATAGGCAGATCTCTATGAATTCAAGGACAGCCTTGTCTACATAGCCATCTTCAGAATAGCCAGGAATATATAGTGATATCCTGTATCAATGAATTAACAAACAAACAAACATAAAAATAAATACAAATTTACGAGTTGGAGATAAATAAACAAGTAACCAACTAAAGCATTTTACAAAGTAAATAATAGATGTACTGAAAATATGTGTAAGATACAAAGTATTTCTGGAAGAGGTTAAAGAAATCCCAGATGATTGACTAGAGAGGTGTACCATGTTCATAGACATCTGGTCCTTCCTAACAGATCTATGGGTTTAATGAAATCTGGGTTCAAATCCTAGCAGGATTTTGCTGTTAAATTTGATGGGCTGGTTCTAAAATGTCTGAGCTGCAAACCAAACCTAGGAAAGGCAAACAGGGTCAGAGAACTTCCATTATTTGACTCTAAGACCTTTGTTTATGAGGGGATCACAGAAAGCCACCAAATAAATAAATAAATAAATAAATAAATAAATAAATAAACTGGCATGGACTAGAATCCAGAATTATTCCACCCATGTGGTCAGCAGGGTATGGGTTGAAGAGGTTCAAAGGACAAAGAGATGTGTCTAAATGAGCTGGGATGACTCTGGCCATCAAAAGTTGACTCAAGATGCCCCAGAATGAAAACAGAGGCTTCCAGTCCTCTTCTGCTCCCCACTGTAAAGAAACAGACATTCCACAACCTCCCAAGACAGGACTAGCAGCCAGGCACCCAATGTTCAAACACACAAGCACTGGGGTCGGGCGTCATTTCACACTCAGAACTCAACAGGAGCCTAGGGAGTCTGTCTGGTTCTGACTTAAGTTACCAGAAAGGTCACTGAAGACAAAGAATAATGCGAGCTTTGCTGAAATTAAGGATTCCACTCAATACTGAGGAAAGTGTGGGAAGGTTTGCAGTATTGATGTTAATCATATGTATACCATCCAGGAATCACGAAGAGCGTGCACTTTAATAATATAAATCCAAACAACCCACTTGAAGAAAAATAAGCACGTGATCTGACACATCACCAAAGCCACACAGGCGCCCACACTGTCATGTCAATGCAGGTGACATGGCTCTTTCACTACAGAAAGGCAACATAGGCATGTGCTGGCATTGTGGAGAGGTGACTTTAAGCTATCGTGAGGATTGTGGCTTAGAGGAGTGATGTCCCCATGGCCTCCAGTGTCTGAGGTTGTAGAACCTCTGGGAGATAGAAAATGCCTGGAGGAAGTAGCTTTCTAAGGGGTGGGACTTGAGGGTCATAACCTGACTTCACTTCCTATCTTCCCTCTGCTTCCACTAAGATGTGAGCAGGAGCCTCATGTCCTTGCTGCTGCAGCTGAGCACAGCTCTGCCCTTCACTCCTCCCCGCCACCCCACTCCAGTGAAGGATCGTACCCTCAAACCCTGCCTGAAGCAAAGCAGCTAAGGTAGTGGGCAGAGACAGACAACAGCGCCGCTGTGAGGGAGCCCTGGGCAGCTGCCCCTCAGGAGAGCGCGTCGGGACTCAGTCCTCACAGGGAAAAGCAGAAACATTTACTCAACAGAACAGAGAACAGTTGTCTGTCCGCACAGACTTGATGTCTGGACACGTGTCTTCAGGGTCCCCAGAGTAGGGATGTGGGTCAGGACCCAGTGTGGGAGTTTGAGGGGTGTTGAAGGACTTGGTGGAAACAATTATTCTGAGGGAGGACTTAGTCAAAGTGGATAGGAAGGGAATAGGCTGAGAGAAGGCTGGGGCTCTGATGAACAAGCCTGGCCCTGGGGGATTCTGGGGACAGATGGATGCAGGCAGGGGTGAGAGGTGGGATTGGGGGTGGGAGCAGACAAGAAGGGCTCAGTGAGGTCCGGTCAGTGTTGTCTGGGGTAGGATGGGACCAAGGACATTGGCATCCTTGCTTCACTGGGGATGATGGTCAGCTGATCACCGTATCCCTGACCTCTGCCACAGCTCCTCAGAGTGGAAGTTTCCAGATCTTGACCCGTTGTTCACTCACCGGTGCACCAGGTGCAGCCCATGTCTTCTCCACATTAGAGAGGGCTGATAGCCAAGGCCCTGTGAGTGGAGACCTAATGCAATCTATAGAGACCTGTCCCTGTGTCCCCATGTCCCCGTGGAGGGTGCTGGGCAGTGCCTGGTCCTGTGTCCCTTCAGCCCCACAATGCTTTTATTTCCAGACGAATCTCTCCTGTTCCTCTCTGTATAAGCTGTGGAGAGTCATCTGGTAGGCAGGACTCTCTAGGCAGCCCAGGCCCAGGGGCTACAGTGCCTGGAGCCATGTGTGTGGCTTCATTTGTGTGACTCTAGAGAGATCAAAAGGAGCAGTTGGCGGCTTGGCTTATAGGGGACTGCAGAACCCGCTACCCACACCTGGGGTAACCAGCCACCTATAGGAGTCACAGAAGGCTGAAATTTTGGGAGAGGAAGCCTAAATCATACTGTGGTACCCCAGGGAGGTGGCTACTGTCACCTGTCAATTGCTGAGCCCAGTCCTTCCCTCCTAGAAACATTTCTGGCTAAGGAGATGGACATTTACTTGAACCACATGCTCCAGAGCACGAGAGGCGATCCAGGTCGTTAAAAACGTTTATTGAAGCTGTGGGCTGCTGACAGACTGGTGTTGGGGGCAAGCAACCAGAAGAAAGGGACAGGAAAGACAGAGTCCCAGAGGATCAGCAGGCCTCCTAGGAAGCAGGAGGAGAGGTCAAGTCACAAGGAACAAGTTGGGGGGCTACATCTTGGGTGGGGGGATTGTCTATCCCAGGTCAAAGTCAAACTAGAAAAGCTGAGAGGAGCCCCAGGACCTAAGCCAGCTGTCACCAGGAAAAGGCCCTCAGCAGCTGGACTTCTGTCCACAGCAGGCCTGTTTGGAGCAGGCAGGGCGGCACAGCAGGGACACACAGGAGGCTGGGCGGCAGCAGCTAGGCTGGCAGGAGGAAGCACAGCAGGAGGAAGTGGGCACACAGCAGGCAGGTCTGCACACAGGGCGGCACAGCAGGGACAGGCTGGAGCAGGGCTTGCAGCACACAGGAGCACAGCAGGAGGGCTGGCAGCAGGAGGAGGAGCCAGAGCAGATGGGTGTGCAGCACACAGGCTTGCAGCAGACAGGTGTGCAGCAGACAGGTGTGCAGCAGACAGGTACACAGCAGGGCTGCTGGCATGGGGAGCATGTGCAGCAAGCTGGCTGGCAGCTAGACTGCTGGCAGCATGAGGGTGTGCAGCAGGAAGATTGGCAGCAGGGGCTGGACACATAGCTCACTGGAGTGCAGATGAGGGTCAGGCAGGGGGCTGGGGCACAGCAGCTGGGCTGGCAGCAGCTGGGGACACAGCAGCTGGGCTGGCAGCAGCTGGGGACACAGCAGCTGGGGGCACAGCAACTGGGGACACAGCAGCTTGGCTGGCAGCAGCTGGGGGCACAGCAGCAGGGCTCACAGCAGCTCTCTGGGCAGTCATCCACCTGCCAGGAGGAGTTGGTGCGAGTGTCAGAGCAGACGGACATGGTGGAGGCAGCCATGGCGGGGTAGGCTGGAGGAGGGTGAGTGTGTGTTGAGTGAATGTGCGTGAGTGTGTGTCAGGGTGTAGGACACGCTGCCTTTATACTCCTCCCTGGCCCAACCTGTGAGCACTCCTTCCTGGTTGCTGTTGGCCCTGTTCCTGTTTATATTTTCCTAGTGGCTGCACGTGTTGCTGGGGCCCTGCCTCGTGTTTAGTCTCATACGGACATCTTGTGTGCTTGTTGATCACGTGGGCTTCCTTCCTGGCTTGTTTTGGAGGAAGGCAGGACTCATCTGAGGTACTGATGTTGATGGAGGGACATGTGGCCATGGATTACTCCTGGCCCTGGGCCTCTTGGGCTGGGTCCTGACTCTGTCCTTCTGTGGTGGTTAGTGAGGGCTAGTGGGGTTTCATGGTAGCAAAACTAGGATTTCCTTGCAGGGGTGTATCAGTTTCCTCAGAGTGTGCAGCCAGGTACCCCAAGGGTATGGCTAACTGGGGTGTCACCATCGCACACCATGGAGACTGACATTCATCTTGGGTGTCAGTGCTGCTTGATCTGAGCCAAGGGGACTGCCAGGCCTCCTGGCTCCCAGGACTGTCAGCATTGTTGGCTCTGTGGCTTGTCCCTCACCTCTGCTTTCCCCCTGTAGGTTGAGTCCAAATCATTCTTCTTATTATAAGGACACTGGGGGAATGTAGCCCACCTAGTGGCCTGCCATTCCTTGGTCATCTACGAAGACTCTACTGTCAAATATAGTCACCCGTGCAGGGCCAAGAACTCATACCCAGCATCTCTGGAGGGTTCGCACTTCAGGCCATCAGGAACCCCTGCCTGGGACCAGGCCAGCACCCCACCCCCACGCCTGTCTCCAAACCCAGATACTCCTGCAGGCCGTTGCTTTCTCTCAGGACTGGCTTCACCACATACAGCAGTTGACACCCGTGTCACAAGGCTTAGGAAAGGCCTCACAACCATCAGCCCTGACTTCCTGTGACCTTAACTCTTGAGAAGAGGCCTTACTTGACTTGTACAACATCACTCATGGGCGCCTGTCTTTCTCCCAGTCAAATAGGGGCTCGTGTTGGACCACAGTCTTGTGCACGGTGTGGCCTGTAGGCTCTGCTGGCTGAGCTGCCATTCCCCTTCTGTTGCTAGCACATGCCAGGAGATTCTGGGAAATTTCAAATAGCCAGCTTCTATGGAACCACCTGCCCATCATTTATGACTCCCTCCCACCCCCGCCCCCGCCCCCAGAGCCCTATCCTCTGTTTGGGTACCATCCATGGTTCTGTGGGATCTGCCTCCGGCCCATCTGCCTGACCACTGTACACTGTGTACACTGTTGGCTAAACTATGAACTGCGTCTAAATGTAAACCCACCCCTCTCCCGTCTCTTCCTTGGTCCCTTGTTTGCCTCACATGGCCCATGGCTTGCTCTGAGCTCTTCCTACCTTGTCCGTGGCTGACCAGCCTCTGTCTGCTCCATCTCATACTCTGTTTCACTCCCAGATCAGCAGCTCTCCAGCAGGTTAGAAACCAAGGCCCCATCCTCCGTGTGCTCTACTGCAGGAGCCATGTTTCCTGAGCCTCCCAGGAAGCAGGCCAGGTTCTGTGTGACCACCGCGGGCAGGGGCACCTAGCCTTTCCTTTGTGAGTTTGCTTCCCACGGGTTCTTCGATGAAATGCCCAAGGTCATTAACTGAGAGAAAGGAAAGGTTTAATTTAGCTCATGGTTTTAGTGGAGTCAGCTCATGAGGGTCTAGCCTTGGCACTTTGGTCCTGTGGCGAGATATATACATCCTTGTCTTGGCAGTTTCCACTGTTGACTGAACTTAGCTACCATGTGGAGCATGCCCTGCCATGGTCCCTCTCACTCATGTAGGAGACAGAATCACTGTTGGTGTTATGTGTCTTCATTTTCCTCACTGGTAAAACTGGGATAGCCATGATCACTGCTCCCAAGGCTAAGTGAGGCACTAATTGACAACCTGAGTAACAGACAGAGTGTCTCCAAAGGGCAGTGACAGCATGATGTAATGGGAACACACACAGTGGTAAACTGTGGGTGAGCTCAAGAAGGCTGAGGCAAGATTTTTTAATGGCAAAAGGAGGCTTACGTAGGACATTTTAAAACACTCCCCAGCCATGAGGACAGTGGCAAAGACAGCATCATCCATCCCTGTTGTGCCAAGCTACAGCCCCCAACACTACCTGTTGTGACTGCTTCTTGCCATCCGTCAGCCATGCAAGAGGCCAGCTTCTGTGCACCATCCCAGATTTCCTGTTTATTTACTCAGGTTCGGATTCACAAACTGACACCATGGTTCTACCGTGGCTCTGACAGCCTTCATGATGTAAAATCCAAAACCACGCAGACTCTGTAAATGAGCCATCATGACTGTCCCATTGCAACGACCTAACCCCTGCCCCCGTTATGTCCTTGCTGCAGACCTTCGTCCCCTGGACATTCTGGCAGAGGTGGTCCCTTTGAATGGAGCTACAAGTGGGATCCGGATGGTGCAGGCGGAGGGTGTGCGGGGCCTCCAGTTCTCAGCCACCGAGCCCTATACCACAAGTTTCCCTGCCTCTAGAATCTTCTCCAGCTGCGATCTCTTCCCTGAAGAATTCTCCATCATCGTCACCTTGAGAGTTCCCAACCTTCCACCCAAGGTCAGTGGTAGTTTTTCTTCTGCTAAGGGTGGCCTGACTTTTTTCTTAATGTTCCCAGCATCGGCACAAAACCCTGGGCTGATCCAGGCCACAGAGAGAGAGACTTGGTCACAGGAACTTTGGGTCAGAAGGGGCTTCCTTGCTCACATCACAACCCCATCAGTGACTGGTATGCTGGCTCAGTCTGTGCTACCTGGGGCCTGATGGCTGTTGGTTCGGTCACAGGTTTGTACTGCCCTGTGGGCCAGTTGTTGAGACATGCATGGGCTTGCACAGCTGGTGGTTGACAAATAGCCAAGGGTCTGTGGAGCCCTAATGGCGAATGATATATATAGTCATGGGTTTATGTGGCTCGGTGGTTGCTGGAACATTCACAGATTTGTTCAGCCTGATGGCTGTTAGTATAGACACAGGTTTGTACTGCCCAGTGGTTGTTGGTATATGAACCGGTTTGTGCAGTCTGGTGGTTGTGGATTTCATCATGGATTTGCGTGGCTCCATGATTGTTGATATAGATCAATCTGTCTATCAATATATAGATATATTGAAAAATCAGGATAGGTTTTCAAAGCCTATGTTGTTGTTGGTAGAGTCAAGAGTTTGCACAACTCAATGGTTGTTGGCATATTGTGATGGTTGGTAGTACAGTCCTGAGTGTGTACATCTCAGTGGTTGCTAGCATAGCCATTGGTTTGCACATGCAACGGTTGTACACATCAATTGTTGGCATGGTGCCTGGCTTGGGTAGCCTAGTGGTTACTGCTCTAGCTGAGATTCTGCATAGGTCAATGGTTGCTAATCCTGTCAAGAACATTCCTGCCCCATGGTTAGTGGTACAGACACAGAGATATATAGCTTGATGTCTATACATGGTCACAGGCTGACACAGCTCCATGAGTATACTCATCTCCATGGTTACTAGAATAATCTCTGATATCTACAGCTTGATGATTTACAGTATGGTCACAGGCTTCCTTAGATCAGTGTCTGCTGGTACAGTTATAGGTGTGCACGGCTCCATGGTTTTTGGTGTGTCATGAATTTTGGCAATTGATTTTAGGATAATTTGACTACAGCATATGTCTTGTGTCCTTTGACAAATCCCATGGCCCTGCCTCGTCTCTTACTGCCAATCTCTCTGCATACCTGTGGGTCAATCTGCTTTGTACATTTCACATAAGTGGATCATTGTATCCAGACTTTCATGACTGATCGCTCAACGTATGTCCTCATGGCTTCTGCTGTGTGGTAGCATGTGCCACAGTTGCCTCCCTGTGGGTCACAGCTGAATAACTTCTGACTGTGACTGCACATTATCCACATTCTATTGACTCTCTATTGATCAGCAGCTGATGGACCCTTGGCCTGCCTCCTCTTCTGGCTTGTAAAATGCTGCTGCTGTCAACATTTATGTCCTGGCTGGAGTGAGTGTAAACTCACTCTCATTACTCCTGGGGATAAATCTATAGGTGGAATTCATGGGTCACATAGGAAGTCTGTGTCTTTAAAGGTATGGCCAGGTTATTCCCACAGTCTTGTGGTATTGGATGAGGAGTGTGGCAGGAATCTGTCTACTCTGTTAGAAAGCAAAGAGGAGGGCCAGGGTCCCAGTGTCCCCTTTGAGGGCACATCTGACTTACTTCTACTTCCTAAAGCCCCACTGCCATCCAACAGCACTTACTATAAGCTGGCACTAAACCTTTAGCACCAAGGTTATGTGACAAATTGAAGACCTGCAGCTCCCATCCATTTCTATGCATCTGGGCTCTATTGCTGGATTTTCTGAGGACTTTCTGTCCATGTCACAGGTGGTGGTCTGTACACTTGTCTTTGAGGGTTCTGTGAGAGGAACACATGCCTCAGAGTGTCTGGAGATGTGTCACCCCCTCCTCTGGTTTTCAGGAGACGTCCTGAGGGTGGGTGTGGGTTCTTCTTGGTCTGTTCCCACTGTGGTGTATATTTTCCTCCCTTGTACATCAGCTCTGCTCGGGTACCTGACCCGAGGCCTTTCTCTCGGGTCTCTCCCACTGCATAGCTTGTGCGCCTGTGCACTGTGATGGTCGAGGGTCAGTGTCACCTGACAGGGCTTGGCATCACCCAGGGAATGCACTTCTGGACATGTCAGTGAGGGTGTTTCCAGGGAGGATTGACTGGGGAGAGAGGAGCCACCATAAATGTGAGTGGCTCCATTCCATGGGCTGAAATCTTGGAATGAGTCAAACAAGAACGAGCGAGCTGAGCACTGGTGAGCACCTGTCTGCTTCCTCACTGAGGAATGATACGGCAGCTGCTCCAGGTTCACCATGCCTCTCCTGCCATGAAGGACGATGGCTTCTTCTTCTGTTGTGGATATCTCCTAATTACTTCTGGGCTGTTGACTTCTCCTGTGGATTCAATCACCTCCAGGTGGATAGAATAAGTTAAAATAAATACAAATAAACCAGAATAGGAGAAAACAAACAAACAAACAAACAAACAAAAATGCCCTCCAAAAATCCCACAAGAAACACATACAGATGCAGAAATATATTTCTGATATATGTCAGAAAGAAAAATGCCAAGACAAAGCATTGTTTGAGTAGTGTTCATGGTATTGTCATGTGTGTTCATGTGTTTGCATGTATATTGACCAGCTACTGCTAGGCACAGGGCCTGCCCATTAAGTTTGGTTTGTATATCCAGTGAGATCCTATTGGATAAAACTATTTTTTTCCTTTTTAAGTGGTTATCAGTTGGAGGTTTTTTTTTTGGGGGGGGGGGTCACGTCTACTTTCCCTGTCAGCCCTGGGACCCCGTGTAGCTTGGACTCGTGCATGCTCTGTGGATGCCACCTTACTCTCAGGGAGTTCATGTGTGCATCTTTGCTGTTGTATGTAGAAGGCCTTGCTTCCTTGGTGTCCTCCATCCCTTCTGGCTCTTACACTCTTCCTCCTTCCTCTTCTGTAGTTCCCTGAGCCCGGAGGGGAGGGATTAGATGGAGACATCCATTTAGGGATGAGTGTGCCAAGGTCTCTCACTCCCTGACATTGCCCAGCTGTGGTCTCTGGATTCATTCCCATCTGCTGCAGGAGATGCTTCTCTGATGGTGGCTGAGCAAAGCACTGATCAATGAATATAGCAGAATGTCATTAGGACTCATCTCATCGCTGTGTTCCTTTAGCAGAACAGTAGCATTTAGTTTTCCTCTAGGTCCACAGCCTATCTAGGCTCAGGTTCTCAGCCACCCAAGCATCACCATCTCATAGAACAGGCCTTAAATCCAATCAGACAGTGGTTGGTCACTCCCATAGCGTTTGGGCCACTATTACACCAGTGTATCTTGAAGGGCTTGTAGCTGGGCTGGCGTTTACTTTACTCCTCTGGTAGCATGCAGAGTACCTTCCAGTACCACGAGCACTATCCAGTAGGGTGAAGGCTCTAGGTAGGCTCAACTTCTCCTCGAGATGTCCAGTGAGTTATCTAAGTGTTGTCTTCAGCAACAGGGCCTTCCCATCAGTAGCTGGTGAGCAACCAATAGCCTTGGAAATAGTGTGGGTTATTTGGGGGTTCCCATGGGGCTCCTTTGGCCAACAACTCCTCAATTAGATGTAACCCATTCCCAGCGGGTTTCATTGGTGGCAAGAGATGCCCAGGTGGGGCTTGTCTCTCCCGTTATTTGGTGATTCTATTTACATTTCTTGCATGTATGTATATATTTTAAGAAGCTTCAACTTTGCTAGGTTTCCAGATGACTCCCCAAATGATCCTGAGTTTTAGTTGTCCCTCCTTGTGTCCCCTGTCTTACTGCGTCTCCCATTCTCTGTTTATGAATTCTCCTGTTCTTTCTCCTCCTGTCCATCCATAACTATAGATTCTATTTCCCCGTCTGTGGGATATCCTTACCTCCCAATTCCTCGCCCTGTGCATAACCTCTGCGGTGATCATGGGTTTTACCCTGCTTATTGAAGACTTAACAGCTCACATCCACGCAGAAGTGGGTGCATATCATACTTGTCATTTGGATCTGCGTTACTTCATTCAGGATGATTTTTCCTCCTATCCATCAATTTACCTGCCAATCTTGTAGTTTCATTTTTTTTAACAGCCGAGTAATATTCCATTGTGTAGATATACCACATTAACAAAAAAATCCATTCATCCCCTGATAGACTTCTAAGCTGCTTCCAATTTGGGGCTATTATGAACAGAGCAACAGTGAATCTGGGTGAGCAAGTGTCTCTGTAGGGGATGAAGCATCCTTTAGGCAGATGCCCAAGAGTGGTCTAGCTGGACCTTGAGGTAGATCTATTCCCAGCTCCCTGCGGAACTGTCACCCTGATTTCCATAGTAGCTGTACAAGTCTGCACCCACACTATAAATGAGTAAGTGTTTTTCCTCCCCCCACATTCTCACCAGCATGAGCTGTCACCTGTTTTATTGATCTTGGCCATTTTGACAGGTGTAAGATGGACTCTCAAAGCTGTTTTGATTTGCGTTTCCCTGATGACTCGGGGTGTTGAACTTTTCTAAATGTTTTTCAGCCACTTGTGTTTCATCTCCTAGAGCTTCTGTTTAGATCTATACATGTTATACATTTTAGATACTAGCCCTCAATTGCATGTGTAGCTGGTAAAATCTCTTCCTATTCGGTACCCTGCCTCTTTTTTCTGAAGGATGCGTCTGCTCACGGCGGAGCCTCTTGGTTTTGCTTATCGAGATGCCTCTATTTTGCCTTAGCTTCTGAAATGGTTTTACTGTGTGTATAAGTCTCACCCACTGCCTCTGGCCTCCTGGTATCAGGCCAAGGCTAGCCATTGCTTTTCTGAGAGTCCCCTTTGCAGCTTTCAAGATCTTCCCCTGGGTTTGGGCTCAGCTTTCTCATTGTAACACCTGGCTTGCAGATCTACCCAGTGGGCTCCATCTCATCAGCTGAACTCCCTGGGTGTGAAGATCAATGTCTTTCAATAAACCTGATAATTTTCAGCCTTTGTTTGAAATGGAACTTCTCCATCTGACTGCATGAGGTAGCAGTTAGGCCTGGTTCTGCCTCTGAGCCCCAGGCTCCCAGAAAAAAGACTCAGACTCAAAATATATTTACAAATACCTTGGCCATATAGCTAGACTCTACTCTGATTAGATCATAACTAAAGACAACACATGTATTTTAACCTACATTCTGCCATGTGGCTGGCATGTTACCTGTCCTTGGGTAAACTGTGTCTGTCTCCTCACATCTTCAGGGCTCTATCCCAGAATCCTTTCTCTCGCCTGGATATCTCACCTTTATTTTCTGCCTAAGCTATAGGCCATAGGCTTTTTAATTGACAGGTGGCACGCCCATGCAATACACAAGATATTCTCTCTGCAGCACAGAGGGTCCTAGCACACCATCTCACTCCACCATTAGAACCACAGAGGTTCCAAGCCCTGTCACTCACCCATCCCAGCCAGTGCCAGATATAGTGAGAAGCTGTTTGGAGACTCTGCAGCCCAGAGTATCCCCAAGGATGTGCCTTGACCCTCAGAAATGTGGCGGAGTATAGGGACCATGGAAAGATGAGTAACCAGAACTCTAGGTGTTCCCCAGGCTTGGAGCTGAGCTTAGCATGAGTAGCTTCACAGGCCAAGGCTCTAGTGAATAACTTGTCCTTGCACCGTGTCTGCATCCTTTAGCAAAGTTGTGTTGAGTGAAGGAACTCCCAATGTCCATGGGGCCACAGGAGCTCTGAAAACCTGAGAACAGGAGAGGCTGCCAGAGTTCAGAGGAGGCAAAGGATGCATACACATTATGGGCACTGCTGGGGGATCCCAAGGAGCTCAACATGGAATGTGCCAGAAAGCCTCCACCTCACTGTCTCTGCTGAGATCTTTCTCACACCCTCTGTGAGCTAACCTCAGCTCCAGGCAGACTCCCAGGGGCCTGTCACGGGCATGAAGGTATCCTCGAGTTCCCACTGACAATTGGAGGCATCCCTAGACAGCAAGTCTTACACAACAATTTAGGAGCACAAGCCCCCATCCTCAAAGCCTGGGTGCCCCCGCTCTGTCTCTGCTCGGCCAGAGAAGCTGCCTCAAGAACTAAGACTTCTGAGAGAAGGACGGTGGCTGCCACCTCTAGAATGTCACCTGGCTACTGCCATCCCTGCCTCTCATGTAATCTGAGTGTCTCAGTGCAATCTCCCCCAGGGATTAAAAAAGAGCTCCAGAGCCTCACCAGATTGCAGTATTTGTTGACAGCCACAGGCTGACTCCAAACACAATAAGGAAAAGGAAGCCAGGAGCTGAGGCACAACACAATACAAGCAGCCCAGGAGTATAAAGGCAGCCACCAGAACACCTCACACACACACACACACATTCACTCAACACACGCTCACCCTCCTCCAGCCAAACCCGCCATGGCTGCCTCCACCATGTCTGTTTGCTCTGATGCTCGCACCAACTCCTCCTGGCAGGTGGATGACTGCCCAGAGAGCTGCTGTGAGCCCTGTTGCTGTGCCCCCAGCTGCTGCCAGCCAAGCTGCTGCCAGCCCAGCTGCTGTGCCCCCGGCTGCTGCCAGCCCAGCTGCTGTGCCCCAGCCCCCTGCCTGACCCTCATCTGTACCCCAGTGAGCTGTGTGTCCAGCCCCTGCTGCCAGTCTTCCTGCTGCACACCCTCATGCTGCCAGCAGTCTAGCTGCCAGCCAGCTTGCTGCACCTGCTCCCCATGCCAGCAGCCCTGCTGTGTACCTGTCTGCTGCACACCTGTCTGCTGCACACCTGTCTGCTGCAAGCCTGTGTGCTGCACACCCATCTGCTCTGGCTCCTCCTCCTGCTGCCAGCCCTCCTGCTGTGCTCCTGTGTGCTGCAAGCCCTGCTCCAGCCTGTCCCTGCTGTGCCGCCCTGTGTGCAGACCTGCCTGCTGTGTGCCCACCTCCTCCTGCTGTGCCTCCTCCTGCCAGCCCAGCTGCTGCCGCCCAGCCTCCTGTGTGTCCCTGCTGTGCCGCCCTGCCTGCTCCAAACAGGCCTGCTGTGGACAGAAGTCCAGCTGCTGAGGGCCTTTCCCATGCTTTAGAATCCCCCAGGTGCAGGTCTGATACCCTCAGAGTCTTGAGCCAAGAGGGCCTGTTCTCACAACTGGGTTCAGCCTCATACCCATGTCTCCCTGCTCAGCTCTGAGTTTCCCACACTTTTTGTCAGGTCTGATGGTGGCTATTATTCTGTGATCAGCTGACAAGCTGTGAGTCCTGCAAACCTTCTGAGGCCTCCCCAGAATATCTGGCCACACATGGGAAAAGGCTTCATGTGGCATGAGTTACTCCCTCTGGGACCCTGTCCTTAAGCTGCATCCAATGTTGCCTTTCCACTGGCTATTTGGTTCTCCTCTCTGTGTGTGGCCAGCTCTTCGGAAGTAATCCCTACCCAACAGAATTCAGGGAGACACTTTCTGGGCTACTAGACACTTGCCACAGTTAGGCCAGCCAGGCTCTGCCGAGGCCTGACACCCTGCTCAGTGTTCCTGTCCCCCTGTGCAGACCTCAGAGCTAAGTTGACCTTGGGTCTCCTTCTCTGTGACTTCCGTCATCCACTCAGCATCCCTCCCTGTCCTCACTGCCCTCTACTCAGTATCTTGTGAAATAAAACGAGATTCTCAGAAGAACTTGTAGCACTGGTCTGGTTCTGTAAGCTTCTGCATCTATTCGCTTTCCAATTTGATCGGTCGCTTCTACATTGGTCATTTCTGGGATTCAATTCTGTTTCTAGAAGTTTCTACCTGTTCTCATTCCTGGTGGCCTATCTCCTTGTGCACCTCGTCCTTTCTGGCTGAATCATGGTGCTGACAGCACAGGTGGAGACCTTGGATGAATTGCTGGAAGCACAGGGGTCGTGGCCAGCTTTGTTAGATTTGCTACTGGCTCCCACGCAGCACCCAGAACACACGAGGTTGGAGACTAGTGAGATCGTCAGTGGGCTACTGCGGTCATCACGGGGCTGCGGCACTCAGGAAAATGCTGCTAACTGGAGATTGATTCCCAGATCCTACAAGATAGCAAGAGAAAACCGACTTCAGCCAGTTGTCTTCTGACATCCACAGGTACACAACACACACACACATTCACAATCACACTTACAAATACTTATATACACAACAAAGTCACACACAGACTCACACACACATACAAACACTTATACACACAACAAATATGCATACACTCATATACACTCATGCACACAAAACACACACATTCACACTCACACAGAAACACTTAAATGCACAACAAATATGCACACACTCACACACATACACTCATATACACACACAAACACACACAGATTCACACACACAGACACACATAGATTCACACACACAGTCATACATACAAACACTCACACATAGACAAACATACACACCACACTCATAATCATATAGCCACACATACACATATACATTCACAAACCCACACTCACACACATAAAACACACACACAAATATTCATACACACAAATATATATACACAATACAAACATATACAAACACAGACTTACACACACATAAATACACATAAACACTCATATACACACAAAAAATACACACTCACACAAACATACAAACACACACTCACACAAACACACAAACCATACATACACTCACACACACATTCACATATACAATCATACATACAGTCACACACATACAAACACAGACCTACACAAACATAAACACACATTTAACACATTCACACACACACTCACATATACACATATACATACACACAACCATTCATATGCATACTCACACACAAACGCATACACAAATATTCACATACCCACACTTACATACGCACACACACTCATACATATACACAAACACACAAATATACAAATACACATACACTCATACATACTTACATCTACAAAAACTCATATGTAAACACATACACAAAGACACACACAAACACATACACAAGACAAACACACACACAAACGCTCACATACATAAAGACAAACACACACACACAAATAAATCAAATCATTTTTTTAAAGACATGAGTTTGCCAACAGAATGGGAATTATGGGAGTTATGGGAATCGATGGGCAGATGGCTCAGTGCTCCAGCAGTCCTGGTCCCCACTGGCTGCTGTGGTATATTGTTGCGGCCTACCCGCAGTCCACAACACGAACGGTTCAACTGAGAATGGCAGTTCGAGCTGAAAAGAGAGGAATCTAGACGGGGCGGAAGAAAGAATGGAGCTAAGACAAATCCTGATCAAAGCTCAATTTTACTATTTCCAGACACTCAGTTATAAAGGAAGGGGGAGGGAACCCAATATCCCGCCAAGTAACTCAGGGTCCAGTAGCAGGACGAACACGTGTGTGCCTCCAGGCAGCAAAGGCAGGTTGCAGCAGTAGGCGTGGCAGGACGAATGAGCCGGTAGCTCCACCCTTGAGCAAGCAGGTTCCAGGCTGGGGGAAGGGAGGCCACAGTATATCTTGCTGGTCCTTACCTGAAGCAACAGCCCCTTGCAGCCTTTCAATAAACATGGACCCGGTCAAGTTCCTTCCAAGTTCCAGTGCCTACTTGGAGGCCAGAAGGCCAGGCAATGGGTCCCACCTGAGTCCTTTCTTTGCCCAGCACCTGGATCTGTTCTGAGGACTGAACCTGCTACCCTGAGAGTGGTCGACCACGTGTTCAGATTCCACATGAGCCTTCATTTGCCTCGTGGGGCTGGGCAGGGCAGTTCTCTTGTCCTTGACACCATGAGTCATCTCTGAGAGTCTCCCACTGATTCTGGCCTTGAAAGATGGCCGTTCCCTCCTTGGAGAGTTCTGGAAATGAAACTCCCTTCAGCAATATGAGTTAGAACAGTTAGGGAGTATGGGGTGCAGGAACCCCATTTCTAGATGGGTGAAGCAGCCATGGTCAGGGAGGCCCTGTGCCCATGCAACATCCTGGAAGCTGTCTCTTACTCTGACTGAGTGACTGTGTGGGACATGGTCTCTGCTGCAGGCTTTACTCTGAGCTGTGAGTTCAAATTGAGTTTTCAGCTGTTGAAGTTGAGTGTTTTGGGGAGTTCCTGAGTGAGACAGGCTGGTTCGGCTCTGCCACCTTACGGGATGCTCTGCCTTTGCTCACCTGGGTACCTGACATGCTCTCACAGAACTATCCAGCAGATCCAGCCCACGCGTGGACCAGGTTGAAAATAGAAACACAAACAGGTAGAAATGATTTAATTACTAGGTATTCTGCCTAGTGCTGTTAGAATGTGGCTGGACGGTGTCCCCAGAGTCTCTTTGGAGCCTGGTTCTCGATGGGGTGGTACCTAGAGGTGGGACATAGTGAAGGTCAGGACTAACACCTTCTCACCTCAGGGGTTCCCCTCTCCTCTGTGACCTCCTTCCAGGCCACCATCCCCCATGGTATCATGCAGTTGGTAGGAGACTATGACAGAACTGGGACCATATTGCTGCGCTTTCAGCCTCCTGAGCCATGAACCTCTTTTCTTCATAATCACCTAGCCTTGGGTGTTTCGTTATAGGAACAGAAAATATGCTGACACACTATATCTAAGAGGCAATCTCTTCACTGGGTTGAATGTCATAGGTTTCTGTCGTAGGTTGAATGTCATGTTATCAGGGGGCATAATGTTAGAGCCCACTATTGTCAACAGCCAGGACGATTCACACCACACTGTGTAATTGATCTGAATGTCACACTTATAGCCAGTCTCATTGCTAATTCACCCATCACACCCTCGGGTTGTGGGAGGGGCGCTGACAGTGTGGACTCAGCCCAGAGCTCATAGCTGCCAAACACAGGGCTCTTCTGGCTGCTAATTGAAAACCTCCCAACACCTGTCCAGAGTGGACACTCAGACCCAGCCTTTAACTACATGAGCATATTGTACATATATAGTATCTCCTTTCCCACCCTTCTCTCCCCCTCTACCTCCAACTTTGTTCCCCAAATAGTTTCAATAGTTCCACAGGTACATAATTTTCCGTAACTATACAAAATCTAGGAACCTCAAATGGGATAAAGTTTTACAATATTCATCTCTCTGAGAATTGACTGGGTTTCCTTATATGACTGTCCCCGTGACAGCTATTTCCTTGAAAACAACATGACTTTCTTTGCTTTTTGGATAGAAGCTCGGCTGTGCACACTCGCACACACACTCTATCCATGTCTGTTGATGGGCACATAGGCTGCCAGGAATGCTGTAGAACACACCGATGTACAGCTGCCTCTATGGCCTGTGACCCGGAGCCCTTCAGAGACCAATGTTCTTATTCACAGGTGTTCAGCCCTTAGGCACTCAGTTAAGACAGTGTCCCCTGTAAATTAAAAGAAGATTTTTAAATTGTGTGTGTGTGTGTGTGTGTGTATTTATGCACATGAGTATAATCCAGAACAGAATGCTGGATCCACTGGGGGTGGAATTTCAGACCAGCGTAATCACCTAATGGCAGTGCTGGGAACCGAACCCAGGTCTCTAGAAGAACAGACAGCCATCCTTCCACCTCTATAACCATTATTTCTTGTCTTGGTTGCTTTTCTATTGTCATGACAAAACACTGTGGCCAAGACAACTTATAAAAGGAAGCATTTAATTCGGGGTCTCACAGTTCCAGAAGTCTGTGACTACTGTAGAGGGAGCCATGCCAACAGGCACACAGGCAGGCAAACATGGTGCCGAAGCAGTAGCTGAGAGCTTATGCCTCAGTGCACAAGCATGGTGCAGAGAGAGCTAACTGGGAATAACATGGGCTTTGGAAATCCCAAAGCTCAGCCCAGTAGCACACCGTGACCTTCAGCCAGACCACGCCCCCTGATCCTTCCCAAACAGTCCACCAGGAGACCAAACATTCAGACACATGAGTCTGTGGGAGTCATTCTCTTTTAAGCCACCTCAGCTCTTGGTGATTATTTTTGTCCTGGTTGTGCTTTCTCTCTCCCTTGTGACTGAGTTGGCCATGCTTGGTCACAGTGAGGCACCTACTCTTGTTTATTATCTTTTTTCCTTCTGTGTCTGGAGGAACCTGATGTGTTTATCCTTGAAGCCATCCAGTGGAGGTTCTGTGGTGCTAATTTGTTTTTCCCTTCCTCCAAAGGGAATTTTAAACCCAGCTGCTTAGGGTTACATTTCCTTGGGGCACTTCCTGCCTTCTCATGTTGTAATACAGGGAATCATGGTGTGTCTTACTGTGCAGCCAGGAATAGGCTGCTAACCCTCTCTGTGCCAGGTTCTCTTTATCTGTCTAAATGTAACTTAATCTAGAAGGTGATATGACTGAATAGATATTTAGTTGATTACTTTAGCTTTAACAACTTAAGGGTGTGTGTGTGTGTGTTCTCATTGGAAGGCCTTCAGTTCATTATGGTGGATAAAAGAGTAGTACAAACCTGGAGTTGCTCACAGCAGCAGACATGTATTGCACAGGCTCTTCACACTTCCTCACCAGGAAGCACAGAACTCAGGACCAAAGCAGAACCCATCTAGACCCCTCAAGCCCCACCCTGCTCTCTAAGTCTGACTGCTAGATCTGGTTTCCAGTAGGTTTTACAACCTTCCCAAAAAACGGCACTGCCAGCTGGGGATCAAATGTTCAAACACAGGAGCCCAAGGAGGCCATTCCTGTCAGGGCCATTTCACCCCTGGTCCCCACAGGCTCATGGCCAACCCCCAAAGCAAAATACACAGAGTAAAAATTCAAATCTCCCCATAGTGTCTTGAAATAAAAGTCCAAAGTCTCCTTTGAAATGGAATTTGCAGGAAATATTAAGAAATGAACCTGCCAGCTCTCCGTGGGGCCAGACCACACTCTTGCACTCCTGTCGCCATCAACTCTCTCCAGCTAGCCCCTGCAGCATCTTGCTCACTTGTCCCAGGAGCCACTAGTATTTCCTCAGCCATAAATCCATGTAGTCGGTGATACCACATTCCAATAACTAAATGAAACGCCAACCTGTGGTTACATATCACAATGCCCAGTAACTCGGTAAAATCACGACTCTTAAAGCTTAATTAACCAATCAAATTTATGTATCAATAATATCACAGTTTACAAGATGCCAATACAATAAATTCAGAGCCAATTGATAATGATAAAAGCTTTATCCCAATTAATTTAACCTTAAGATACCACACTACTTGTGCCTGGCAAACACCATGCAGGTTCACGGCCGCAGTCATCTTCCTTCTCCTCCTGAGACGCTGCTCCCCCCACCCTCTGCAACTTTTAGCTCTGCCCCCTTTTCCTTGTCTGATCACAGACCTCTTCTGCACTAATGTAATTGGACAGGGAAAATCCTGCAACAATGCAAGACAATCACTTATCGACCGATGTGTCCCCTTGAAGTCAAACCCTGCTCACATATTCCCACACAGAAATGTTCCAAATGGGAGGAATGGAGACAAGCAGACCCAGAAAGGCCTCTTGCCAAAGCAAAAGCTAAAACTGAACAGGGCAAAGTCCCGCAGCTCTGAGTCCAGCATCACACTCTCATGGTGTCCTTGTCTGGGCTCCAGTGCCCTGAGTAGCTGTGCCCACCACTCTATTTCCTGCAGCATGTCTCTCTTGCTTTTGCAAGCCCCACCCCATGCCTGCAGCTTTCCTCAACAGAGTTTTGACATTCCTGGCATCCTGGCATCTCCAACTTTCTAGAGTTCCCTCTACAGTATTCTAGGATTTCTCTGGGTCCCCATTACTACTTGGGATTCAGCTTTGCAGCTTCCTGCATGGTCCATACCAGCTCACATGGAGACAGTACCTGTCCTCAGAGCCTTGCTGGAGCCTTGGCACATGCTCTTTGACATTGCAGTTCTTGTGCTCTGCATGTCTAAAACCACAAGACTATACAGGCAACAATAGCAGGTTGTGCTCACAGCTCAAGACCTGGCTTGGACTGTAAGGGTTCAAAATTAGCTGAAGGAAGACCCCAGACTCAGATAGTATGCAAAAACAAAGAGCTTTTATTCTGCAGAAACAATGGTGACACAGGCAAAGACCTTAGAGCCCCTCTTATAACATAAATGCTTAATTGCTTCTGAGATAACAACAGACTTCTAAAACCTAGGGCACATTCCAAAGGGGTTACAGAAACCATTAACCAAAGGTCATAAAGAAGATATACACCACTGGACCATAGGTGCAAAAATAGGAGATAAGATATTGACTAAGTTTATCCATATAAAACTTCAAGAACAGTTTAGCAATGGTCTTTCTATGAACCTGTATGCTAGCTAGTAAAGAACGATGGATGTCTAGCCAGATAATTGTTCCTAGTGGATATGCATGCAGACCTTCTTTGTATGAACCTCTTATCCAATTTATGACCTGAATGTATGTGCAAACTCACAGTGGTCATTTTACCATGTGAACACATGCTCTGAGAGTTGAACAAGTATTGAGAACAAAGAGCAGAGACAGGCCTCACTCCCCTTCTCTTCTTGAGACTTAGAAAAGTGCATTTCCCTACCAAGGCTTTACCTAGCCTCCCACTGTTTTACTGTGAATTGTTAAACCAGAGACTTTAGCTTCTTGCCTCAGAGCAACCTAGATGGGCTAATCCGCTGTGAAAGCAAAGTACCTTACACTCAGGATGAATAGCAAATGGTGGGGACAAAATGGAATAAAAAGAACTCTTCAGGGCCTCTTTCCCACAGCCACAGTGGCCTGTATGGAGGGAACATAATGGTCTTGTTGGAGCAAGTTGCCCTGGAGTGGGCATGTTCTTCTTCTCAAGGCCTCATCTCTACTTCCCAGTTCTTAGTATGGAGTCTTTCCTTCTGTGCACCGACTCTTCTGCAGTTATGACTGCTTCTCTTGGCATCTGCTATTCCAACAGCTGCTTTGTTGGAGACTTTAAATGCTCGGCTGTACCTTTTCTCGCTCAGCCGCACCTTTTCTCGCTCAGCCGCACCATTTCTCACTCAGCTGCACCTTTTCTCACTCAGCTGCACATTCTCCACATCTTTCTACTATGCTTTCTGCTCAGAATCCTCACTGTAAATCTGGACAAAGGCAGCAAGCATCAATCATACCACAGCCCGATGCTAGACTGTCTTTAAAATTCCCTTCATCAACCAAATTAGTCCACTAATTTTTAACTTAGTCCCATTCAATATTCTAGGACATAGCCAGAATGTAGCTAGCCCTGTTGACAGACTGTGACCCTAAATGACCTTGAGCCCAGGTCCCAGAAGAGCCCTAGTCTTTGAAATCTCTTGAGTCATATCTTCACTGTCTTCGATGACCTCTGATCATGTGACCTACCACCAGAATTGCCCATTTAGCTCAGTTTACAATATTCCAGGACTTTTCCAGCTCCAGATCCTTCCACATTACTCTCACACACCAGTTCCAAGGCCTGACCACGTCAGATGCACCACAACAACAGTGCCACCCAGCTCTGATTTTCAGTAGGGGTTCTTTTCCTTGCCATCATTAGGGGATGCCCAGTGTAGGGAAGCTAGGCTTATTTAGGCTTCTGGTTTGAGAGGCTACACAAGTCCTTTTGGGAAGGCATGGCAGAAGGAACGTGTGACAGGGCATCTTACATTTTAGGGATCAAGAGGCAGAGCTCTAGCCAGGAGAGTCAGCATGTGACCCCAACCCCCAAGCCCTGTGACCTTCCACTGAGAGCATCCAACTGTGGGTCAACTGTTCAAACACAAGATGAACCTCATGGAGACATTTCACACATAAACCACAGTGGATAGGAGGTGCTGAGACTCCCGCTGGGCATACAGCAGCTTCTCAGGGCATTCCATGCCCCACCCCCATTTTCTGAGCTCACTGAATCTGTCGGTCAAGCCTGCACACTGTGATTTCCTATTCCTAGGCTGTGGCACCAGGCTTGCTGTGTTCCACTAGGGACAAATGCTCCAGGTGGTTCCCTGTGTTCCACTGGGCACTCCCTGTGACTGAGGTTCCCTTGCTCACACTCCTGAGGGCTCTGCCAGGCAAGTCTCACAGTAAACTGAGTCTGCAGTGGGGAAGAGGGAGACAGATGGTTATGGCTGACAGTTACAGAACATAGGGTGCCCTGTGTGCAGAAAAAAACACTTGGGTTTGGGCGGAACTTTGGTTACAATGGAATGATCTGAGCCTAATAAAAGCTGCAGAAGTCCTAAGCCCCAGGGACATCGTGTCCTGATTTTTCTGGACATTCCCTGGTGAGGGTTTAGAGCTCTGAGCATACCTCTGGTACCGTCTCACAGTCCCGTGACTGTTTTAACCCACTCTGTTCTCACCCTATCCCAACAGTCACCAGAGGCTACTGTGTGCTACAAAACTCTCATCTGGCTCCCTGTGAACATGGGCAGAATGGTTCCTTAGACAGGCAACTCAATCATTAGTAGAGAGTTCTCTCACCCACAAACACCAGGCAGGCTTGTTATGGTGTTGGGCTGGTCACTCTGCTTCTGCCTGCAGCTGGGGACACCTGGAACATGGTCCCCCTGGGCTGTCTGCCCCCTCTACCTGGTGTCTACCTGTCATGGTTTTGGAGATGACCCTTATCTCTCTCTAAGGATGCATTGTGTGCATCCTTCAATTCTTCACTTGTCACTTTACTGGACCCCAGGACAGAGTGGGAAATTCTGGTGACAGTGGCCTTGCTCACTCCTCTCCTGTGTCATCTGAGAACTCTAAGGGCCTCCATGCTGTGAGAGACTCAGGTATGTGAGGTATCAACATTGTGCTACTCAGCACATCACAAGAGCGGGCAAGAGGATGCTGGAATGCAGGAGAGGTATGTGTGTGGTGAGCATCCATGATCAGGGCCAGCTCTCCCTTGCTCAGCTCCCTGGCACAGGCCAGCCAGGCCATGTCACTGAGGTCAGAGGCTGGGGACACAGAATGCATCCCAAGAGCCAAGGGTCATCTCCAAAACCATGACAGGTGTCCCCAAGCCACAGGCCCAAGCTGAGTGACCAGCAAAACACAAGTTAATGACTGAGACCTGCAGAGCACCCTCCAGAGTGAACAAGGAAATAGAAGTACGCAAAGCCTCCTGCAACAAAACACACCTGGAGGATAAAAGCCTGGAGCTTGGAGCACCTCACACACACACACACACACACACACACATTCCTCAACACTCACACAGTCACTCAACACACACTCACCGTCCTCCAGCCAACCCTGCCATGGCCGCCTCCACCATGTCTGTCTGCTCTGACGCTCGCACCAACTCCTCCTGGCAGGTGGATGACTGCCCAGAGAGCTGCTGTGAGCCCTGCTGCTGTGCCCCCAGCTGCTGCCAGCCCAGCTGCTGTGCCCCCAGCTGCTGCCAGCCAAGCTGCTGCCAGCCAAGCTGCTGTGTCCCCAGCTGCTGTGCCCCAGCCCCCTGCCTGACCCTCATCTGCACCCCTGTGAGCTGTGTGTCCAGCTCCTGCTGCCAATCTTCCTGCTGCACACCCTCATGCTGCCAGCAGTCTAGCTGCCAGCCAGCTTGCTGCACCTGCTCCACCTGCCAGCCATCCTGCTGTGTACCTGTCTGCTGCACACCTGTGTGCTGCAAGCCAGTGTGCTGTGTCTCCATCTGCTCTGGCTGCCAGCCAGCTTGCTGCACCTCCTCCCCCTGCCAGTCCTCCTGCTGTGTGCCTGTCTGTTGCAAGCCTGTCTGCTATGAGGCAGTCTGCTGCGGGGCTTCCTCCTCGGGCTGTTGAGCCTGATTTTCATCTGTCTTTCCTGATTCGTGGCCATGCTGGGTGTTCTGGGGCTTACCCATGCTCATTCTTCCTTCACCAGCCCAACAAGGTCATGAGCTAGGGTATCCCCCAGCTACTCTCCTGTCTCAGCTCCTGGAAGTGCTGGCTGTTCCACCTCACCCACTCCCAATCTGACTGGCTTGATCCTGTTATCAGATGTGTGACTCTTGGCCTCTGAGCAACAATAAAACTTCTGTCCCATTCCATCTCTGTCGTAACTGTCAAACATGAACTGGCTCTTGGCCTGCATCTAGCTCTGGGGCCTTCATTTGGCTTTGGGCTAGTCACCTGGCTCTGAGGCCTGCCCCTGGCTCTGGGTTCTGCACCTGGCTCTGGGGTCTGGCCCTGGCTCCTGGGCCTACATCTGCCTCTGGGTCTATACCTGGCTTGGGCCGGAATCTGCTTCTGGGCTCTGCACCTGGCTCTGTGAGGCCTGCACCTGACTCTGGACCTGTATGAGCAGCTGTGGGGTGCAAATATGAGCTGGGGCTCCTGTCATGTCATTCTGTGCTCTTCTGCTGGTCTTGTGGGCAGCAGAAACTCTGCGTACTGCTTCCCACCCTGAGCAACACTTAGGCTCTGAATAAAGCACCCCTTCCTCTTGCTGACTATGCCTGCCATTGTGTGTGTATGCTAAAGATCAGAAAACTCTGGCCAATGACCCAAGCAACCATAGGGACCACTGTGAGGAAATGTGGCATCCTGCCTTCCTGACCATCCATGTGCTTGGGGAGACTAAGCAAATACCAGAATGTAGGAAACAGAGACCTGGCCTTGGTCTGGCCACGTGCAGATGGAGGATAAGGTATGACATGCAATGGGATAGAGACAACCATATATCTGGAGTGGCTACAGCAACCCAGAGCGGTGAGGAAATGTGCCCGTGGGAGACAGGAGGACATGACATCCAAATGTGGCCTCGCCTTTGAGGGACCACATTTTTGAGGGACTTTGAGAACTGTCTCCTGAAACTACACAGGCAGAGCAAATAGAACTAACTGGTCAGGGAGATGATGACAGTGTCTCTACAGGGATTCCTGAGTCCACTTGGCAGCAGGGACAGTGGCGGCCACCACACCAGGGACACATTACCTGGGTGCTATGTGACAAAGAAGACAGCCTCCTATGGTAGCCTTTGCCAAGGTGCCAAGTATGTCTCCCTGTTGGCATCTTATGCTGGGTCTGTGCGGTGCCAGATGGGCACTTGATATCTTTGGGCTTGGCTGCTGTGGTGGCTGCCAGTGTTATCTTAAATGAGCAGTCCTTAAGCTGTGGGTTGCAACCCCTTTGAGGATTGAATGACCCTTACACAGGGGTCACCTAAGACCATTGAAAAACACAGATGTTTGTATTACGGTTATATAACAGTAGCAAAATCACAGTTATGAAGTAGGAACGTTAGTAGTTTTATGGTTGGGGTCATTACAATGTGAGGAACTGTATTAGAGGGTCACAGTGGTAGGGAGATTGAGAACTGTTGTTCTAAGTGGTGGCACCTGGTGTGCTATGACGGTGGCTGCTGATGCAACCTTTTCACAGATCACAGGCACCAGCAGAGTTCTTCATGGTGACAAAATTCCTCCATTCACTTTCCAGGGTGGGTGCTTTTGTGAGGAGTCCAGGATGAACTCTGAAGGACGGTCCTAACTATGCAATCTTTAAGGTAGTGAGAGGAAGATGAAGGGTGGGCTGCCACAGAGACTCTTAGAACTACATTTATCTGGGGTAGACAGATAAATATTTGGAATGTAGTTAGGGATTATGCTGGCTTAGATTTCACCAGCCCTGGGTAGTTGGCTAGGTTTCTAGTACTAGGTATGACTTGCCTCTATTCATAGGACACTAAACCATGGAAACACCAGGCACAGCCGGGAGAGCTCTGTAACCTTTACCTCCCAACCCTGCCCTATAAGGCCCAGTCCTGAGCAGCAGGTGCAGTCCCTGTAGTGGACTGGTACCTGGGAACAAAATTGACATGTTTCTAAGGAAGCTTGACACAACCTGGAACACTCTGGGAAGTGGGCTTCAAATGAGGGATTGCCCAGATAATATTAGCCTGTGGATGTGTCTGTAGAAGATAATCTTGAGTGTTAATTGATGGAGGAGGGCTCACTCTAGGTGGCACCATTCCCTAGGCTGGTTCTGGCTATATAAGAAAGCCAACTACCCACTCATCAAGAGACAAGTCATACCTGGCCAACTACCCAGGGCTAGTGAAATCTAAACCAGCATAGTCCCTATCTACATTCCAAATATTTATCTTTCTACCCACAGATAAGTATAGTTCTCACCCCTCATCAAGGAAACATTTTTGCAACAAAGATGATGACAGAAAACAGATAAAAATGCAGAGTCATGGAGCCCAGTCCCTACTGATGCCTCTATAAAACACTCTCCTCCACCTAAGGCTCGGGGATGATTTCAGAAGAGTGGATGGAAAGACTGTAAGAACCAGGGGAATAGGAAGTGAGATTGTGTCTACTAGAGATGCCAGGGAAACTGCACACGTGAGATCTCACCAACACTGCTGCCTTGAAACATGAGCTGAACAAGTACAAAATCAATGAGAATGCTAAAATGGGCTTGACCCTACATAAAGATCTACAGGCAAATGAGAAATGCTGAAGGGGAGAGTCTCCCCCAGGGAAGACTACAGCAATTGGTTATCCAATAGCAAGTGGTCAGTCCTGCAAACATACACATACAAGTAGCACGATATGAAGTGAGTAGGTTGCGTTTATATATTTAGGAATCGAGAGATGGATGGATGGATGAATGGATGACAAACAGGTGTGTGTGTGTGTAACAATTACAGAAAAAGAGACCATGAATTTGAATGAAAGCTAGAAGGCATATGGTATATGAGAGGGGCTAGAGCAAGGAAAGGGAAGGGAAAATGATGTAGCTAAATAAATAAATAAAGTCAGCTAAGCATGAGCCTGTGAGCAAGCCAGCAGTCCATGTCCCTCCATGCAATTCACAACACCTTCCTGATTGAGTTCCTGGCCTGACTTCCCTCAGCGACAGAGTGGGACCTCCCCTAAGCTGGCCCTGGTTAGACGGTTTTATCACAACAGAAACCAGGATGTATAGGCAATTGTCTTCACCTGTCTGAGGCTCTCTGGTGAGCCTGCTTCAGTTCCTCAGGTTCAGACCTTGCTGAATATGGAGATGACAGCTGTTAGATGTAGAGTGTCGCCTATGGAGACCTGGGTGGAGAAGAACACCTGGATCAGAGTCTGAGAAAAGCTGGGGACCAAATGCTTGGAGAAATTAGGGCTTCGAAGCAGTCCTGGGAGCCTAAAAAGTTCCAAACATGACCTCCTCAGAGGCACATGCTGAGAGTCACTGTTTTGAGCCCTGAGCAAACAGGAAGTGAAGGTGTAACAGGAAGTGAAGGTGTAAGAGGAAGTGAAGGGGAAGGGTAGAAACTGCCAGCTGGGAGCCAAAGGGAAGCCTCCAAGTCTCAGACAGCCTTGGGTAAGTCCACAACAGCTACAAAGTTCCCGGGGATTTTTTTTTTTTTGTCACTGTGACAAAATACCCGAGGTAAACAGCGTATAAGGAAGAAAGGTTTGTTTTGGCCACAGTCTCACCATGGTCAGCAGGGAGTCTCAGACAGAATCAGAATGACTTTTATCGCCAAATGTAGCCATCTCGTAACAATTTCTCTGAAAAAGAAAAAGGTTTCCATGACTTCAGAGACGTTCTACTGAGAAGTAACTGTGCCAGGAGTAGTCTAAACAGTAAATGAGACAAGCCAGATCCGGACTGTGGGAATGCAGTGTTCTATGGAAGGAGAGGGAACATAAACCAGACAGGACAGGAAGCTGGGTGGGGGGACTTGGTTACCAAAGCACTCACAAAGCTCTGGCCCCCCAATGTGGAATGGAATCCACAGCCCCACACAGAGCAGTGCACAATCTTCCATAGACCCTCTACCCACAATGCACTTGCTGCCTTCATCCCCAGCCCCTGCCACATGCTCACTTAGCTCTGGGGAGGGTGTGGAGGTCATGACCTCCAGCCTACACTAGTCTCCCATTCTCTGGGGCAGGAGCCAAATGGGATGCGCTACATAAGGCTGACTGGACACTCTGATACCTCAGGTTACCTCTATCAACCTGGGATGTGCTGGGGGGTGGAGTGGCTGCTGGCCACACGGGTCAGTCTCTGTGTTACTTCAGAAACCCCGTAAGGAAAACTAGCCCCGGACACAGGCACTGTTATGAAGCTAAGCCTTCGCTTTCAGCTTCACACACTTCAGAAGGTCCAAATGATTATTCTGCTTAAGAGCAGGGATATGTGTTTAATAAGGAAGCCACCAGTCAAAACTTTTATATAAATACATGTAAAACAGGGGGCTGGAGAGATGGCTCAGAGGTTAAGAAGCACTGACTGCTCTTCCAGAGGACCTGAGTTCAATTCCCAGCAACCACATGGTGGCTCACAACCATGTGTAATGAGATTGGATGCTCCCTTCTGGTGTGTCTGAAGACAGCAGCAGTGTACTCACATACATTAAAATAAATAAATCTTAAAAAAAAAAAAAGAAGTGTTAAACAAATCCACATAGTTATGGAGGTGTGAGATCCTACGTAGAGATGGTGAGGAAGGCTAGCCAGGAGAAGCCAGGCAGAGGAATGAGAGAATTGCTTAAGAGGCAGGCAAGTCACACGGGCATCATCCCACATGGAGCCCCACATGGCTTGGAACTTGCAAACCCAACCAGGAGTTGCCAACCTGCCTATGAGGCAAAGAGATGAGCCCAGCTTCCCGCAGCCTTAGTCACAAGGACAGAGTGGACAGTGTCATAGGGCAATGCAGAAAGGTGCGGGAGCTGAGGAGATACAATAGAAGGATGCAGGCAGGGACCATTAGCCTGACACTGTACCCTCATACTCAGTAGCCCTGGGCGGGCCAATGCACACCTGTTGCCTCTGGGTGCTGAGCTAGGTACTGGAAGGGGTACTGAGCAAATTGCTCCCCTGGCAGTAATTCTTGCAGAAGGAGTGAGAGTTCTGGCAGCCAGCAATGGCTGGGTGACATGCCTACAGACCACCTATGACACCCCAAAGCCACTGCTCCATCACTGTTCCCAGCAGGAGACACAGGCAGGAAACAGACCTGACAACAACATCCCAGACAAACAAACACCCTGATGATGGCCACGAGGCTCACCAACAAGGAAGGGAGGACAAGCCAACAACAGCACAGGGGGATAAAAGCCAATGGCGCAGCCCCTCACACACTCACACTCACGCACTCACTCACGCACTCTACTCCAACCCAGCACTGCCATGGCTGCCTCCACCATGTCTGTCTGCTCTGACGCTCGCACTAACTCCTCCTGGCAGGTGGATGACTGCCCGGAGAGCTGCTGTGAGCCCTGCTGCTGTGCCCCCAGCTGCTGCCAGTCCAGCTGCTGTGTTCCCAGCTGCTGTGCCCCCAGCTGCTGTCAGCCCTGCTGCTGTGCCCCAGCCCCTTGCCTGACCCTCATCTGCACTCCAGTGAGCTGTGTGTCCAGCCCCTGCTGCTAATCTTCCTGCTGCACACCCTCATGCTGCCAGCAGTCTAGCTGCCAGCCAGCTTGCTGCACCTGCTCCCCCTGCCAGCCATCCTGCTGTGTGACCCTTTGCTGCAAGCCTGTCTGCTGCACACCCATCTGCTCTGGATCATGCTGCCAGCAGTCTAGCTGCCAGTCCTCATGCTGTCAATCCCCCTGCTGTGTGCCTGTCTGCTGCAAGCCTGTCTGCTGCACACCCATCTGCTCTGGCTCCTCCTCCTGCTGCCAGCCCTCCTGCTGTGCTCCTGTGTGCTGCAAGCCCTGCTCCAGCCTGTCCCTGCTGTGTCGCCCAGTGTGCAGACCTGCCTGCTGTGTGCCCACCTCCTCCTGCTGTGCCTCCTCCTGCCAGCCCAGCTGCTGTGGCCCAACCTCCTCTGTGTCCCTGCTGTGCCGCCCTGCCTGCTCCAGACAGGCCTGCTGTGGACAGAAGTCCAGCTGCTGATGGGCCTGTCTACTGTTTGTGTCTTTCTTCCTGATACCTCTCGGCCCCTCTGCTCTGTTCCCGGTGTGGGATCATCCCAGGACAAAGCCCCACTCTGTCCTATACAGTATTCCCCGACTCCCAGGAATCCCACCTGTGCCCTGTGTCTCTGTCCCCCTTCACTGTCTCTCTATTCTGGCCTTATCTTTGGTGTCAGCCCTTTGGCAGTTCACAACATCAATAAACGCATCTAACCTTCTGCCTCTCCTCTCATGCCTGAGAAATCTGGCGCAGGTAGATGTCGGTCTCCATAAGCTGTGATTATTTGCAGAAGGGAGGGACTTAGCCCTGCAATCCAGAGAGAAGCTGGCCATCTGCCCTCGGGCTATCCAGTGGAGCTTGGTGTCGTGTTCTGTACAAAGAGTGAGACGCTGCAATGGTGCTCCCCCATATCTGGAAAGGGTTCCCATCATCCACAGAGGGTCCCCATTGTCCAATGGGTGGTTGTCTCAGACACAGGCGTAGCCAGCAAGGAGAAACTGCTGCTGGGTAAGGGATCCCCAGCAAATAGACAGTGGAACTCAGTCTGGGGCATCTCCCACGCATGAAGCCTACCTGGAGTAGTGCCCTGAGGGGAATTCCTCTGAAGGGAGTCAGAGAAATTACCTGACCTAATTTACTATCAGAATACCTAAGTGGAGTCCCTAGTGACCAACCAGTCTGCTGCCTCCCAGCCCTTGAGTGATCTCAGAAAGACAGCATCCAGCTGTGCCAGCATCCAGTTTAACAGGAGCCCAAGGCAGGAAGCTGTGACCCAGTAGTGGATCAATTAGTTGATGGGAACCCACCAGCCTCACCTATTCCACACAGCCCAGAAGTTAAGAACGATGGAGCAATTGTTCAAAGATGGGAAGACGTTTAGAGAAAGAAAACCACAGTGAGGCTGCTAGAAAGGACCCCTGTGTGGAAGAGGGGCATAAGACTCACAGCCATTAGTCAGGCAGTGGTGGTGCACATCTTTAATTCCAGCACTTGGAAGGCAGAGAGACAGGTGGATTTCTGAGTTTGGGGCCAGCCTGGTCTAGAGTGAATTCCAGGACAGCTAGGGCTATACAGAGAAACCCTGTCTCAAAAATAAACAAAAAAACAAAACAAATAAAACCCCTACAACAACAAAAGACTCACAGCCACTAAAGGCTGTAACCAACTCAATAAGCCACAGGCCTGGCTCAGTTACTGTCCACACAAACTTTACAGGAGGAAATGGGTGAGTTGGAGCAGGCCAATGCCCTGCCCTGAGCAGCTGGAGCCCAGGGATCTGGCTTTGCCATCAACTCCACTCCTGGGGTCAGACATGTTGAGAACTTTGTCAAATGGGTGGCACGCACGTCCCTCCACTGCAATGTCTTACAGAATGCTTGGCTGTCCTGGGTGCCCTCAGAGTTCTGGAACCCTGTAGAGTCTTCTTCAACACCAACTCCCAGCGATCCCTTTGCAGCCTGCTCCCCTCACTTAGAATCATTCTTAGAAGGTCTTTGTGCCCCTCCAGCTCTTACTGTATCACCCCCACACATTCTCAAAACTCCTCCATGCCCCTCCAGGTCCCCCCACACGCTCCCACATCCTCAACATCCCTCCATGCCCATCCCTGGGTCCCCCACATCCACAGTCATTTTCCTCTGGTGCTGAACATCATCCCCTTCTGTGCCTTGACAGGATCTCCTGCTTCTTAGCAGGGTCTCTCTGCTCTCCCGGGTGTCTCCCTCCCAGGTGAGGCTCAGCACGGCCCTGTGGAGCTTTCGCTGTTGTGACCGAAGCACATGCGTTCATTGATCTCTGTGAAGACGTGACTTTTCAGCTCTTTTTAATAAATACCGCAGAGTGTGGGTACTGGAAGGTTGGAGCTGTGTTTGCTTTGTTTTTTTAAGAGTTCACCAAGTTCTTCCATAGCCCTGAGCCATCCTGTTTTCCCAGAAGCACTGAGGGAGAGTATCCTTCCTCACCAACAACTGTTCCACCTGTTCTCTCTGTTCTCGCTCTCTCCCTCTTTCCCTCTCTCCCTCTTTCTCACTCTCCCTCTCTCTCTGTTCTCTCTGTCTTGCTCTCCCACTCCTCTCTCTCTCTCTCTCTCTCTCTCTCTCTCTCTCTCTCTCTCTCTCTCTCTCTCTCTCTCTCTCTCTCTCTCTCTCCCCGCCCCACCCCCAGGGTTTTTCTACTTAGCACAAACAGTCCTCAAACTCATGTTCCTCCTCCTGCCTTAGCAGAGATCACAGACATGCTCCATGCGGCCAGGGACCTCACAGTTTTCCAAGTTTACACTGTGGGCATCACTGACCTTCTGGGTGTCTTCCTCGGGAAGGTGTCTATCCAGCTTTCTTGGCCGGTTTTTGTTTGTTTGTTTGTTGAGTTAGGTTGATTCATTGTTGATTGTAAGATTGCTTTGCAGCTTGCACGGAGACCTGTGTCAGATTTGGAAAGCAGATACCACCCCCCCATCCCACCCCCACCCCAATCGAGTCCAGCCCTTGGTGTGCGTCCCTTCTGTGCGTTGCTTTTCAGATTGTGAAAAATCCCTGAACAGAATAACTTAAGGGAGGAAGGATTTATTTTAGCTCATGATTGGAGGATACAGTCCATCATGGGGGCGGGATGTGAGGCGACTCACTGAGTCCTCAGGAAGCAGAGAGATCAATGCTGGTGCTCAGCTCGCTCACTCTCCAGCCCATAGGATGGAACCACCCACCAAGGTGGCTCTTCTCTCCCCAGTCAGTCCTCCCTGGAAACACCCTCACTGACATGTCCAGAAGTGCGTTCCCTGGGTGATGCCAAATCCTGTCAGGTGACACTGACCCGCCACCATCACAGTGCGCAGGCACACAAGCTCTGCAGTGGGAGTGACTCATGGCTGTGGGCACCTGTACTGAGAAAGGCCTTGGGTCAGGTACCGGAGCAGAACTGACACACAAGGGAAGAAAATATACACCACAGTGGGAATAGACCAAGAAGAACCCACACCCATCCTCGAGACCGCTCCTGAAAACTGGAAGAGGGAGTGACACATCTCAAGCCACTCGGAGGCACGAGTTACTCTTGCACCAACCCCAGAAACAAACATGTGGTAAGAGGTCTGTCCAGTTCTCTTGCCCACTTAAAAGTTGAGTTTGCTTGTCCTTTTTAAGGGGTCCTTTGCATATTTTGAGTGGAAACCTTTGTCATAAAGGCCCTCAGCAAACCCCAGCCATGGAACCCAGCATCACAGAAACAGAGCCGGGTGCACAAGTTCTGTAGTTTCAGTCCCCATCCTGTGGGGAGATGGTGATGTCTGGAAGAGGTGGGGCCTAATGGAAGGAAGTAAGGACATCGGATATGCCGATTAGGTTTTTTGTCAACTAGACACAGCTAGGGTTATCTGAGAAGAGGAACCTCATTTAAGACAATGTCTCCCTCAGATTCCCATAGGCAAGTCTATGGGACATTTTCTTGATTAATGACTGATGTGAGGGCCCAGCCCACTGGACATGGTGCCAACCCTGGGCAGGGAGTCCAAGGGCATTTAAGAAAGCAGGTTGAGGGCTGGTGAGATGGCTCAGGAGTTAAGAGCACTGACTGCTCTTCCGGAGGTCATGAGTTCAAATCCCAGCAACCACATGGTGGCTCACAACTATCCGAAATGAGAAACAAATGAAAAAAACAAACAAACAAACAAACAAACAAAAAACCCTATGGACTGGATCGAGTGGAGGCTGGAGTGAGCGAGCCAGAGCAAGAGGGAGACGAGAAGGGGGAAGAAAAGAAAAGAAAGCAGATTGAGCAAGCTATGGGGAACAAGCCAGTAAGTAGTGTTCCTCCATGGCCTCTGCTTCAGTTCCTGCCTTCTGATCCTGCCTCGACTCCCTTGGATGACAGATTGTGATGTGGAATTGTAGGCTGAAATAAACCCTTTCCTCCCCAAGTTGCTTTTGGCCATGGCCTGTGTCACAGCAACAGAAAGCTCACTAAGACGTTAGAGCATGCGTTTGAAGGGGTTATTGGGACCTTGGCCTTCTTCTTCTCTTAGCCACAAGTAAGCAGATTCCTGTTACATCCCTACCTTGACACGGCGCTGGACACAGGCCCGAGGGCATCAGAGCCAAACAGCCATGGATCGTATGATGATCTGAATGTGACGTCTCCCGTATGCTCCAGTATTTGAACATGTGGTCCCCAGGTGGTGGCACTGTTTGGGAAGGATTGGGAGGTGTGGCCTTGAGGGAGGAAGAGTGTCAGTGAAGGTGGGCTTTGAGAGTTTAAGGACTCATGCATTCAGGCTCTCTGCTTCACGCTGGTGGTTCAAGAGGTGAGTTCCCAGGTAGCTACTCCAGCTGCCACGACTGTCACTACCACCCCACGATGGATGCCTCTCTCTGGAACCATAAGCCCACAGAAACTCTCTCGTCTTTAAATTGCGTTGGCTTTGCTGTTTTGTCATAGCAACAGAAAAGCAACTAATACATAGGGAACTTCCAATATAGGAGTCATGTGACCTTTCCTCTTTATAGGTACCACACCTCTGTCATTCTGTCACAGTAACACAGAGCTGCTTAACGCTGTGGCTAAGTGGGCTCTATCTCTAGAATAAAAGATTGGTTTAATATCTGAAAAGTCAACTAATGTAATTGTCTTAGTCAGGGTTTCTATTCCTGTACAAACATCATGACCAAGAAGCAAGTTGGGGAGGAAAGGGTTTATTCAGCTTACACTTCCACATGGCTGTTCATCACCAAAGGAAGTCAGGACTGGAATTCAAGCAGATCAGGAAGCAGGAGCTGATACAGAGGCCATGGAGGGATGTTCTTTACTGGCTTGCTTCCCCTGGCTTGCTCAGCTTGCTTTCTTATAGAACCCAAAACTACAAGCCCAGGGATGGCACCACCCACAAGGGGCCCTCCCACCCTGATCATTAATTGAGAAAATGCCTTACATCTGGATCTCATGGAGGTATCTCCTCAGTGGAGGCTCCTTTCTCTGTGATAACTCCAGCTTGTGTCAGGTTGACCCACAAAACCAGCCAGTACTGTAATATGTTGTGTTGATACAACAAAGGCAAACATCACATCATATTAATACATACAGAAAAGAGCTAGGACATCCCAACACTCTTTCACAATTAAAGGACCCCACCATCCCCGGTGAGGAGACTTCCTTGCTCTGATGGGGTGTCTGTTAGGAGCCCACAGCTGACATTACCATGTGCTATCCCTTCTCCCTAACCTCTAGCAAGACACAAGCATCCGGATACTCAGACGACCAATCCCAGACATCACTGGGGGAACAGACGTTCTCATATCCAAGCTAAGCCCATGAGTTGCAGAACCCATGGAAAGCTTTGGAAACTATGAAACTCATACAAAGACCTTCTGAAGACTTCAGGAACAGGTCTGTCCCCGCTCATCTTCAGACCTTTCCAGTCCCTAGCAAACATCTCTGCAGAGATTCACAGGCTGGTTTTAAAATGAATGTGTGATTGTCTTAGACCCATAATCACCACGAGAAAAGAAAAAGAAGAAAGGCGGACAATTCACATTTCCCAATAAAATTCTCCCATAAAACAACAGTGAGCCCTCCCATCGGTCCTAACCTCTAAGTAACAAAGAGAGCAGATAGATGTCACTGCCCCAGCTATGTGCTCAGTAAACTTACGGGAGGGGGAGGATAGGGAAAGAAGAGAGGAGAGATGGAGAGAGAGCAAGTGAGTGAGCATGTTTGACCTTCACTACCCACATACAAGCAGAATGTCTACATACCCTAATGTGAGGCAGATTCTCAGACCAACTCAATAAGAGCTGGGCTTCGTGGGCACTAAACTCTCATATTTAAATCGCACTGGCATGAGCCAGGTATGGTTGTGATCCACTCCTGTAATCCTAGTACTTGGGAAGTAGAGATAGGAGGATCGGGAGTTCCAACTCATCCTCAGTCAAACAGTGAATTCCAGGGGTAGCCTGGGCTACATGAGACCTGGTGGGTCTTAGTCAGGGTTTCTATTCCTGCACAAAACATCGTGACCAAGAAGCAAGTAGGGGAAGAAAGGGTTTATTCAGCTTACACTTCCACACTGCTGTTCATCACCAAAGGAAGTCAGGAGTGGAACTCACACAGGGCAGGGACTTGGAGGCAGGAGCTGATGCAGAGGCCATGGAGGGGGGCTGCTTACTGGCTTGCTTCCCCCTGGCTTACTCAGTCTGCTTTCTTATAGAACTCAGGACCACCAGCCCAGGGATAGCACCACCCACAATGGGCCCTCCCCTCTTGATCACTAACTGGTGCCTTACACCTGGATCTCATGGAGGCATTTCCTCAAGGGAGGCTCTTTTCTCTGTGATAACTCCAGCTTGTGTCAAGTTGACACACAAAACCAGCCCGTACATTGTGTCAAAAGAAAAAAGTTTAAGGGGATATATATACATATATATATATATAGAGAGAGAGAGCAAAGAGTGCTACCGAGTCACACTCCTGTGGAATGCAGATGGCCTGCCCGTCAGGGGGAGTGCATCCTGAATACAAACGGTCACCCACCACCTGACCCAGGAAAGCTACACAGAGTCTTTTAGAGAAAAGAAAACTCATTATCACATGAAACACCAAACACAAACATTGTCCTGGCAGCTTTATTCATGTCTGTGGTAAACAGGGGACAATCAAAATATTATCCATCAGTCACTGGATGGATACACTGTAACAGATCAATACAGCGGAATATTATAGAGCCGTAAAAAAAAAAAAAAAAAAAAAAAAGGAGGTCTGCATGCAATAGTTGGTTGAATCTTGAGATCTGAAACAACAAAAATGGATTAAACTGAGGTGGGGGAAGAGGAGTGGGTCTGGTGGGTGGTGGCTTCAGGTGGGCAGGCTAACTTGCCCCTGCAGGCTTAGGGTCACTAAGGGTCACCTACTGTCCCTGGTTTTAGCTCTTCTTTCCCAGGCAGGACCTCTCAAAACCTCTTGCTAAGGCCCAGCCTGTTTTCCTCCCCTCCCTGGTGTTACTCACCCTCTGTCAACCCACAGCCTCAGCTCAGCTTAGTATCTATCCTAGTAGGCTGCTGGGCTGTCTCAATGTTCCCAAGGTGAGGCACAGGTTCTCAGCCCATGCGAGCTCCTGGCACACTGTTAAGTTTCAGGAGCAGAGGGGCACAGTCCCCGCAACTGAGGGACTTTCTCCAGGGCTTCCCTTCTCTGATGCTGTCCTGGGAAGCGTGTGTTCTGGAAGAATCTATCTCCTTCTAGTTTCCCTTACTGTCTCATTCTCTGCAGGCCTGCGCCATCTTAACACTCAGGCAGATCTCTGCAGTGTTCAGGGACATTTTCTCTGGCAGCTGCATCTACAGCCGGCAGGCTTCACAACTTTAACTGCCCACTTAGGCTGGAGATCCTGCCTTCCCACTGCCCAAAGGCACAGCCTGAATGAGAGGCATGTGGTATATGCACAAAGCCAGATCCAGCATGGGTGAGCCTCCACTCAGAGGACCAGGCACCACAGCACCCTAAGGTGCTGTCAGCGCTTGGAACTCAGAAGGAGTAACTCTTCTGTAAATAAACAGATTAACAAAGGCTTTCAGGAAGCAGCTCAAAATACCCACCAGGAAGGGATGTTCTAGTGGCTTCCAGCTGAAAAACAGCCGGTCTGGTATAAAAGCCGACAGACAGCCTAGCATGTAAATCACACACAGTCTCATACACAGTCACACACACACTCAACACGCTCTTACCGCCCAGCCAACCCCGCCATGGCCGCCTCCACCATGTCCGTCTGCTCTGATGCTCGCACCAACTCCTCCTGGCAAGTGGATGACTGCCCAGAGAGCTGCTGTGAGCCCTGCTGCTATGCCCCCAGCTGCTGCCAGCCCAGCTGCTGTGCCCCCAGCTGCTGCCAGCCCTGCTGCTGTGCCCCAGCCCCTTGCCTGACCCTCATCTGTACCCCAGTGAGCTGTGTGTCCAGCCCCTGCTGCCAATCTTCCTGCTGCATACCCTCATGCTGCCAGCAGTCTAGCTGCCAGCCAGCTTGCTGCACCTGCTCCCCCTGCCAGCCATCCTGCTGTGTGACCCTTTGCTGCAAGCCTGTCTGCTGCACACCCATCTGCTCTGGATCATGCTGCCAGCAGTCTAGCTGTCAGTCCTCATGCTGTCAATCCCCCTGCTGTGTGCCTGTCTGCTGCACACCCATCTGCTCTGGTTCCTCCTCCTGCTGCCAGCCCTCCTGCTGTGCTCCAGTCTGCTGCAAGCCCTGCTCCAGCCTGTCCCTGCTGTGTCGCCCAGTGTGCAGACCTGCCTGCTGTGTGCCCACCTCCTCCTGCTGTGTCCCCTCCTGCCAGCCCAGCTGCTGCCGCCCAACCTCCTCTGTGTCCCTGCTGTGCCGCCCTGCCTGCTGCAGACAGGCCTGCTGTGGCCTCTCAGGCCAGAAGTCCAGCTGCTGAGGGCCAGGACCCACTAAGGCAGAAGGGCACAGAACCACACCTCCACCAGCTGTGCTGCCCTGCCTGCTCCAGACAGGCCTGCCATAGCCAGAGGTCCAGCTGCTGAGGGCCTTTTCCTGGTGCCAGCTGGCTCTGGTCCCTTCCTGAGGCTCCTCTCAGCTTCTCCAGTCTGACCCTGACCTGGGATAGACTCCCCCCAAGATGGAGCCCCCTAACTTGTCCCTTGTGACTTGACTTCTCCTCCTGCTTCCTAGGAGGCCTACTAATCCTCTGGGACTCTGTCTTTTCTGTTCCTTTCTTCTGGTTGCTTGTCCCCAACACCAGCCTGTCAGAAGCTCACGGCTTCAATAAACGCTTTTAACGACCTGGATCTCCTCTCGTGCTCTGGAACATGTGGTTCAAGTAAATGTCCATCTCCTTAGCCAGGAATGTTTCTAGGTGGGAAGGACTGGGCTCAGCAATTGATAAGGGACAGTAGCCACCTCCCCTGGACGTCACTGGTTGTTTGAATGAAAGATGTCTCAAGTAGGCTCATGTATTTGAAGACTTGGTCTCTGGTGGACGGTTCTTTTTGGGGGTGTGTGGATCTTTTAGAGGGTTGCTTGAGGATGTAAATTACTGGGGGCAGGTTTCTGGAGTTGATAGCTTTGACCGGGTTTGAGTTGCTTTCTCTGTTTTCTGCTCACTCATGGTTAGAGATGTGATCTCCGGCTCCCCATTCCACTCACCAGCTGCCGTTAATCTCCTACTTCAATGGACTCCAAGCTAAAATAAACTCTTTCTTTCATAAGCCATGGTGGTTATTCACAGCAACAAAACGTGATCCAAAATGAGGCTAAGGGCCCGGGACAGAGGGAGCACTCTACAACTCAAACCAGTGTGAACCTGCTGTGTGTATTTAGGGAGACCTCAATCTCTATACCTCCCTGTTCTTGCTCTTCACCCCTCAATCCCTGACAGCCAGCGGTGGCTCCTGATATCCTGGACATCCCTGGGAGGTGACATCCTTGTCACCTGCCAGCTTCCAAGCTTCATGTCACTTCCTGGAAGTCCCCAGGAAACAGACTCATCCTCTTACCATTGTGAGAACTTCCGGAGCAGAAAGATCCCCTCTGTTCCCAAAGGTGACTGAACAAGAAAGAGGGTCTCACATTTTGACCAAGGTGCACTGAGCCAACTCTGGAGACCACACAGGTCCCCTTTAGAACAGGGCCATGGGAGTGGCTTGCAGGCTCACCGGAGCAGAGCCTCTCTAAAGAAATAGTAAGCATGTACACACCTGCATGCACACAATCAACTAGATGGCTTACCTTTCAGATCTCCGGACCGCCTATGAAGCTAAGAAGCTAACATCTCCAGCTTGGTGAGATGTGTTAAATAAATAGCCCACAGTGTAAAGGATACTGTTAGTTTTGAAACCACAGAACCTAGCAGGCATGCTGCTTTGCTGACTGTAATAAAACACACATAACATAGAATTTTCAGTCTTTGTACGCCCAGCCAGCACGGAGTTCATTCACATTCTTCCTAGCAAACCCTAGCTATACTGTGAACTAATGGCCGCTTGCTCCGCCCTCCCGCCCACTCACATGCCTCTCCCCCCCCACCCCACCCCCGCCCTAGCACCCTGTTAGTGTCTGTGTGGATCTGAGCCTCTGGGGAGCTGCGCCGAGTGGCTTAGCACCCATCCTTCTGGCCTGGTTTGGTTTACTCAGTGTGAGGTCCTCCAGACTCCTTCAAGTTGGAGCAGGTCAGAACTTACTTGAAAACATTCTGTTATGCACATTGACTAGGTTTCTTGTACTCAGTGGGCAGAGGGTTGGTGTGAAGAGGTTCACTGAGTTCCTAGCCAGAAGTGCTACTGGATAGGACGCCATTAGCCCCACCCACTCTCCGGTTAGGACCACCCTCCTCCTCTCAGCTCCACCCCTCTCCTATCTCCATCCCTTCTCAGACCCTGCCCACCTCTCCCCTTAGCTCCGCCCTCCTTCCCATCTGTCTCACCCCATTGGCCTTGCCTGTCCTTCTTGGTCCCTCCCTCCTCCCTTCCTTCAGTTCTGCTCCACCTCTGGCCCTGCTCTCCACAGAAGAATGAATACCTGCTCTCCCTGCTGGCGGAGGAGAGGGACACGCTACTGCTCGGCCTGAGGTACTCACCCACACAGCTGCACTTCCTATTTCTCAGCGAGGACCTGGCTGGTGCCTGGCAGACCCGTGTGTCCTTCTGGAGCCCTGGCCTCATGGACAGCCGATGGCACACTCTGATCCTGGCTGTGTCCCAAGGATCCTTTTCCCTCACCACGGACTGTGGCCTCCCGGTGGACATGTAGGTACCGGGATGGGCGCGCGCGTCCCAGTGATTGACCATGTTGCTAATCTGCCAGTGTGCAGTGGAGGGTGGGCCCTGGGTAAGTCTCTCCCCTGCCACTGCCCCTACCCTGCCAAATAAATCCTTTGCCTGAGGCAGACTTTGAAGAACACCTTAGGTGCTAGCTCCAAAGACAAGTCCCTGATAGGGCCTTGTGGGAGACAGGCTTCTTTTTATCAAGTCTGGGGTCATGGAGCAGCTACATGTGAAATGGACGGGCCCCATCAGGGGTCACAGACCACCTACTTGGAGCAACTGTGGCCAAGGATGATCTGAGACCCTTGTGTTGAAAATATAGGCCAGCTCGCAGGACAGTGTGGCACATTCCTTTAATCCTTGCACTTGGGAAGCAGAGGCAGGCGGATTTCTGAGTTCAGAGTCTGGTCTGTAGAGTGAGTTCCAGGACAGCCAGAGCTACACAGAGAAACCCTGTCTTGAAGAAAAACAAAAACAAACAAACAAACAAAAAACAGAGAATATAGGCCAGCAATAAGGGTGTGGGTTGGGCTCTGGAGCAAGGATACCCAGCACAGAGTGGAGGTAGGCTATGGGCAGAGGGCTGGCTCTCTGGTACCCCCGGCCAGGAGCTTAGTATACTGCAACAGAGAGTTAGGGCAGGAGGAAGCAGGGGCTGCCGGAGAGAACGGTCATCCATGACACACTGCCCCTAATGCAGAAGCTCTGGTCACATGTGCCCCCCTCGGCCCCTCTCTGTCATGCCTTCCTCAGTGTGTTCAGCCTGTTAGCAATCACAACCAGGACTTTCCAGAGCCCCCCTCCGACCCGTAGCCACTCTCCTGCCTGCTCCCCGGCTGTGTGAAAGCACATGGGGCCGGGGCCTGGATACAGGAGAAGGACCTTGAAATTTGCCAGGAAGTAGAAAAAAAGGACCCATAGGTGTCTCCTCATCACACATTCCTGCAGAAGCTCCTGTCCTGGGGTAATGTGTCCACTGGGGACTATGAATATATATGCCATTACCTCCCAACTGGGTCTTACGCCAAATCAAGATGAGATTAGCTGGGAGATACGGGTCCTGATGGGGAGGCAGAGACCACAGATGGGGGGTGGGGGGGAGGAAGCTGCAAGCATGCTCAGATGCAATAGGAAGGGAGATGGAGGTAGAAAGATGTAGAAAGGGGGTGGAAAGGAGATCCTGTGGCCACTGGAGCAGAAGGAGCTGAGGAGTGCTCCTCTGCCTGAGAGGGCACTGCTCAGCAGGCTCTGGACCTCTAATTGCTGTGGAGCCTGTCCTCACAGCTGCCCGGGATGCTGGCTTGTGTCCATGTGAGACCCATCCCTGACCTTCATAAGCAAGTGAGGTTCTTCTTTGGCACTGGTACTGTCCACTTGTGTTTCAGAATGGCTGATGTTCCCTTCCCACCCACCCTATCAGTAAGAGGAGCCCGGTTCTTCATTGGCAGCCGGAAGAGAACCAAAGGCCTATTCACAGTGAGTGTAGAGGGGCTGCCAGCAGCACCCCTCCCCCTGGGGTATGGGGACAGCCTTTTACATGCTTCTGATGATAGATGGCCATCTATGCTAAGGAAGAACCAGGAACACAAAGCTGTCATGGAGTCTACCACAGGGCTCTCACATTGGCTGTTCCTATTTTCTAGCACATTCTTGGATCCCTGCTCACAGGTCCTCCTACCATGGAAGCCTGCCCTCCATACTCTGACAAACTGATGCTTGAACCCAGCCTTTCCATCCATGCATTCACCCACCCATCCATCTACTTACCCATCCACACACTCATCCATCCATCTACCCAACCACCCAAACACTCATCCATCCATTCACCCACCCATCCATCCACTCATCCATCCATTTATCCACCCATCCATCCACTCATCCATCCATTCACCCACCCATCCACACACTCACTCATCCATCCATTCACCCACCCATCCATCCACTCATCCATCCATTCACCCACCCATCCATCCACTCATCCATCCATTCACCCACCCATCCACACACTCATCCATCCATTCACCCACCCATCCATCCACTCATCCATCCATTCACCCACCCATCCACCCACCCACACACTCATCCATCCATCCATCCATCCATCCACTCATACATCTACTCACACATGCATCCACCTATCTATCCATCCATTCACTCACACATCCATACCTCTGTTGTACTCACTGTGGGTGGTATCTGGAGTCCATACCATAGCTGGGATCTACAGTTCTCTGTGGTGCCATAGTAATCACTCTGTGGAAAAATGTCCTTGTGTTATGCTTGAATGGGCAAATGAGAAAACAGGTAGATGGATAGATGCATGGATGGATGGATGCTTGCATGCATGCATGGGGGAATGGATGGATAAGATACATGCATGGGTTGATGACTGGGTGACTAGATGGATGGATGGGTGGTAGGTAGGTGGGTAGATGGATAAATGGATAGATGGATGGATAGGTAGATTGATAGATTTTGAATGAAATGACATTGGTGGCTGGGCAGATGGACAAGTGAGTAAATGAGTGGGTGCATGTATACATGAAGGATGGATGGATGGATGGATGGATGAGTAGATGATAGATAGATCAGTGGATGAATCAATGATGGATGATTGATGAAGGAAGAGATGGAAGAGTAGCTGGGTCAGGTGGAAAGAAATGTGACCTGGTCACTCTAATTCCATGTGAAAAGTCCCTCTCTCACTAAGAGCAGTATGCAGTTGTCCTGTTGTCTTCCCAATAAACCTACTGTCAGACCCCTCTCACTCTGCAGGCTAGCCAGCAAAGTTCTCCAGCAACTATAGATACCAGTGATAACTCATTTTCTTCCTCTCCAGGGTGTGATAAGACAACTGGTTTTGCTGCCTGGATCAGATGCCACCCCACAGCTGTGTCCCAGCAGGAACGCCAGGCTGGCTGAGCTGTCCATCCCCCAGGTGCTGAAGAGGCTCACAGGGAAGCCTGATGATAACGAGGTGCTGAAATATCCCTATGGTTAGTAGGCGGGGCTTGCTTCACACCCCACCCCCACCTCAGCAACACCTGAGTGCACAAGTTCTTTTCTCAGCCTCTCAAGTGTGCACCTCTCAGTGACAGACGGGCAGTTGTCACAGTGACCAGGGGGATACTCAGGGCCATCAGAAAAGCCAGAACCTCCAACCTGTCCCTTGAAGGGCTGTTTTTGGACAGCCTACAGGCAGGCTGTCTTAGTCAGGGTTTCTATTTTTGCACAAACATCATGACCAAGAAGCAAGTTGGGAAGGAAAGGGTGTATTCAGCTTACACTTCCATATTGCTGTCCAAAGGAAGTCAGGACTGGAACTCAAGCAGGTCAGGAAGCAGGAGCTGATGTAGAGCCCATGGAGGGATGTTACTTACTAGATTGCTTCCCCTGGCTTGCCCAGCTTGCTCTCTTATAGAATCCAGGACTACCATCTCAGGGATGGCCCAGTGGGTGGTTCCTCCCACCCTTAATCTCTAATTGAGAAAATGACTTATAGCTGGATCTCATGGAGGCCTTTCCTCAATGGAAGCTCCTTTCTCTGTGATAATTCCAGCTTGTGTCAAGTTGACACCCAAAACCAGCCAGTACACAGACCAAGCACCTTTCTTGGGCCCCTGGGCAGCTGGAAGACATGATGCACATCAAGAAGGCTCCCTCCTCTGGACCCCCGGCCAGCTATTGCTCATGTTTCCCAGCCACTTCCTCCGGGTCATTCTGACCTCGGCCTGGCCCATGCCAAGACCTATCTGTTTCCTGCTAGCCCTTGAAGCCCACAGCATCTCCTAGATGTGCCTTCTCTGATCCATATCTTCTCTGCCCTAGTGTTAAGTTGCAATATTGAGCCGTTTATACAAGTCAGCCCCTGCCTTACAGACTCTGAGAAACCCTCCCCAACTACACATATATCCATGTTCTGTGGAAAGAGGATCAGGTGAGGGACAGAAGTCCCCATCTGTGTGCTGTAGCTGTTCTGCAGCCACGGATGAACTGGGTTACTTGAAAGGGTGGCTGGAAATGAAAAGGACAGGGTGCAAGAGAAGGATGAAGCCAAGACAAAAGTTTCTGATCAAGGCTCAAAGTTTAATAGTCAGTGCTGCGTTTATATAGGGAGAGCCCACAGACTCATCCCTTGTTTCAACTGGATTATGTTGCAAAGCAAGCTCAGCAGGCAATCAACTCCTGTAGGAAACTTATTCCACCTGGGTCTTTAAGGTCCAAACTGTGGCAAGCACTTAAGTTCTATTTAGCCTGCTCAAGGCTGGAGAAAGGGCACAGTGTGTGTTGGGCACTTAGGTTTTTAATGTGTTTCATGGCTGTCTGATGCTGATGGAGCTGTCCCTATAAAGCTAGGACATGAGACCAATGCTGGTACTAGAAGTAGTGAGATCAAAACATACTCAGGAATATTGTCTATGGCTTAGCACCTAGTGCTAAGAAGAGACAGGTCCCTAGGGCAGTTTGGGGCTGTTGAGGGTCCATGGGGTGACAGCAAAAGAACAGAGAGACATGCCCTCCAGGCTGAAGGTGTGTGAGGCCAGCCAGTCACACACAGAGACAGTCATGGTTGGGACCACCCACCATGTCTCCAGTGACCTGTGCTGTCAGGCTCCCTTCAGCCACGTACAAAGGTAAAGGACCATTGGGGCTTAGACACCTTGCATAGAATATTTGTCTAAGGAATCCTGATATGTCAGATCTTCCCTGATCTTCCCCACAGAAGCTGACATGAAAGTAACCCTGGGATCCCGGCCACCGTGTACCAAGGCAGAGGGTGCCCAGTTCTGGTTCGATGCTGCCCAAAAGGGGCTATACCTGTGTGCTGGCAGCGAATGGGTCTCCGTGTTGGCAGGTGAGGCTGGACCCAGAATTCAAACCCCATGGTGTCCTAAGCACATAGAGCAGCTGACTGCATGCCCTCTGGGAAAAGAATATCATTCGTAAGGGCCACTTCAGAGAGTGGAGAGCCACCTCAGTAGCAGATGCCCGTCAGAACAACCCAGGCAAGCCAGGATGTTTTCTCCATAGAATAGGCATGTCCAGTCCCAGAGATGTCCTCAGAACTCCAGGGATGTCAAGACCGTGTGTTCAATCTAGAAACAAGCACACCTAGGGTGTATGAGAGACACTTGGCTGGGCTCTTTCAGCAACTCTTCTCCGATAGCTAGCTAATGTCTGAAAGAGGGTCCAATACAGACACTCAGACCTCTCCTTTATCCTGTTTGAATCTGGGGCTACACAGACCCAAAAGCACCCTATTGGACAGGAGCAGCATCCCTTTAATGAGCCTTTTCCTCAAGGATAAAACGGGGCTCCAAAGAAAATCTTTATAAATCCCAGGGCCCTGGGCATAGATAGGTCTAGGCACCAAGTCATGGCAGGGCTCCTGAAGTCCCTCCCAAGAGAACCCCCAGCTCCGTTCCTATGCACACTGACTAGGTCCCCATCCTCCCATTCCAAGCCAAGACCAAGCTGGACTACGTTGAAGAACACCAGAGTCTGCACACCAACTCAGAGACACTGGGCATCGAGGTGTTCAGCATCCCCGGTGTGGGGCTCTTCGCAGCCGCAGCCAACCGGAAGGCTAGATCAGCCATCTATAAATGGACAGATGGGAAATTTGTCTCCTATCAGAACATCGCCACGCACCAGGCGCAGTCATGGCGACATTTCACCATTGGGAAAAAGGCAAGTCTGTACAGGTGACTTCCCCTTCCCCCGTGTGGGGGTGAGGTGGGGTGGGAGTGGGGTGTGCAGGTTGGAACACCTGCACACTCTGCAGGCCAAAGCTTCTCTTGGGCTTCCAAGCCCTTGCTAGAAGGGATGACTATATATAAGACTCCTATAAGGAGTCTGCTCAGGGCTGGTGAGATGGCTCAGTGGTTAAGAGCACTGACTGTTCTTCCAGAGGTCCTGAGTTCAATTCCCAGGAACTACATGGTGGCTCACAACCATCTGTAATGGGATCCAATGACCTCTTCTAGTGTGCATGAAGATAGCAACAGTGTACTCCCATACATTAAATAAATAAATAAATAAATAAATAAATAAATAAATAAATAAATAAAGGAGTCTACTCAACTCCCCACAGTACAGAAGTGGTCCCAGCTTAAAAGTCTGTCTATTCTTGTGTGACTCACTACAAATCAAAACTGTTCAGACTGGAGATGGGAAAATGGCTTGGTTGGTAGAGTGTTTGCCTAGCATGCACAGATCCCTGAGTTAGACCCAGCAGTACATAAACTGGGTATGATAGCTTATAATCCTAGTAGCCAGGGAGTAGATCAGACATTCAAAATCATCCCTAGCTACATTAGACCGTTTCAAAATGCACTAACTATTGGAGTAACCTCACTGGGCCGACTGCAATGTAGGAAGCATCTCATCGTGAGTATCTCATCTACCACACTGGCCACCCAGGATGTGAAAATGGACGTCAGTACCAGCTCTCTGGAGGTCCTTCCACCTGGGATAGAGTGAGCAGAGGACCTGGACTGGGAGAGGGTATTCACACCAGGAGAGGGTATTCACACCAGGAGAGGACATTCACACCAGGAGAGGGTAGTCACACCAGGAGAGGGCATTCACACCAGGAGAGGGTAGTCACACCAGGAGAGGGCATTCACACCAGGAGAGGGCATTCACATCAGGAGAGGGCATTCACACCAGGAGAGGGCATTCACACCAGGAGAGGGTAGTCTCACCAGGAGAGGGCATTCACACCAGGAGAGGGTAGTCACACCAGGAAAGGGCATTCACACCGTGGCAGGAGAAGGGAATGTTTTCTTCCCAACTCCCCCAGCCTGCATGGCAGGATACTATCCTGAAGACAGCATTGTGAGGATGTCTCCAAGGACTCTTGCTCAGCAGAGCCCCGCCGCCGCCCCCCCCCACACACACACACTAGGGATGAACCAGGTAAAACCTGCTGCTACCCAGTAGGGATACAATGCATCCAGTGGTAGTGTTACCAATAGGTTTTCCCAAATAGCATCTGAAAGTTTTTCATTTTCTTTGTGATTTAAAAACTAAGAATAAGTTTACATTCAAGAAATACTGGGAAACAGAAAAACAAAGGAAGGAGACATTTTGTCCCTAAACGAATGCATGCTTTCTTCCATTTGCATGCGGGCAATGCACACAATATCACATGGGAACTGATATGAAAACTGGGTTTTCTGTCCCTGGGAGAGCCACACAGCCATGCAACATCAAACCCTGAGCATGTCCCAGCACCAGGACTCTGGTGTTCACTCAGTCTGTCCTGTACCCTTCCCTGTAGATGTGGGAAAGATGCTGAAGTTCAGACTCCTACAGATTGGGCTCCAGGTCTGGTTTCAATGTAAGGTAATACTTTTTCAGATCTTCCTGGCTGTGGCCAACTTTGGACCAAATGAAAGGGGTCAAGAGTTCTCTGTCATCTACAAATGGAGCCCCAGAAAGCTGAAGTTCACCCTTTACCAGAGGATTGCCACCCACAGCGCTCGTGACTGGGAGGCCTTTGAGGTGGATGGAGAGCACTTCCTGGTGGTAGCCAACCACCGAGAAGGTAAGGCAGATGTGTCCTTTGACCTGGAAGGAAACCATTGCATACTTTGTGAGCAAGGGTGAATTTTTCATCTTCTTTATTTATTTATTTATTTATTTATTTATTTATTTATTTATTATATGTAAGTACACTGTAGCTGTCTTCAGACACTCCAGAAGAGGGCGCCAGATCTTGTTACGGATGGTTGTGAGCCACCATGTGGTTGCTGGGATTTGAACTCTGGACCTTCAGAAGAGCAGTCGGGTGCTCTTACCCACTGAGCCATCTCACCAGCCCCTTATTTTCTTTTTTTTTTTTTTTTTAATTTTTTTTTTTATTTTATTTTTTTTATTTTTTTATTTTTCATCTTCTTAAGAATATATATATATATATATATATATATATATATATTAAGTTGGGGCTTGGAAATGGTTCTGTCAGTAAAGTGCTTGTCCTACAAACCTGCATTTGATAACTACCATCTACAAAAAATAGCTAAGCATGGCGCCACACCTTTGTAATCCCAGCACTAGGGTAGAGGATACCAGGGAGTCACTGCAGCCAGTGCAGCCTGATTGGTGACCCCCAGGCCATTGAAAGGCCTTATCTCAAAAAGACATGGTGGACACTGGAGATTGGCCTGTAGCCTTCATATGAACATGTCACATGTATATATGCACACCCACCCACCCACACAAACATGTGCACACACACACACACAAACACTAAGTCATGCCTGACCAATTTCCTACAGCTTACCCCTGAAATACGTGGTCAGAGGTAGTCCACCTAAACTCCATCACAGCGGCAGATCACCTAGATTAGGAAAACAGGGAAGCCATGTGGTTCCTGCCCACCAGCGAAGCCACTGGACTCCGGCATGGACTGTATCCAGCAGCTTGCCTCCTAATTGTGAGGAAGAGCCAAATCAACACAGCTAGCCGGTGGCATACTGACCATAAACCAGGCAGTAGACGGAACATTAATGTCAATGGGGGTGTGGCCATAGAGGGAGCCAGTTAAGAGGCTGCCATTGCTGCTTCCCTGAAAGCAAGCATGGACTCCAAAATGTCAGAGCATGTGGCACAGCCTGGGCTGGCTGGGGAACCTGGGGTCTGAGTCAGGCCCTTGGCATTATGGTGGCCAAGTCTTCCCAAACCAAGGATAGATGTCTCAGGGGCCAGCTGCATGGTTGCTCTGAACCATCTCTCTGGAGACTCCACAGCCCAGTATCCACCCAAGTGTGCATCTTACCAGGCAGCCTGGGAGGTGAAGCCTCAACCATTGCACTCAGAGGAGCCCAAGACCCTGCCTGACAACAGGGTACCCCAAAGCATGAGTGCTCCTGCAGAGCAGGCACTGGAGAGGAGGACCACAAGAGAAGACCTTTTAGGAAGGGCCATAAGAGACATCCCTATAATCACAGAGGAGGACCTCCAGGGAGCACCACAAGAGAGAGTCTCCAGAGAACACCCTAGGAGATGCATGCAAGGAGCATCATGAGGGAGGACCTCTCCAAAGGGCACCATGGGGGAGGACTTCCATAGAGCATCACGAGAAACACCTGGGGAGCACTATTCAGGGAAGATGTCTAGGGAGCACCATGGGGAGAAGTTTTAGACAAAGTGAGGGTGGTATGAGCAGGAAAGGGCCAAGACAGGAGGAGGTGAGGCTGGAGGAAGGTCCAGATGGCCTGCAGGTTTTTCCCTCTGCCCATGCAGGCTCAGAGGTTGGGGACAGAGATTGCCTGAGGGGTGCAGTAAGGGAGGGACTTGGGGATACAAGGAATGGGCACAGTAGCTGTCTGTGTCCTGCAAGCAGCCGCGAACCCCAGGGGACAGCGCCCCTCCCCCAGCTCTGACCTTGGTTCCAGGGGACAACCACAACATCGACAGCATGGTCTACAGGTGGAACCCCAGCAGCCAGCTATTTGAAGCCAATCAGTCCATTGCCACGTCGGGTGCCTACGACTGGGAGTTCTTCACCGTGGGGCCTTACTCCTTCCTGGTGGTGGCCAACACCTTCAATGGCACCTCCACCCAGGTGCATTCCCACCTGTACATCTGGCTTGTCGGGGCTTTCCAGCTCTTCCAGTCGTTCCTGGTAAGGAGCCTGGGTTCTCAAGTGCACAGTGCCGTGGACCCCGTGTGCCGTGTGTGATGTGTTTATATAAAGATAAAGAGAAGGGAAAATATGTTTTATGGAGTTGTGGTGAGATCTATACCGCAGGCTCATGTCAAGGCATCCCCTCCCCCTGAGGGACCGGCCACACAACGGTATAGTATAGAATAGAGTTTATTCAGGGCACAGGGAGGGGAGTTAAGAGGGTGGTAGAGGCAGAGAAAGCAGAGGGAAAGAAAGAGTAGAGAAGTAGAAGAATAGAGGGCAGCCATGAGCACGTGGTGGGGGGAGGGAAAGTAAGAGCAAGAAAGCAAGGAGAGGGCAAGCAGCCCCTTTTATAGTGGGTCAGGCCTACCTGGCTGTTGCCAGGTAACTGTGGGGCGGAGCTTAGACAGAATGCTAACAGTGTGTGACTGCTGGATGGGATGACCAAGGGGCAGGGCTCTGAAAGCTAGCATAGTATGACCCTGACCCAGTGCCCAAGTGCTTGTCCCTCCTGAATGCTACAAGGCCAAGTGTCTTTCCAGGTGGTCTGAGCCCTCACTGCTTCTATTTCCTTTTGAGGAAAGTCTGAGTGTTTTGAACCTGAGTTACTAAGAAGGGCAGCTGGGTGCTCACAGTAGGCCTCCCCATGGGCCACAACCTCCCTACCCCCCACCCCGATCTGATCAGTCAGTGTCTGTGGCTCTCCAGGACTCCAGGGTGTTTCAAGGCAACTTGCACTAACCAGGGGCAGAGGGGATCGGGTGGGGGTACAGTATCCCCTTTTGACTTGGAAGCCCAGTGGCTGGTCCTCCACCCCTGCTGGCAAGACCTCAGAGTATCTAGATTTGTGGCACAACACAGTTTTATGATTCACTGCCCGTGAGGGCTGCACTGGATCGCAATAGCTTTGCAGAGACTAGCAGAGCTCCCAGCAGTGACCTTAGTGGGGGTGGGAGTGGGGGTGGGGGCTGGCACAGCCAGAGGCCTGCAGCCAGTCTGCATTTAGCACAGGGTTAAAGCAGAACCCTGAGCCTTAGGGCCGGCTGATTCCATGCTGCACAGGAGGGCAGCCCCAAGAGTGACTCTGCTGAAGGAGGGGGAGGGACACAGCTGGAACAGTAGCAGAGGGCAGGGTGCAGAGGCAGAGACAGCTGGAAGCTCGGGGAATCACCAAAGACACATAGAGGAGGGACTGGCTCAGCCCTGCTGGAGCTACAGGCTACCCTTATAAGCAGCGCACCTCCCCCCCAAAACTTCTCAGCACCCACAGAAGTCTACTTTCATGCTTTGCCAATGTCTTTCTTCCTTTGCTTAAATCCTTTCAGCTCTGGAGATGCCTTAATACATTCACTGTTTGTCTTTTTGCAATGTCATGAAACATGAGCTTTGAAGCAAACGAGACTGCATACCCTGTACGTACCTGCAAGCTGTGGGGATACACACCCACCTCTGCAGGGCGTGCCTTTCTGGAAGGGTCTGTGGGGCAGGGACTCAAACCTGGCAAGCTCCCATCCGTAGGGCAGGCACTCCCAGGGCACCATGGCTAAGTGCACAGTGGTTCCAGGCATCAGGAATCTTACAGCCTAGGGCCAGGGTCAGAGCAGAGATGGACTGCCACGGGTTGGGGTAGGGGAGAGTGGAGTGGTGCAGACAGAGACTCTTGAAAGGTGCATTCCTTGGCCACACCCTCCAGGGTTTCAAGCGTCTCAGTAGAAATGCCAGAGACTTCCTCTTAGAGCAGAGACTTCCGTGATGGGGTCCTTGGTCCATTGCTCCAGCAGAATACCTGAGGCAGGGTGATTTGTAAGCCAAGGAAGTTTATTTGGCTCACTGGTCCAGAGGCGGGAAGCTCGAGGGCATATAGCCTTGGAATGAACAAAGTGAGGCTTCTACACAGCACAGAGAGTGGAAGGATGAGTGGAGCAGAAGAGACAAAGCGGGAGAGCTACCACGTGGTATACCAGCACGTTCTCATGACTTCAAAAAAAAAAAAAAATTGACCCAGACAGGCCTGGCAGACCTCATCTTCCCAGCTAAATCAGGTTCCAAGCCTCCATGTGAGTTTGTGGAGACATGCCAAATTCAGGCCACAGCAGTCTAGAGACAATGGCTTCCTTACTAGGGCAGACGTGGCTTAGTGGCAGATGCTGACAGACATCCAGGAAGCTGAGAGACACACCTGTTCATGGGAGCTGGAGCAGACACCAGAAGATGCTACATAGGCTGAGCCTGAGGTTTCCTGAGTCTAAAATAGGGCAGCCGTTAAGCAGGAGAGAAACCTTGACTCCAGGACTGGTGAAGGGGTGGGGCCAGAGATACTGTCCTCTGAGCGGAAAGGGGATGGGACATGACGCTTGTGGGTAGCAAGAACAGCAAGGCCCACCAAGAGGTGGGACACAGAAAGGACAAACCATGCCCCATCTTCTGCCCAGGCCTCAGAAAGGGCAGGAGAAACCATACACATACAAACATGCTTACACATGCATGTTCACATGCATGCATTGCTGACACAGGCTCATGTGAACACTTTTGAGAGCCCCTGTGCCTATACTGTTGTTTCTACACATTTTCCTTCTCATGAACCCCACTCTCCCTCTTTCCTTCCCCTCCCTCCCTCACTCCCTCCATTCCTCCATCCCTCCTAGGAGCTTACAGACATCCATAATGCCATTTCATACCAAGGATCCTAAAGAGCAAAGGGCAGACCCTCCCCATCACCAGGTGTTTACACCGGGCATCAGAGCTCCAACCAGTGACAGTGTCCGGCCTTTTGCCCCAGATTGCGGGTCCCAAGGTGGTGATAGCAAGGCCAGGGCCAGCTTCCCATTCACCTGCCTGGATGGTTCTAGAGTGGGCCTTGAAATCAAAGTGTGCTCTGGGGACCAGACCAGGCTATGTGTCAGCAATAGAGAGCTCATGTAGCACACACAGGCCTTGGGTTCAAACCTCAGCTCTGAAAAAAAAAATCACTCCACTAAGTAGAAAGCGCACAGATCAGTCACACAGCCTCAGAACCAGCTCTGGGCACCACACAGGTGGGAATTTGCTTCTGAGGTTACTAAAGACTTTGATCTTGCAGCTGCCAGTGTTCTGTGGTTTGGGAGGCGTCAGTAAGGTTTGTGGGAGCAGGGCAGAGACATCAGCAGCTACCTGGTTCGCAGGAGTAGGTAATGACCTCATCAGACATGATGTCAGAATAACACTGAGTGAGTCCTGAAGGTCAGGACTGTTGCTCACAGATACTTGCATGTGCAAGAGTGTGTGTTGCATGAACACATGTCCCCAGCATGACCACCCTTGGGGCCTGGCCATAAGGATGCCTCGCTGCCTTGGTTGCCTGGTCTGTGACATGGGTATGGTCAGAAAGCATCCCTCTCAGGCCAGCAGCACCTAGACGGCCCTTGGATGCTTCTGCTCTGGGCTATGTTAAGACCACGGCATACCTGTGACTTCTGCATTCACCCAGATAGAATCTGGCCCTGACCTTTGCTGGTTGAGAAGGCACCAGATATGGGGGAGACCTCTGTGATCAGGCAAGAGCACATAGAGGGTCATTGGGAGTTGGTTAGGTAGTGCGCTGTGCTCAGGGACCTCAGGAGTGCATCTCCTGGCAACCTTGGGTGCCTACTTGGCCTGAGTGCCCACTGTGAGGGGCCTCTGATTGACTGTCCTCCCCAGCAGCTGAGGCAGCCCTGGCTGTGAATTCTCCTTCCCTCCTCTCCTGGCACTCCTGGACCATAGAAACATCCTCATTCCCTCCATCCCCCCAGCCCCATCAAAGCCAGGCCCATCCTTTTATGCCCGGCTACTAATCCATTGATGGCAGCCTTTGTATCCTACCCACCTTAATGGGAGCTGTGGGATGCCAGGTGTTCCTGGCAGCAGCTCCTGGAAGTGCCATTATCCTGCCAAGGTACTCTGGTGGCACACACCCAAATGCTTGGACAGCAGGCAGCTCTCTTGGGGGGAATTCCTCTGAGAGAGAGGGAAGGCATTCTAGCCCAGAAGGTATCTGACTATCTGGGCTCCAGCACCAGGAGCAATCTAAGCCACAGTGCCTGATCTAGCCTGTGGCTGCCCTTTCACCTCTGAGTGGGAGGGGCTTGCAGTGGAGGTAGTGAGAACTTGGGGGCTGGTGGGGGGGGTCTGGTAGCTGGCTCTGGGAATCCTTGCAGCCAGTGACTAGTTAGCTGTGAGCCAGCCACTTGGCCAGCTAAGGGTTCTGAGATTGAGTTGGCTGGGTCCCTGCAGGTCTCCACCAGTCCCTGTCAGACACTCCCAAGGAACCATGGACAAAGTGAATCTTAGATAAATGAAAAAAAAAATTTATAGGATTATATCCCAACTATTGTGAGGGATATAGGGAGAATAGAATATCATTTATCAAGTACTTGATATTGGGGGGTACCAATAAGTCAGCACCCTGGCCCTGGCCCACCTGGCTCAAAGAAAGGACAGGAGCTTGAGCTGCCTCTGAGCCCCACCTACCTGAGCACACAGCAGGCTCTGTGTCTCTCTTAGGGACACAGCAGACTCTCCAAGGGGTGACTGAAGCCCCTGACCCAGCACCTGTCCAGTGGGGTGAGCCTCACATACCCCATGAGGAAGGACTCCTGACATACATTAGCTTCTGCCATTTCTGTGCCCCAAAGCTGTCTCTGTCTCCCCAGGCCTCTCCAGAGTGGCTTCCTTCACCTCTGCTCCCCACATGCTCTTGGTGTCCTGCTAGTTTTGCTTCCCTGAAACCCTTTCCTGCCTTCCCATCCACCGACTCCCTCTCCTTCCCCTATACTTCGGCCACTCTTCTGCACTCCCAAAGCTCCACCTCCAGCTCTGGGCTTCTGAGTGGCAGGAAAGACGCTTAGCTGCTCCCTGGGGCTGTCCTGGCCCCAGCAGGAAGGTGACACCTCTCACACAGGTCCAGGAGAGCCTCCTGCTACCTTGGGGTGGCACAGAACAGCCATGACCAGGGCTTCCTGTGCAAATCCCTTCAGGCCCCATTAATGCAGGTGAGCAGACAGCAAGCAGTTCAGAGCTGAAAAGGAAGCCTTGGTGATCCCAAGGGAGATGCATACTGTGTGGGTGTGTATATACATTCACACAGGCCCCTGCCTATATACATGTTCAGACACCACACACTTTCAGGTGTGCGCATACATTTTTGTGTGTGTGCACAGACATTGTGTATGTGTCATACACGTGTGTGGACATGTATGTGCACACACAGATTTCTGTGCATATACATACATGTGCACATGTGCTGTGAGCATGAGAGTGCACCTGTGTGTTTGTGAGTGTGTATGCCTGTAGGGATGTAACATGTATGTCATTGGCAGGGACTATTTTCTCAGCACTTAACTTGCAAGAAACAATACGGTGGTATTCAGGGCACTACCTGTGTTCTGCCCTGCTTGGGTGGGGGTCTGGCAGTCTGAAGGTGCTGCGGGTTAACTGGAGTAGTCCTGGGACTGGTCCCAGCAGTTGGACACAGCCCTGTGAGAAGGTAGGCTGATCCAGAAAGTCTCCGCCCTGCCCCAGGACTTTGTGGCCCAGGACTCCTGGACCTCTTGTCCTCCAGAGTCTCACCCCTCAGGTGAAGCTTAGGCCCCTCAGGCGTCTCAAGCTCATTCTGGATCAGTCTCCCAGCTGCCTCCTCTTTGGATTCCCAGCTGGTTCTTGCCCCACTACCTGGGCAGCTGAGCTCAGCGGGTATTGGCGCCCTCTGTTGTCTGTGGAGAGAATGCTGTTACGTTCTGCTGGCTAGCCAGACTGTGAACATCTTGGATTGTGTGCAGACAAGGAGTTAACTGACCTATACTGAGGGCAGGTTTAATAATAATAATAATAATAATAATAATAATAATAATAATAATAATAATAATAAATAATAATAATAAATAATAATAATAATAAAAACCTCCAGAGGAAGGCTGTAAAGTGCTTACCTATCAATTGGTCCCTAAAACCCTGGTTAAAAAGTTAGGAGTGAGTAGGCCAGCAGTGGCATATGCCTTTCATCCCAGCACTGGGAGGCAGAGGCAGCGGGATCTCTGAGTTCGAGGCCATCCTGGTCTGCAGAGTGAGTTCCAGGACAGCCAGGGCTACACAGAGAAACTCTGTCTTGAAAACAACAACAACAACAGCTAGGTGCGTAGTAAGTAAACAAGTGCTTGTAATCTTAAATTCTAGAGAGACAGAGAAGAGTGACCCCTGGGGCTGACCGATAGCTTAATCGATGAACCCCAGGTCCTACGGAGAGACCCTCTCTCCGAAAATAACAAAGCAAATGGTTACTGGGTGATACTACTTGAGGTTGACCTCTGACCTCCACACACATGTGCACACATATGTATGTATATCTGCACATATGAACACACACATGGAAATCCCAGAGCCATTTCCTACACTGGCTGTGCAAGATGCCCTTCAAGCAGGAGACTTCTCTGCTCAGTGGAAGCAAGGGCATGTGACTGACCTGTCTGGAGCACAGTCTACAGCATGGCTCACTCTGTACCCAGCTAGGACAACCTGGGTCAGCCCCAGGATAGCCTGCCTTGCTCAGAGAAGCAGCTGCTGGCTGTGTGGCTTGAACATTCCTGTCCTGGGTTCAGGTCCCTATTGTTCACTGAGAATCCCAACAGATGCTGGCCCAAGGTATTATCCCGAGACATAGGGGAATCACCTAACGAACATTCCAGGAGGAATCAACTGTACCCAAATGCAGGGTTCACCCCTGTCCCCATAGGACTTGTGTCCCTGGCTAGTAGTCATGGTGATTCCTTATAGCAGTTGCATGTGCTGTTTTCGCCCTCTGAGGAGAGTTGAGCTTCTAACAATTAGCTCTCGGTCCCATTGGCCTCTGGAAGTTAGGTTCTAGCTTTTGCTTTGCTGTGTCTATGTTCTGCTTTTAGTTCCAGGCCTGAGTTCTGCGCCCTCCACCTTCCTTGCTCCTGGGCAGCCTTTCTGTTGAGGCCCTGAGATCATACGGTGGCAGCCTCGGCTCTCAGATGGACAGTAGTTCCTGATTTAGCTCTTCCTCTTGCCACAGGCTCCACCCCTCACCTCCACAAGGCAGCTTCTTCTCTTTGTGTAGCTCAGGGCAGAAGATACAGACTTGAGCAGGAGCTAAGACTGCAGAGCCCCTGGCTGTGGCTTGGGGTTCCTGAACACTGCACTATCCTCAACCTTAGACCCCCATACAGGCTAGCACGTTCCTCCCTATGCCCTGGCCTCCTGTCCCTCTGTCTTCTTAGGTAGTCACATACTTACTAGGGCTTTCCTAGTGACATTCCCTCTTGCTCAGGGCCTCCTCCTGGACCAGGATAGTGAATGTCTCCAGCCCACTCCTTCCACCACCTCACACCTCATGGGGCTGAGTGACCTCTGGAGAAATCAGGCAGAGGAACTCTGTTTTAGAGTCTTGGTAAAAGGATGGCAGCCAGGTGGCCTCGGTGGAAGAGCTGGCTCTAGGACACCGGGCACGGTGGTGATGATATTAGTGTCTTGGGACGGGAGCCATCCTCACCAGGCCTCCCCCACCGCTTTTCATTTGCTCCAGACATTCGGCGCCGCAGACTGGGAGGTCTTCCACATTGGCGAGAGGATCTTCCTTGCGGTGGCAAACAGTCACAGCTATGATGTGCAGATGCAGGCACAAAATGACACCTACATCCTCAGCTCTGTCATCTACGAGCTGAACGTCACCGCTCAGACCTTTGTCAAGTTCCAGGACATCCCCACCTGCAGGTACCAACCAGGTGGTTGCAAGGGCAGAGTGAGTTGATGGGTGGGTGACACAGGAAAGGCCTGCCGGGGTCATCCCCAACTTCCTCCCAGGACACTTATCCAAAGCAGGTAGACATGATAATGAGGACCATCGCTGTGGCTGGCCCTGTATCTGTGGCTGCTTTCTTTTCACAAGAAAAGCCTACGGGCTGGAGAGATGGCTCGGGAGTTAAGAGGACTGACTGCTCTTCCGAAGGTCCTGAGTTCAAATCCCAGCAACCACATGGAGGCTCACAACCATCCATAATAAGACCTGACACCCTCTTCTGGTGTGTCTGAAGACAGCTACAGTGTACTTACATATAATAAATAAATACATCTTTTTTAAAAGAGAGAAAAGTCTAGCGATGTGAGTTCACCAAGAGAAAGCCCTCCACAAGGAGAAATAGTTTGTCTGTCATGACACACGCATGAGCATCAGGGAGGTCCAGGACCTCAGACAGGTGTCGCCTCCCACCATGCGCTGCTAGATCCTGACCCACCTGCTCTGCAGGGCCACCACCTCAGCACTGAGAAGGCAGAGTTGTCCCCGCTCTCGTGGCGTTCCTCTGCGAGGACTCTCACTACCTCCAAGAAAACCTCAGCTGCAGCTACACTGTCCCGACAGTGACAGTGACAGCGGAGTCACAGGGTTGAGCTTCAGGCTAGGTCCAGTGTGGTTACCAACCTAGAATGCAGCAGGAACTGGGAACTCCCACGGGGCTCTTTATTCCTTAAGAGCTATTAGAGACATTCGCCGCCCCTCCTGAGTGCCAGGTACTCCTCAGCCTGAGAGAGAAAATAATGAGGGAATTTAGACTCTTCCAAGAAAGACTCTAAGGCCAACAGTCAAGTAAATGTAAGGTTGATAGCTGTCGCATCACAGGTCACACAGGTATTGTGTGTTCATGGGGATGCACGGCCATAAAGGTGCAAGGGGGATCGTGGCAAGGCAGCACACAGACTTCCTGGCTGTGGTCCAGGAAGGTAAGAAAGGGAGGAAGGGCTTCTACTTTGGCCCACTCTTTGATTGACAGGTACCCACAATGTTTAGTTTTGACAATCTCACATATATGGTTTTTTTAATCTAAAAATAAAAATAACACCTGGGACAAAGAACAAAAAGAGGAAATAGTAATAATGTCCAGCCCAGCTCAGAACCAGTCTCAACAGAGCTGCCTGTGGGGCTCTGGACCCAGTGGCCCATGGAGGGAGTCATATTGCCATACCAGACTCCCACATCTGGAGCTGGGAGTCTGCTGAGAGTTAGGTTTAGAATAAAGCACAAAGTAGGCCTTTTGAAAGAAAGCAAGTGGAACAAGAAGGTGGGGTTGGAAACTGTAGAAGAGCTGAAGAGACAGCTCAGTGGTAAAGAGTGCTTGCTGCAATTCCAGGGGACTCAGAATTCAGTTTCCAGGTCCTGCATTGGGGCAGCGCTGAATCCTCTGTAACTCCAGCTCCAGGTGGAATCTGATGACATGCCCCCTACTGGCCGCCATGGGCATTGCACTCACACAAACACTGGCACACATACACACATGCATGCACACATACACTTAAAAATGAAGATAGGTAGGGCATAGTGGCAAACACCTTTAACCCCAGCACTCGGGAGGCAGAGGCAGGCGGATTTCTGAGTTCGAGGCCAGCCTGGTCTACAAAGTGAGTTCCAGGACAGCCAGGGCTATACAGAGAAACCCTGTCTCAAAAAATCGAAAAACCAAAAACCAAAAACCAAACAAAACAAAACAAAAAAGGAGATAGATCTTTTTGTTATCTTGTCTCCCCACCCCCCACCCCCCCGGAGCTGAGGACCGAACCCAGGGCCTTGAGCTAAATACTCAACCCCTTAAAATTTTTTTGCTTTGTTGGATTTATAATTTTTTTAAATGTGCATTGGTGTTTTACCTGTGTGTATGCTGTGTGAAGATGCCAGATCCTTTGGAACTAGACAGTTGTGAGCTGCCACATGGGTGCTGGGAATTGAACCCAGGTCGTCTGGAAGAGCAGACACTGTTCTTAACCTCTGAGCCATCCCTCCAGCCCCAAGATAAATCTTAAAAACAGAAGGAAGGAAGACGTTGCATGGTGGGAGAGTGAAATGTAACTCAGGAGACAAGACCTGCCCAGAATCCAACATGGGGCCTGGCATCGGCTCTGCAAAGGCTTTAGTGTCTTTACCCCACCCCCTGTCTCCTCAGTGCCCTGGACTGGGAGTTTTTCTCCGTGGGAGAAGATCACTTCCTGGTGG